>NW_004524721.1:560333-563485 GCF_000260255.1 Octodon degus
CAGACCCTTGCGCTTGCCAGGGAAGCACTTATTCCACTGAGCCATCTCTCTGGCCCCCATTGAGAAGTTTTCTGCTATTACTTCTGCCCATATATTTTTTATACCATTTTTATACCAACAGATTAAATAGAGAGATAGACTTAGGACATAAAAATCCATTACTGATAAATTTTAAAGCGTAACATTTAGGGCATTATTTGATATTCTTACACATATCTGTTTCATCCACACTATTCGGAAAGTCACAGGAGTCTTGAGAAATGCTACAGTACTTTTTTTTTTAGTAATTTTGTTGAGAAATAAATTACCAATGAGACAGTTTCAAAACCTATTACTAGCACAGTTTTAATAATTAATACATTGCATATTGTTGTTTCAGTGGTTATTCATCTTACAAGATGCAGACATGATATCCTGTCCACAAACACTATTAGAACAAAACTCTCTATTAATTGAATTAAGAGAATGCAGCTGTATATCTATCCTAACTATTTGAAGTATACAGATACAAAATGGTTGTTCAGTTGTATCTCTAGTTCTTTCTAAGAGATGGTTCCTTATCTTTTCACTAGCTGAAATGGTGTTTTCAACATGTGAAACTCTATCTTCTCTTTACCTGAAATAGTTTTGCTTGGAATCCCTGTCATGCTGGTCTTCTGAAAGCATACTGTTTGTAATGTCATATAAATTGCTACTATACTCTCTCTCTCTCAAGTAAATATTTGTTTAAAAAAAGAAAGTAAAAAAGGAAACAAATGAAAACAACAGACAAAAAATGTCCTAGGTCTACTGTGGTACAATGTTGTAATTGGTTAGATTTCTAAATTTTTGTGTAAAAAATGCAATTGTTTATTTCTATTTTCACATTCTGTACAGATTTAAAATTGAGCACATCAGTGACTAATGAAAAATGCATGTTCCATGTACTGTCTAAGGCATTTGATATTCTTACAGATACTGAAGTTCCCCCTAACAGCCTATGTTATGGTGTATTAATATGATTAAGCTTCTCTTCTAGACCACTAACAACTTAATTTAGCTGATCAAAAAATTAGAGAAAAAGAAAGGATACAAAGATAGCCAACACTGTGGCCATAGCTCTTCAAGGTCAATGAGGACTCAGGACATACATGACCCTGTACTATAACATCCTATAACTCCGTGGTCTCCCAGATTTTTTTCAAGATTATGAGGCTACAGAGGAAAGTGACTGATGATGTAGAGTTTGCCTAGGCAGAGTCACATGGAGAGAAAACATTCTCTCAGGCTTTCACATAGAGAAAATTGATCAAGCAATGGCTGTGACTCATCCACATGGCTGACACTGATGAAAGATCTACAAATGCGGTACAGGGCAAAATCTGAGGGGAATTGACTGACTTTGTCAGATACAAAAGTTACTTTTTCATTGTGTAAGTCTTGCTATATTTTGGTCTTAGCCATCCAGCAGAAAAGCATAAAAATAAGGTACAAATAGTGAAGTCATATCAATATGCTGAGCTGTAAAAGGCTCAGGTCAACAACATCTTATATTGCCAGTCATACTGATAGCCTATTACTAGTATAGACTACTGGACTGTATCGGATTATTTTGCTGAATTCAAGTATCTGAAATATATGAATAGCAATGGAAGACACATCTCTCACAAAAGTAAACAAAAAGGGGTGATATAACACTTAGCATAGGTATACACCTACTTTTTCTTAGTTCAATGATATGAAAGTTTTGAACTAATATAGTTTAGACAAGATGTAGTCTAAATATAATAAGTAGATATGTTCTTGTTATATGAATAACTGCAACAAATACAACAATATGCAATGTATTAATTATTGTAACCATTCCAGTAAACTTTTTTTGAATCTATCTCATTGCTACTTCTTTCTCAATAACAGCATTAAAAAAAAAACAAAACAAAAACAAAAGTTTTTGCCAGCTTTTTAATGAGATTTTAATTTCCTGTGTATCTCATTGAATCTGTTTCCTGCATTCTATTTCTTTCCCATATTTCTCTTTCAATGATTCCATCATTGTTCTACTGTCATCCATTTTTTATCAGTATCTTTTTAAGAAGCACTTAGCAACTCTTTCATTGTAGTTATCATTTCTTGTTTTACCTCAGAGATTATTTCTCATCTGATTTCCTCTATACTTTCTGCAATTTTTTCTTTACTTCAGACACTATTAACTTAGAGATTTCATCTGTGCGATTCCCAATTTCTTCTATGCTAGTGTCTTCTGCATTTATTCTAGGTGGGCTCAGGGCCTGAGACTGCATATTGCTCCTTCTCTTTGTTATTTTGTATAGTGCTGTCCTTTGACCTTTGGTATAAGGCTTTGTTACATTTATAACCTTAGCACTTACCAAAATTCTTACCCAAGAGAAATTATATGATTAGGGCAGCTATAGTTTTTATTTACGGAACTACAAAATTATACTATGTATTTTCACAATTACCAAGAGTTGTTTCTTGGTAGACTGGATACAAATATTACTCAGAAATGTTATCTTACCTATTTGGGGATTGTAAAAGAAAAATTTTTTACAAGAAAGTAGATAACTGTACCTGAAAGCAACCTTGGGATACAGGAGTTGTGGAGAAAGTGGCTGTTGAACTAGGTTTTTCAGTTTGTGTATTTAATGTATGAACTCATGCTCTGCTTGTCCCATGTGGTCACTATCAGTGAACGTAACTTAGCTGGTGGCTTATAACCTAGGCTTGAAATGTGGAGCAAAGGCTTAAATGCTAGAAAAGATTTGGTTGTTTTTCTTGAATTACTTGTACAGAAACTACATTGAGTTCCCTAAAAGAAATTTCTTAGGTATTTTCTACTCCCATGCCATTTTGCCATTTAGATTATATTGACATGAATGCCTTCTTAAAAGGTGATACTTTCAGCAAAGTGTTGTCACTTATAGAGATGGTGCATATGGTTCTGTTGCCATATACTAATAGCTTTTCCTGATGCAATATTTATACTTTACCTGCATAAACTACTCTTCAATCATGGAGTACCCAAAATGGAGTATGCTTCAATTGTATTGAAGTCCTTATAATGTATAGCTACATCTAATAAAGAATTGTATGTAAACAAACAAAAAGTGAGATGTGGCCTTCTTGAATTGTTATTCTCAAATGAGTATCACAGG
>NW_004524721.1:570870-574644 GCF_000260255.1 Octodon degus
ATGCTTATTAAATTATCAATTTTTAGTAAAGATGAAAGATTATTTCTTATATTTTACTTCTTTCATCCTTATGCATTCACATATGAGTATTTAGAAATCTACAATATATACAATCTATCTATCTATCTGTCTATCTATTATCTATCTTTCTTTATTTTACACATTCCCACAAAACATTTTTACAAATCCTAATCTCACAACAAAAAAGACTTAGTTTTCCTTTATGTTTTGATGATCCTGAATATCCAAGTAACCAAAAGTTATACATGTTGTGCATTATTTTAACTTTAGAGTGAATGATCTACTATGACAGTTGCCATCTGTAGGCTACAGGATTAGATTTATCCTTTTCTAGGTCTCTAGGTGATGATGTACTTTCAGCTAATATTCTCCAATATCAATATTTCACAGAATTAGTCAAACACTAGATTCACTGCAGTAATCTTCAAGTGAAAAATTAACAGACAGTAAGTTATAAAACAGATATGTTTTGTCTTCCAGCTTCAATTCAGGTATAATTTTCTGCCAGCCATGGTCAGTGGGGCTTTAAAAAATACTCTTTCTCATTATTAGTTTTGTGCCAACACATTTCACAGTACATGATATATAGTTGTTAATAAAAATTTCTCAAGACACATTATTAAATGATTCACTAATGATAAACAGGTATACCAATAAAATAATTTAAAAAGTAAAACTATTTTCTTGAATGACCTACATCTGTAGAGTTTTACAGTGATCTATACTATGAATAAAGACAATGTTTCTAATTGTTTTGTGGCTTTTAGACTTGGATAAATAATTGAATGGTTCAGCTCATTTCTGTTATTAAGATAGAACAGTATAACCTCTAATTGCTTCTTCCAGAAACTCTACATAACTTTGAAAAGGATTTTACTCCACTTTTTATTTCCTATATCTTGCTATAAATTACTACAGTGTAACCTCTTTTGTCATAGAGCTTATATTCCAGACACCACCTCAATAAGTGAAAATCAGAGAAGTAGAGACAGTACATTTATTTAAATATATTTATTTAAATATAAAGCTTTATTACCTCATCCCACACTCTTATAAACTTTTCCCACACTTTTAAAACCACTTCTAAAAATGATTTTCTGAACTCATAAACCTACATAATTTTAACCACAAACATATACTGTATGGTACTGCAAAATCCTGCAATGTAGCAAAAAAATACATGATAAATAATTTAGGTTAATATTTTTAAAAATTCACAAAACATTGAGTCCGCAAAAGTAAAACCATGTAATAGTGAAGGGCTACTGTTCCTGGAAAACACTGCAGATTTTTCAAGGTCAAGAAATCTCATGAATAGTTATTTCCTGTGAGAAACTTTTATTCAATCACATTTCAATTTCCTGCAGTAACATAGAAAGAGTGAGATTTCTATAGTTATAGAACAGACCTGAAGGTATCATAAATGGAAATAAAGTCTCCTACTTCACATTCTAGTCTTTTCTGTAGCAGCTCTGACCATCAATAGACACTCCACTTCATGAATTTCATTTAAGATGAACTCTCTCTAAAACTCTGTCCTCTCCTTTTGAATATAATTTGTATAATTATTTTTTTTTACTTATTAGGTACAGGGTCATACTATGCAGCTCAGATTCAGTGATCCTTTTGTCTCAGCCTCTCCATTGCTGGAGTTACAGTTATTTGCAACCACATTGCATTTCAGTACCCGGCTAGGTGCAGGGCCACCAGGGTATGTGGTACTGGGGATTGAACTCAGGTCTTTGAACTCTCCAGGCAGGCACTTAGACCACTGGGCTATCTCCCATCCCCTGTCTTCTCCTTTATAGAGATGAGCTAAGTATGCTTATAAAGGGCAGTGCACAAATGGGAGATGTGATACACATGGGTGATGCAGACAGGGAAGTAATTCATTTGACATTGTGGAGAATACCCTGGAGGTGATGATCTTATGAGAATAATCTTAAAAATGTCCTGGAGGAAATAGAAAGGGCCTTCACTGAGGAAATCAGTAGTGCAGAAGATGTAGTCTCTTTAGAGATATGCTAATGTAAGGCAACAGCTTGCATGTTCAATTGACTGAGGTATAATATTCAAGGTCATAAGGGAAGACAATGGAGAGTCCTACCTGAAACCAATAGTTTGATGTCTGTTCAGTATTCCATTCTGAATTGCCAACAATTTAAGGTCAACTGGCTACACAATAAGTGCAAGGACAACCAGAACTGTCTAGCAAGAACCTGTCTCAGAAAAAAAAGTTCCCATTCTGAAGGAAACAAACAGTTCTAAGATATGGGGAGAGAGTATATTTCAAAGCTTTGTCAACAGTTGTATAAATTGGAAAGGCAATTAAACAATAATGTGATGCCTTAATTAATGGGTTAATACCACAGTCTCAGATTTCAGTTGGAGATTTCTGTAATGAAGGGTCCACAACAATGGAAGCACGGCAGAGAAAAGCAAAGACAAAGGCAAATGTGCAACTAAAAGAGGCAAGGCTATTTACTGCAGGATCACTAATTTGATTTTTGTAGCAAAATAAAACAAAAACTGTCTGGTAATACTAAGTGATCCATAGGCACTCTACCTGAAGTCTATAGAAATATTAATATTTTTCATAATCAAAACACATGCAGAATTCATTTGTAAATGTAAGAAATAAGATAGGATGATCATTTCTGCTTTTAACTGAAAGAACTATGAATAACACCCCAACCCTGATCCAGCCCAAGCTCAGGCCTGGCAAGTGTGTGGGAGAACTCCTGTGCTCCCCTGAGCTGGTTGGAACTTCGCAGATCCAGCCCAGGCCAGCTCCATGAGTGAGACCTTCAACTGCGTTCTCAGGAACATTCCCACCACGCTGTCTGGAACCGTCCACCCCTTATAATCAGCCCAAGCTGAGGCCCTGTGAGTGTGTGGGAGAGCTCTTGTGTTTCCCTGAGTATCCTGGACCCCTCCAGAACAAGCCCAAGTCAGGCATAAAGGCCGATTTCAGTAGGTGTTAAGATTATAATGGCACCAAAGCTCTATACCAAAGATCAGAGGACACTGCTATACAAAATGACAAAGAGAAAAAGCAGAATGCAATCTCAAGCCCAGAACAAGTACAGGGGACACTAGCACAGAACAAAATTGGGAAACACACAGCTGAAATGTCTGAAACAATAGCCTATGAGGTAAAGAAACAACTGCTGAACGTTATACAAGAACTCAGATCAGAAATAACCTCTGAAATAAAAAAAGAAATCTCTGAATTAATAGCATCTGAAGTAAAGAATCAAATGCAGAAACATAAAGAGGAAATCAGAGCAGGCACACTCTCTATAGTAAAAGAATTAATAACTGCTTCTAAAGAAGACACTGATAAAAATCATAGATGACATTAGAAAAATGACAGATTCATTGATTGACCAGTACAGGAAAGAAATAGATCACATGAAGCAGAGCCAAAGAGATATAGAGGAAATTAAAATCTCAATCCTAAACTTGCAAAACCGTCTGAGTGAAGATAGAGTTTCAGATCTGGAAGACACCATCACAGCTAGAGAAAAGTTAACAAAAGACCTCCTTAAAACAACTAGCATGCAGAAAAAATAATCCATAACCTGTAAGACAATGCAAAGATGAACAACGTGAGATTAATAGGCATCAGTGAGAAAGAAGTAGTAGATACAAATGATATAAAAAGAATATGGACAGAATTAATAGCAGAAAAGTTACCAAATATGAAGAAGCAATCTCACATTCAGGTAACTGAAACATACAAAACTCCAA
>NW_004524721.1:574744-576023 GCF_000260255.1 Octodon degus
AAATGAATGATTCAAGTAGTTAAAAACTGGCAAAATTCTAGTGTTCATTTTGAGTTTTACTCTAAAATAATTTTGCAACTTCTTAGTTTATCTGGATAAGATATTTTTACAAGTATCTCATGATATATTAATCTTATGAGGTGCTCTTTTAAATACATTGGGAAACACTTCTAATTATATTCTTTTTTGGTTGTTGATTCACATATTTTAATAATCAAAATGTAGAGAAGAAAGCAATTCTACCACAGTTGTTTAGTATACAATTCACAAAAATATACAATTTCACAATTTATTGCTCTCATAGCTCTTTTCAACTAAAAGGTCACAGAATGCTGGAAATTCTCATTTAGGGAGTGTCTTTGGCCTAGTAACTGACTTTTACTCTATATCACTCACATTCTGTGTACTTTGTATGTGTTCTTTCTTCTTGTCTTTATAATTCTTCTTTCACCTTGGTGTGCATTTTTCTATAGAATGACATTTGTATTATGCTGTGCAAAATTTTTAATCATGGGCTCATTTAAAATATATGTGAAATTTCAATTTCCAATGTAGATCTCTCTACTAATTGTTCTTAAAATGATATTTTCCCAGCACTTCCTATTATATTCACAACACTGGTCATTAATTTTCACAGTGTGCTGTGTTTCTCACTGGTAAAGTGGTCCTATAGCATTCTATCTTTGGGATGTTTTATATCTGTACACGTTTCTGCTTCCTCCACCAAAAATCCATGATTAAATCTTCTCTTGCATGAACTGAATCTCAGGCACTTTCCAATAGAGCAACAGAAAACCCAGAAAGTAGATCCAGAATGTTGTTGCTTCAATGCTTTGTTTGTAGAATCTTGTGTGTTGCATTTAATAGAAATATTGGTTATATTAGTTATAATAAGATACAAAACTTACATTGAATTTTATTTTATCTTAATTTTATTTTTTGCCCTTCTCAGCCCACCCTAAGAGCAAGGCTGGAGTGGCATTTGGTGTTGGAGATTGAACTGCTGTCCCCTGCAATTGCTTGAGCTTGCCTAGGCAGAAACTTTATACAGCCTAACTATCTTGCAAGCCCTGCACTGAATTTTAGGAAAATAAAATAATTACAACATATTTCTTTCTCAAAAACTTGTTCATTTTCTCTCTTTTCAAATTACTTTGGAGTCATTTCAGTTTTTCTTTAATGTCATTATTTGCTTTCAGAAATACAAAGGCTAACATTTGTATCCATGTTCCTCTGAAAGGTGTCATCTCCAGTTAAATTATTATTTATTAATCTCTAT
>NW_004524721.1:576136-577365 GCF_000260255.1 Octodon degus
AAAAGTTAACAAAAGACCTCCTTAAAACAACTAGCATGCAGAAAAAATAATCCATAACCTGTAAGACAATGCAAAGATGAACAACGTGAGATTAATAGGCATCAGTGAGAAAGAAGTAGTAGATACAAATGATATAAAAAGAATATGGACAGAATTAATAGCAGAAAAGTTACCAAATATGAAGAAGCAATCTCACATTCAGGTAACTGAAACATACAAAACTCCAAATAACTTCAACTCAATTAAAAGCATTCTGAGGGAGAGCTTCCTGCTACCCTGCGCCGGTGAGACCAGTCCCAGCCCAGGCACAGCATTGGCCACACCCTCACCCACCCCCTCGTGCGCGCCCCACCACTCTGACAGACCTCCCCCACACCTCCTGCCGAGTAGGAATTTCTGCCGACTTCCGGGAACCCCCAGAACCAGTCCTAGCCCAGGCCCGGTGAGTGTGTGCAGAGCTTCCTGCTACCCTGCGCCTGGGGGGACAGTCCCAGCCCAGGCACAGAGTGGGGTGGACACTCTCTCACAACCTTGAGCCGCCCCTCATCACTCCCCCGTACCTCCCCAACCCCTCCCGCCAAGTAGGAATTTCTGCCAACTTCCTGGAAGCCCCAGACCCAGTCCTAGCCCAGGTCCGGTGAGTGTGTGGAGAGCTTCCTACTAACCTGCACCGGCGGGACCACTCCAAGCCCAGGCACAGCATGGGCCGGAAACTCTCCCACCACCTTGGGCCGCCCCCATCCACTCCGCATTACCTCCCCCAACCCTCCCGCCAAGTAGGAATTTCTGCCGAGTTCTGGGAAGCACCAGACCCAGTCCTAGCCCAGGTCCGCAGCAGGAAGGAGCTGAGCACAGCAGCCAGACCTACATCAGACACAGCTGGATAAGTCCAAACTCTGTACAGCTCCACCTGAACTTCAGTATGTGTGAAGGTTATAGCTACAGCAAAGATCTACAACAAAGGGCAGAAGATAGTGCTACACAAAATGATGAGAAGGAACAAAATTCAACCTCAGAACCCAAGCCCACCCGTAACAAGGGCAGAGGACACTAACACAGAACAAATTGGAAATCATACAGCTGAAAGCAATGAATCAAAAGCTTTTGAAATAAAACAGCTGCAGAAAATGAAGAAGAACTCAGATTGGAAATGAAAAAAGAAATCCCTGAATTAATAACATCTGCCCTAAAGAATCAAATGCAGAAACATATGGAAGCAACCCAGTGTC
>NW_004524721.1:577465-592081 GCF_000260255.1 Octodon degus
AAAACTAGCAAAGAAGTAGCAGAACTGAACCAGAGATTGGAACAAATGGACTTGGCGTACATATACAGATTATTCCATCCAACCACAGCCGAATACACATTTTTTTCAATTGCACATGGATCATTTTCTAAAATAGACCATGTACTATTTCGTAGGTCATGCTTACATATACACAAGAAAACAGAAATTATCCCATACACATTATCTGACCAGAGCACAATGAAATTGAAAATAAATGACAAAAGAAATGAGAAAAAAAACCATAAGATCACTGTTATTAAAAAGCACTCTACTCAGCAACCAATTGGTCACAAATGAAATTAATCAAGAAATTGAACAATATCTACAATTCAATGAAAATCCAAACACAACTAAGCAAAATTTATTGTATGCAATGAAAGTAGTTTTCAAAGGGCAATTTATAGCCACGAATTCACACCTTAGGAAAACAGAAAGGGAACAAGTAAACACACTAATGTTGTACATCCAAAATCTAGAAAAGGAAGGGCAAACTAAACCAAGAGCCCAAAGAGGAGAAGAAATCATAAATATTAGAGCACATATTAATTCAACTGAGATGAAGAAAACAGTTCAAAGAATTAAAGAACGAAAAAGCTGGTTCTTTGAAAGATTAAATAAAAGTTATAAGCCCCAAGCTAAACTTACCAAAAAGAGGATAGAAAAAACACAAATACAAGCAATAAGGAATTAAAGGGGCTCAATGACCACAGACCCAGGCGAAATTCAGAAGATTATCAATAATTTCTTTGAGAATCTTTATTCTGACACAGTAGAAGACAGAAGAAATGGACAGATGCCTAGAAAGGTACAAATTTTAAAAAAACTGAATCAAGAAAATATAATATCTCTCTATAACTGAATAACACCCAATGAAATATGAAATGTAAGAAAAATAAAATAACCTACCAACAAAGAAAATCACAGATATGGATGGATTCATAGCTGAATTTTGTGAGAAATTTGTGGAAGACATAATCCCTATACTACTCAAACTCTTCAATGAAATTGAAAAGAAATTAGTCCTCCTAAAATCATTCCAGGAGGCAAGTATTATACTCATACCAAAACCAGGGATAGATGCAACTAAAAAGGAGAAGTGAAAGACAATCTCCTTCAGGATCATAGATGTAAAAATCTTCAAGAAAATCCTAGCAAATAGAATACAGCAAAAAATCAAGAAGATTACATGCTAAGGCCAGTTAGGATTCATCCCAGGGATGCAAGGATGCTTCAATATACGCAAATGTGTAAATGCAATACACTGTATCAATACAGCCAAATCAAAAAAACAAAAACAAAAACATGATCATCTCAATTGATGCAGAAAAGGCTTTTTAGAAAGTCCAACACACATTCATGTTCACTGTCATACCAGAAAAGAAAATATTTGACGTCATCTTCAATCTGATAAAAGCCATTTATGACAGTCAAATGGCTAACATAATTGTAAATGGGGAAAAATTGAAATCTTTTACTCTCAGATCTGGTACAAGACAAGGATGTTATCTATCAACACTCATAATCAATACAGTTCTGGAATCATTAGCTACAGCCATTATACATGAGAGAGAAAAAAGAATAAAAATAGGTAAAGAAGAAGTTAAATTATGTTTATTTGCAGATGACATTTTATTTTAGTTTGAAGACAAAAAAACTCCATGAAAAGCTACTAGAATTGATACACAAATTCAGAAGCATAGCAAGATACAAAGTCAATACCCAGAACTCATTAGCATTCCTCTACACAGATAACAAACACACTGGGAGGAAAATTAGTGGAAAAAATACCTTTTACAATAGCAACACGGAAAATGAAATATCTTGGGAATAATCTAACTAAGGAAGTCAAAGATCTTTTCAATGAAAATTAAAATTCTCTGAAATAAGAGATTATAGAGGATTTCAGAAAATGGAGAGATATTTCCTGCTTCTGGATAGGAAGAACCAACATTGTGACGATGGCCCACAATTGATGTACAGATTTATTGCAATTCCTTTCAAACTAGTACCAACACACCTCTCAGACCTAGAGAAATTGTTGCTAAAATTTATTTGGAACCAGAGAAGACCTAGAATGGCAAAGGATATGATGGGAAATAAAGACAAGGCAGGAGGCATTACAATTTCTGATGTGAAATTATACTATAATGCTACTCTAATAAAATCAGAGTAGTACTGGCAACAAAATAGACTTGAGGATCAATGGAGTGGATTAGAAGACGCAGAAGCCTCTATGAACTCACTCATACACCTTAACTTCGACAAAGGGGTCAAACATTCTTATGCAAAGAAAGATAGCCTCTTTAACAAATGATGCTGGAAAAACTGGCTCTCTACATGCCAAAAATTGAAACTTGACCCAAGTCTATCTCTTTGCACTAAGACAAAGTCAAAATGGATGAAAGATCTAAAAATTAAAACAGAAACACTAAATATAAAAAAAAACAACAATGTAGGAGGAACTCCTGAACACATAGGGGTAGGCAAAGATTTCATGAACAAAAATCAAATTGCATGCGTAACAAATGAAGGAATTAACAAGTGAGACCTCTTCTTATTGAGAAGTTTTTGCACAACAAAGAAATTGCCAACAAAGTGAAAAGACAACCCACAAATTTTGAAAAAATCTTGACAAATTTGTACTCAGACAAATGTCTGCTCTTGAGAATTTATAAAGAGTTAATAACCATTAAGGCCCCCAAATTTAAAGATCCAATCCAGAAATGGTCATGTGAGATTAATATACACTTCTCAGAGGATGAAATTAATGAAGTGACTAAATAAATGAAAAAAATACTCGACTTCACTAGCCATCCATGAAATGCAAATAAAACAACACTGAGATACCATCTCACCCCAGAAAGAATGACTATCATAAAGATATCACCCAACAACCAATGTTCGAGAGGTTGTAGGAAAAAAGAAACCTTTCTCGATTGCTGGTGGTAATGTAGACTGGTACAACCACTGTGGAAATCAGTGTGGAGACTCCTTAAAAACACTAGGACTGGAAATTCCATTCAAACCAGCTATCCTCCTACTGGGAAATTTCCCAGAGGAACTGAAAACGTCATAACCATAGTGAAATATGTGTATCTATGTTTATAGCAGCACACTTTGTGATAGCCAAATCTTGGAAACAAACAAGATGCTAATCACCTGAGGCATGGATGAAAAAGATGTAGTTTTTTATACAATGGAGTATGACTCAGCTATGAAGAATGATAAATTTGAAGCATGTATATATCAGTAGATGCCACTTGAAGATATACTCACAAGTGAAACAAACCAGACCCATATTTATGAATATCATATATTCTCCCTTATATGAGAAGGAAGAAATAAAAATAGAAAGACATAACACAATTAAAAGGAAAGTGAGAAATTGAGCATTAGACAACTAAGAGAGAGAAAGAGATAACTTAGGAAATATGAAGCGGCAGAATCATACATTCATATACAGAAGATGAGTAAGGTAATGGTCCTGAGAATCTTCAGCATGTTTTTGAAACTAGCAGTTAATAGTTAGAATTGTCAACCTGACTAATTAAATAAGGAAATGTGCTAAAGCAAGGCATGTGTAATGGTAGGGTCATGTTTAGAATGCCTGCCATTATGGTCTTCTAATTATGTACTGCTTGGCATGACATAGACATTTCTGCCATACTTTGTCTCAAGTAAATTTTTGTTTAAAAAAGGGTGACAAATGAAGAGAAGAGAAAATATAATTGTCACAGGACTGTCTTGCTACAAGGCTGTATATGGTTAGATTTCTAAATTTCTATGTAAAAATATGTAACTGTTAAATTTTTTTAGTATTTTTTTTCATGTTTTACATTTTTTTCTTCCATGTCCTAGTAGGATTTAATGTTTAAAATATCAATACTTGTTGGAAACTACCTGTTCCACGTTTTGCCTAAGCTGTCTGATATTCAGACAGTGAGGTTAAGCTCAACTGCCTATGTTGTAGGATAAGAATAATAACCTTCTATTCTGGAGGGTTGAAAACCTAAGTTTGCAGGCCAAAAGTAAGAGAAAAGAAGTGCTGCAAGGACAGCCAACAATTTGGTCCTAGCCTTTGAAGGTCAGTGAAGACTGAAGACACAGGAGATCGCATATTGTAACTCCATGTAACTCAGTTATGTTCCAAATTTTCTGATCAAGGATATTATGGAGCCACAAAGGAAAGTGATCAAAGATGCAGAGTGTGTCTAAGGGGCGTCACATGGAGAGTAAACATTCTGTCAGGCTTTCACAGAAGACAAATTGTCTAAGCAATGGCCGTGACTTATCCACATGGCTGACTCTGAAAAAGGATATACAAACTGTAGTACAGGGTTTCAGGTTAAATCCTGAGGGGATTTGACTGACCATATCAGATTTAAAAGTCACATTTCTTGATAAATACGTCTTGCTATATCTTGGTCTTAACCATCCAATAGAAAATTATGAAAACAAAATATTAAACGTATAGCCATATTAATATGCTGATCTGTAAAAGGCTCAAGTCAACAACTTTGGACATTGCTAGTCTTACAGAAAACCAACTACTATATTGGCTACTGGACTATATTTGCATATTTTTCTGAATTCATGTACCTACAGTATTTAAATGACAATGGAATGCCCATCTCTGACAAAACTGACCAATAAAATGGGTTAGAATTTAATGACCTTTTGTCTCTGTATACTCAAAATAAGTAGGATAGATATGGAGCCCCGTTCTCTTATTTCAACTAGAAGAAAGATTTGTGCTAATATTGTTTGTGGACAGGATATCATGTCTGCATCTTGAATAACCACTAATGCAATGATATGCAATGTTTTAATTATTGAAAATATGCTAGAAATTAGTTGTGAAACTTTTTCATTGCTATTTATTTCGCAATGAAATTATTTAAAAAATAACATCCTCCCAAACACACACACTTTAAAAAATTTTTTGTGTTTACACCTTGTGGTGTCAAATCAGACAATGAACATTCCTCTTCATTTTATGAAATTATTTTGTTCATGGTTTTACTCAGATTTTCTTGGTATTCATAAAGTCCTCAATTGAAATGTTGACTCTAACAGGATGACAATCTCGGTTGGCACTTCAAAAAGCACTTCCAAAATTTCTCTTGACACAACAGTAGAGATTAGTTCAAGATTACTTTTTTCCCCTTACATCACATTTAACCATCAAGTTAAAATTATTTCATCAATTGTGTGTATGTGTGTGTGTGTCTGTGTGTGTGTGTTTGTGTGTAGAATCTCACTACGCAGCTCAAATTTGTAATGAGCCTACACTTTTCAACCTCACCAGTGCTGGGATTACAGGTGTGCACCATCATGCCTGGACTCAGCCAATGGCTCAGTGCACCCAGGGGTGGACCAGTGCGGAATGTGGTAACAAAGATAGAACCCCAACCCCTTTCATTACCAGAAAGATGTAGCCACAGTACTGACTGACTTTAAGAATAATGATTAAAGCTGAAGTTTAAGAGATTAAAGCCTATAGTTTGTGATTGGATGTTCCTTATACGCTTGTGATATATTTTTTTCAAGTGGAGGCAAATTCATGAGTCTAACATTGGTAGCTTTTCTCCAGCCTTTCACTTGGCCACAAAACCAATTACACAGTGAAAAGGTGAGTTTAAGCTGAATTGCTTTCAAAAAGATTTTTCATATTTTAAAAATGTGTTATTCCTCTTTTCAAGAAGTAGGAACATTTCCTGTTAAAGATAAAAATATAGAATCCTAGCCCAGGCCCAGTGAGTGTTTGGGAGAGCTTCTGGCTACCCTGCATCAGCAGGACCTACTGGTATCAGCCCAGGCACAGCATGGGTGAGACCCTCTTCCACCCCCTTGGGACGCCCCCCACCACTCCGCAGCACCTCCCCCACCCTGCCCGCCAAGTAGGAATTCTGCTGCATCCTAGGAATCCCCAGACCCAGTCCTAGCCCAGGCCCCGTGAATGTGTGGGAGAGCATCCAGCCACCCTGGGTCAGCGGGAACTACTGTTCCCAGCCTAGGTGCAACGTGGGTGAGAAACTCTCCCATCCACTTTGGGATGCCCCCCAAACACTCCACAGCATCTTCCCTACCCTGCCTGCCCAGTAGGAATTTCTGCTGCATTCTGGGAACCACCAGATCAGTTCTAGCCCAGGCCAGGTGTGTGGGAAAGTTTGAAGCTACTATGTGTTGGCGTAACCTACTGGTCACAGACCAGGCACAGCGTGGGTGAAACCCTCTTTCACCCTCTTGGGATGTCCCCATCACTTTGTTCTACCCCCCCCACACTGAGCCAACAGAGTAGGAAATGCTGTCACATTCCAGGAAAACCCAGATCCAGTCCTAGTTCAGGCCCAATGAGTGTGTGGGAGAGCAGCCTCTCCCTCCTACTCCACGTTGTCCACTCCAGACTTAGCTCAGGAATGGCATACATGCCTGGGGTGAAGCCCTTCAGCTGCAATCACTGCAGAGTGTGTAGGGGACAGAACCACACAGCTAGACCAGGAGCAGAACATCTTGCAAGATGGGCATAACAGGTTCACCCCCATGGGAAGCAGCAAGAAGGAGCTGAGCACAAACGCCACACCCAAGACAGGCACAGCTTGATAAATCCAAAATTAGTAGATCTGAACCTGAACTTCAATAGATGCTAAGGTTATAACTGCAACAAAGATCAACAACAAAGGTCGGAAGAAATTGCTACGCAAAATGACAATGAGAAGGAGCAAAATGCAATATCAGAACACAAGCCCACATGTAACAAGTGCAGAGGACACTAACACAGAGCAAATTGAGAATCACACAACTAAAATCAATGAATCACTGGCTTCTGAAATAGAGAAACAGCTGCAGAAAAGTAGAAAGGATCTCAGGTTGCAAATGAAAAAATAAATCCCTGAATTATTAACATCGGCAGTAAAGAATTGAATGCAGAAACATATGGAGGAAACCCAATGAAAGACCAGAACAAGTGAGGAGGACACTAGCTCAGCTCAAATACATGAATTAATAGAGTCAGTAGTAAAGAAGCAACAGCAGAAAGGTATAGAGGAACTCAGGGTGGAATTCTTTTCATAAATAAAAAAAAAATTCTCAGAATTCATAGCATCTGAAGTAAAGAATCAACTACAGAAACATAGGGAGGAAATCCAGTCCAAAAAAACACTGCAGTACAACAATTTATAAATGCTTCTAAAGAAGACATTGACTAAAAAGTAGAGGAGATTAGAAAAATGATGGATTCCTTGAATGAGCAATGCAGCGAAGAAATAGATCTCATGAAGCAGAGTCAAAGAGATATAGAGGAAATTAAAATCTCAATCACAAGCTTGCAAAACCATTTAAGTGAAAGAGAAGACAGAGTTTCAGATTTTGAAGACACTGGTGCAGCAGGGGAAAGGTATGAAACAATCTCTAAAAAACAATGAGGATGCAGGAAAAAATAATCCATCACCTCAACATGATGCAAAGATGAACAATGTGAGACTAATAGGCATCAATGAGAAAGAAGGAGTCAACACAAATGACATTAAAAAAATATGGGCAGAAGTAACTGCAGAAAACTTCCCAAATATGAGGAAACAATCTGACATTCAGGTAATCGAAGCATACAGAACGCCAAGTAACCTCAACCCCATTAAAAACACACCAAGATATACATTAGTCAAGATCTGAGAAATTCAGCACTAGAATAATCTACTGAAATTTGCTAGAGAAAAGTAGCAGATCACATTCAAAGAAAACCTATCAGAAATATGGCCGACTTCTCTTCACAAACCATGAAGGCAAGAAGATAATGGAGCAGAGTACTTCAAGTCCTTTATGGAAACAAATTTCCAGCCCAAACTACTATACCCTTCAAAACTCTCTTTCAAGTTGGATGAAGAAGTGAAATACTTTCATGACAAAGAACAGCTAAAGAATTTTAGAATCACAAAGCCAACCCTACACAGGCTACAGAAAGATGTTCTAGACAGGGACCAAAATTATCAGAACTCCACTAAAGAGATCAGAAGCAACCAACTACATAGAGCAAGCAATTAAACACGGGGGAAAAAAGATTAAATGTCAACTGGTAAGTAACATGTCAATAGTTAAGTCAATACATCTCTAACCATCAATGTAAATGAACTCAATTCACCAAATAAGAGAAATAGACTGGCACAGTGGATTAGGAAACAATATCAAACAATATGCCGCATAAAAGAAACACATTTAACTCATAAAGACATTCATAGTCTGAAAGTCAAAGGATGGAATACAATACTACATGCCCCAGCACCTCTGAAAAAAGCATTGGTAGCAATCCTATTCTCAGACAGTCTCAACTTCAAACCAACAATCCTCAAGTGAAATAAAGAAGGCTGCTATATACTTGTTAGGGGAAAAATTCAAGAGGATATGGTAACACTCATAAATATGTATGCATCAAACACGGGAGCACCCAACTATATAAAGCAAATCTTAATGGACACGAACAATCTAATATCCAATACCACAATCTTAACAGGGGACTTTAGCACCCTCTTATCCCCAAAAGATAGGTTAACCAGATAAAAAGCACAAGAAAGCAATAATAAAAGGGAATGAGAGCTTGAAAGAAATGGACTTGGTGGACATATACAGAGTGTTCCACTCAAACACATCTGAATACACATTTCTCTCAGATGCACATGTGTCTTTTTCTGAAATCGACCACATACTCGTACATAGTCATGCTTAAGTACATGTAAGAAAACAGAAATTATCCCATGCACATTATCTGACCACAGTGCAATGAAACTGGAAATAAATGACAAAAGAAACAAGAAAAAAAACTTTAAATACTTGGAAATTAAATGACACTCTGCTCAGCAACCAAGGAGTCACAAATGAAATTAAACAAGAAATTCAACAATAGCTACAATTGAATGAAAAATCATGCAAAACTTATCATAATTTATGGGATGATTAAAGCAGTTCTCAGAGTAAAATGCATAGCTGTGAACTCACACATTAGGAAAACAGAAAGGGAAAACTAAATACGATAATGTTGCACTTTCAAAAACTAGAAAAGGAAGAGCAAACTAAACCGAGAGCCCAAAGATGGGAAGCAATCATTAAAATTAGAGCAGAAATTAATTCAGTTCAGATGAAGAAAATAGTTCAAAGAATTAAAAAAGCAAAAAGCTGGTTCTTTGAAAGATTAAATAAAATTAATAAGCCCCTAGCTAAACTCATCAAACAGAGGAAAGAAAAAAATCAAATAGAATCAATATGGAATGAAAAGGGTGTAATTACTACAGACCCGCTGGAAATTCAGAACATTATGATAACTACTTTGAGAATGGTTACTCTCACAGAATAGAACACAAAGAAGAAATGGACAGATTCCTACAAAGGTACAAATTACTACAACTGAATCGTCAAGATATAACTACTCTGAATAGCCCAATAGCAGTCAATGAAATATGAGACGTAAATAAAACCTACCGACAAAGAAAATTTCAAGTCTGGATGGATTCACAGCTGTATTCTACAAGAAATTCACAGATGATGTAGTCAGTATACTCCTCAAACTTTTGCATGATATTGAAAAGGAAGCAATCCTCCCCAAATCACACATGGATGCAAGTATTATACTGATACCAAAACCAGGGAAAGACGCAACTAAAAAAGAGAACTACAGGCCAAACTCCCTCATGAACATTGATGCCCAAATCCTCAATAAAATCCTAGCAAATACAATACAGCAAATCATCAAGAAGGTCATACACCATGACCAGGTAAGATTCATCCCAGGGATGCAAGGATGGTTCAATATTCGACAATCTATGAAGGTAATACACTATGTCAATAGAGCAAAAACTAAAAACCACATGATCGTCTCCATTGAAGGAAAAAGGCATTTGACAAAGTTCAACTCTCATTCATGTTCAAAGTCCTACAGAAAATTGGAATAGATAGCCTCTTATTCAATCTGTTAAAAGCCTTTATGAAAACCCAATGACTAACATAGCCGTAAATGGGGAAAAACTGAAATCTTTTACTCTTAGATCTGCTACATGACAAGGATGTCCTCTATCACCAATCGTATTCAATATAGTTCTGCAATCATTAGATACAGCCATTAGATATGAGAAAGAAATAGAAAAATAAGAATAGATAAAGAAGAATTCAAATTACCTTTATTTGCAGATGACATGATATTTTACTTGGAAGACCCAAAAAACTCCACCAAGGAGCTACCAGGATTAATACAGAATTTCAGTACCATAGGAGGTTATAAAGTGAATGCCCAAAAGTCAATAGCATTTCTCTACACAGAAAACAAACACACTGAGAGGGAAATTATAAAAACAATAACTTTTACAATAGGCAGATGAAAATGATATCCCTTGAAATTAATCTAACTAAAGAAGTCAAACATCTTTTCAAGGAAAATTACAGTACTCTGAAAAAAAGATATCGTAGAGGACTTCAGAAAATGGAAAATACTTCATGCTCCTGTATAGAAAAAACAACATTGTGATGATGGCCATACTCCCAAAATTGCTATACAGATTTAATGCAAACCCTATCAAACTACCACCAACATACCTCACAGAGGTAGAGAAATTATTCCTAAAATTTATCTGCACCAGAAAATACCTAGAATAGCAAAGGCATTTCTGGGCAATAAGGACAAGGCAGGAGGCATTACACTTCCTGACTTAAAATAATACAACAAGTGTACTGTGAAAAAATCAGCATTGTACTGGAAAAAAAATACACATGAGGATCAATGGAATAGATTAGAATATGCTGAAGCTCCTACAAAAACACTCAGCCACCTTATCTTTAACAAAGGGGCCAAACATACTCACTGAAATAAAGATAGCCTCTTTAACAAATGGTGTTGGAAAAACTGGCTCTCTCCATGCCGGTAACTCAAACTTGAACCAGGTCTATCACCATGCACTAAACTAAAGTCAAAATGGTTTAAAGATCTAAACAGTAAAGCAGAGAGATTAAATCTCCTGGAAGAGAAAGTGGTAGGAACTCCTGAAGACATAGAGGTAGGTAAAGTGTTCATGAACAGAAATCAAATTGCATGGGAATAGTTGAAATAATTAACACCTGGGACCTGCTCTTACTGAGAAGTTTTATCACGTCAAAAGAAATTACCAACAAAGTGAAAATGCAACCCAAAAATTTGGAAAAAATCATGACAAATATGTAATCAGACAAAGGTCTGCTCTCCAGAATCTATAAAGAGCTGAAAAACACTAGGGACACAAAATTTAAAGACCCAATCCAGAAATGGGGATCAGGGATGAACACATGCTTCTCAGAGAAAGAAATTAAAGAAGCAAATAAATATATGAAAAAATGCTCCAAATTACTAGTCATCCATGAAATGCAAATTAAAACAATATTGAGATATCATCTCATCATCTCATCACAGAAAGAATGCCTGTCATAACGAAATCACCCAAGAACAAATGTTGGAGAGGCTGTGAGGAAAAAGGTACCCTTCTCCAGTGCTAGTGGGAATGCAGACTGGTGCAATCATTATGGAAATCAGTATGGAGACTTCTTAGAAATGTTGGACTGGAAATCCCATTTAAACCGGTTATTTCTCTACTGGGAATTTTCTCGGAGGACCTGAAAACATCATATCATAGCGATATATGTGTGCCTGTGTTTATAGCAGCAAAATTTGTGGTAGCCAGATCTTGAAAACAACCCCGATGCTCATCAACAGAGGAATGGTTGAAAAGGATGTGGTATTTTTACACAATGGTGTATTATTCAGCTATTAAGAATGATAAACTCGAAGCCTTTATATTGAAGTGGATGCCACTTGAACATATACTCATGAGTGAAATAAACCAGACACATGTGTAAACATCATATAATTTCCCTAGTATTAGTAGTCAAAAGAAGAATTACAAAGAGAAAGGTATAATACAAGTAAAAGGAAAGCAGGATGTCAAGGACTAACTAATCAAGTGAGGGAAAGGAGAAAAGCTAGGAAACATGAATAAGTCAAGCCATACAGTCATATGTAGAAGATGGGCAAGGCAATGATCCTGAGAATCTCCAGAAGATTGTTTAATCTAGCAGTTAATTTGGAAAGGTTCTCACCCTCACTAACTATATATACTGATAACTGTGAACTAAGTTAATGGACTGTAGGCGGTAATTTGTAATAGGAGTTTCATGCTTGCAGTACCTGTCATTCTGGTCTTCTGAGTATGGGCTTCTTTTCATGACATGCCATGTGCTGCTATGATGTCTCTCAGGTAGATGGTTGTTCAAAAAGAAGGGTGAGGTGAATGAAAGTAAGAGACAGGAAAAGGAATATTGTGGGACTGTTCTGCTTCAAGTTTGTATATGGTGACATTTGTGGACTCATGTGTAAACATAAGATGTATATAATTCTTTATGCCTATTTTTAAAATACATTCTAAATTTTAAATGTTTTTTTATCATATTCTGTAGTGACTTAAAGGTCAACATATCAATACTTGATGAAATATACCTGATCCATATTGTGACAAAAATATTTTATATGCACACAATAGTGAGGTTAAGGTTAACAGCCTAAGTTGTATGGTAATAACAATTAGCTTCTTTTCTGGATGGTTAACAACCTAAGTTTGCAGACCAAAATTGAAGAAAAAGGAGGGCTGCAAAGAAATACAACATCTTGGTCCTTGCCTTCTAAGGTCTATAAAGACTCAGGACATATGAGAGCTTGTAATATAACATCATCTAACTCAGTAGTGTTCCAAATTTTCTTATTAAGGAGATTATAGGGTCAAAGAGGAAAGTTATCCATGATGTAGAGTATTTCTAAGAGAATCACATGGAGAAAAAACATTCTCTCAGGCTTTGACAGAGAGAACGTTGTCCAAGCGATTGTCGTGACTCATCCACATGGCTGACACTGACAAAGGCTCTACAATCTGAGGTACAGGATCTCAGAATAAGTCCTGAGGGATTTCACTGACGTTATCACACCCAAAAGCTACAACTCTTGTTGCATAGGTCCTGCTTTACCTTGGTCTTAACTATCTATCAGAAAAGTATAAAAACGAAATATAAGAAGTAAAGCCATGCTGTTATGTTGAGCTCTATGGGACTCAGGCCAACAATTTCTGACATTGTCAGTCAAGTGGAAGACCCAACACTATTATTGGCTACTGGACTTTTTTAGAATAGTTTGCTTAGTTTACACACCTATAATATTCAAATAACGGAATTTAACAAAAAATATGTACACAGATGAATGTCCATTTTGTATCTGTGTATTCAAATCGGATAGGATAGATATATAGTTACGTTCTCTTAATGAATAGAGTGATTTGTTTCTAATGGTGTTTGTAAATAAGATATCATGTCTGCATCTTGTACAGCAATTAACCACTAGGAAGAATGTATGCAATGTATTAATTATTGAAACTGTCCTACCAATTTGATTTGAAAAAAAAAATGAAGATAACATTGTGCAATAAAAAAAAAGAAAAAAGAGAAACTCCAAGAGGAGGAAGTGAACATCTGACATTGTAAACTTTGGGGATTTATCCAATTTAGGAAGATTAATTAATATATAAACAATTGTATAAGAATATTTTGGTATTGTGGTAGTTACAGAAACATCCTTTCTATCATGAGACAACATTATGGATGAGCAATTAAAGAAAAAATATACATTTTAACAAAACAACTGATGGTGAATATATCTAAGACAAATACCATGTCATTTTGCACACATTCAATTTTCCATTTTGAATTCATTTCTGACAATAAGAGGCAGCTTTCCTTCCCTGCAGAGGAGTCATTTTGCAGAGAAGACAGAAGCTTGCTGTCTTCTTTTGCTTTTTCTGAGGGATTCTAGGGGATTCAACAGAGGGCTCCTTGCATGCTAGGCAGATGCATGAAAACTGAGCTCTCTCTGCTCTTTCACTTTTAATAGCAGGCTCTTGTTAAACTGTCTAGGGTGGCCTTATCTTGCAATCCCATTCTTCAGCCCTCTAGGTCAATGGCATTGTAGACATTTGGCCCTATGTCTGACCTCATTTATTGTCATGAATGTCATGATATTCCTTTTTCTGTTGTGACCTCAATTAAACTTATGAAGGAATGGTACAAAGCACTTGAGTGTGAAAAAGTAGTTACAGGTTTGACCTTTTAAATAACTGGTTTATACTTGTGAAATATTGAAGTAGATTTGTTCCTCCTTTTTCTCTCCTGTGATATTTTACTATCAATATCACGCTTTTGAGGAATTTTTGCCGCGTTCCAGGAACATCCAGACCCAGTCCTAGCCCAGATCCCGTGAGTGTATGGAAGAGCTTCCTGCTACCCTGTGCCAGCGGGACCAGACCCAGTCCAGACAAAACGTGGGCCAGACCCTCTCACACCCCCTTGGGACGCACCCCATCACTCCGCAGCACCTCCCCCACCCTGCCCGCAGAGTAGGATTACTGCCACGTTCCAGGAAACTCCAGACCCAGTCCAAGCCCAAGTCCAGTGAGTGTGTGGGAGAGCTTCCTGCTACCCTGCGCTGGCCGGACCAAATACCGGTCCGAGGCCAGGCGCGGCATGGGCAAAACCCTCTCCCACCTACTT
>NW_004524721.1:592766-594239 GCF_000260255.1 Octodon degus
GAAACCCAGTGCCCACCCAGAACAAGTGTGGAGGACACTAGCATGGCTCAAATGCATGAATTAATAGTGTCTATAGTAAATAAGCAACAGCAGAAAGATATAGAGGAAATCAGAGTGCAATTGTTTTCTGAAATAAAAAACTCTCAGAGCTCATAGCTTCTGAAGTAAAGGAGGCACTACAGAAATATAGGGAGGAAACACAATCTGAAAAAAACACTTCAGTAAAAGAATTTATAATTGCTTTTGAAGAAGATATTGATAAAAAATAGAGGAGATTAGAAAAATGATGGATTCCTTGAATGAGCAATGCTGGAAAAAAATAGATCGCATGAAGGAGAGTAAAAGAGATATAGAGGAAATTAATATCTCAATCACAAGCTTGTAAAACCGTTTAAGTTAAAATGAGGACAGAATTTCAGATCATTAAAATACTGGTACAGCTAGAGTAAAGGTAAAAAGGATCTCTTAAAAACAATGAGGATGCAGGAAAGAATAATCCATCATATGAAAGATGATGCAAAGATGAACAACGTGAGAATAATAAGCATCAGTGAGATAGAAGGAGTTAATACAAATGACATTAAAAAAATATGGTCAGAAGTAATAGCAGAAAACTTCCCAAATATGAGGATACAATCTTACATTCAGGTAACTGAAGCCTACAAAACACAAAAGAACCTCAAACCAATGCAAAACACACCGAGACATATAATAGTCAAGATGCCAGAAATTCAGCACAAGAGTAATCTATTGAAAGCCTCTAGAGAAAAGAAGCAGATCATAATCAAAGGAAAACCCATCAGAATTATGGCCGACATCTCTTCATAGACCATGCAGGCAAGAAGGGCAAGGAGCAGAGTACTGCAAGTCCTCTATGAAAACAAAATCCAGCCCAGACTACTATACCCTGCAAAACTCTCTTTCAAGTATGATGGAGAAGTGAAATACTTTCATGACAAAGAACAGCTAAAGAATTTCGCGATGACAAAGCCAACCTTACACAGGCTACTGAAAGATGTTCTAGAGAGGGAACAAAACGACCAGAATTCCACGCATCAGATCCAAAGTAACCAACTAAATAGGGTAAGCAATTAAACACAGGAGAAAAAAGAGTAAATGATAACAGGTAAATAAGATGGCAACGGTAAGTCAATACATCTCAATGTAAGTGGACTCTATTCAAAAATTTAGAGAAATAGACTGGCCCAGTGGATTAGGAAACAAAATACAATAGTATGCTGTATACAAGAAAAACATTTAACTCATAGAGACGTTCATAGGCTGAAAGTCAAAGGATGGAACACAATACTACATGCCCCAGCAACTCTGAAAAAAGCAGGGGTAGCAATCCTATTCTCAGACTGTCTCAATGTCAAACCAACAATGATCAAGTGAAATAAAGAAGGCCACTATATACTGGTTAGGGGAAAAATTCAAGAGGAAGAGGTAACAATCATAAATATATACATACCA
>NW_004524721.1:595200-597577 GCF_000260255.1 Octodon degus
AACCACTCTCAATAGCCCAATAACAGCCAATGAAATACGAGATGTAATTAAAAACCTATCAGCAAAGAAAAGTCCAGGTCCATATGGATTCAGAGCTGAATTCTGCAAGACACTTACAGAAGATGTAGGCCCTATACTCCTCAAACACTTCCATGCAATTAAAACGGAGGAAATCCTTCCAGAATCATTTCTGGAGCCAAGTATTATATTGATACCAAAACCAGGGAAAGATACGACTAAGAAAGTGAACTACAGGCCTATTATTCTCAATGAAATACTAGCTCATAGAATACAGCAAATCATCAAGAAGATCATACACCACGACCAGGTAGGATTCATCCCAGGGATGTAAGGGTGGTTCAATATTCAAAAATCTATCAATGTAATACACTATATGTATAGACTAAAAACTAAAAACCACATGCCCATGTCCATTGATGCAGAAAAGGCTTTTGAGAAAGTGCAACACTTATTCATGTTCAAAGTACTGCAGAAAATTGGAATAGATGGCCTCTACTTCAATCTGGTAAAAGCCATTTATGAAAATCCAACAGCTAACATAATACTAAATGGGGAAAAACTGAAATCTTTTAATCTTAGATCTAGTACCAGACAAAGATGTCCTCTATCACCACTCCTATTGAATATAGTTCTGGAATTATTAGGTACAGCCATAAGACAAGAGAAAGAAATGAAAGAAATAAGAGTAGGCAAAGAAGAAGTAAAATTATCTTTATTTGCAGATGACATGATACTTTACTTGGAAGACCCAAATGTCTGCACCAAGAAGATACTAGAATTAATACAAAAATTCAATAGCATAGCAGTTTATAATGTCAATACCCAAAAGTCAATAGCATTCCTTTACACAGACAACAAACTCACTGAGAGAGAAATTATAGAAACAATACCTTTTACAATAAAACAGATGAAAGTGAAATACGTTCGAATTAACCTAACTAAAGAAGTCAAAGACCTTTTCAAGGAAAATTACAATACTCTTAAAAAAGAGATCATATAGGGTTTCAGAAAATGGAAAGATATTCCATGCTCCAGGCTAGGAAGAACCAACATTGTGAAGATGGTCATACTTCCAAAATTGCTGGACAGTTTTAATGCAATCCATATCAGACTACCACCGACATATGTCACAGACAGAGAAATCATTCCTAAAATTTATCTGGAACCAGAAGACCTAGAAAAGCAAAGGCAATTCTGGGCAAGAAAGACAAGGCAGGAGGCATTATAATACCTGACTTGAAATTATACTAGAAGGATACTGTGATAAAATCAGCATGGTACTGGCAACAAAATAGACCACAGGATCAATGGAAGAGATTAGAAGACTCCGAAGCCCCTACAAACACACTCAGCCACATGCGGAAAACTCAAACTTGAACCAGGTCTATCACCATGCACTAAACTAAAATCAAAATGGATTAAAGATCTAAACATTAAAGCAGAGACACTAAATCTCCTGGAAGAAAAAGTAGGAGGAACTCTTGAAGACATAGGGGTAGGCAAAAGTTCATGATCAGAGATGAAATGACACAGAGAACAGTAGAAAGAATTAATAACTGGGACCTGCTTTACTGAGAAGTTTTTTCACGTCAAAAGAAATTACCAACAAAGTAAAAAGGCAACCCACAAGTTTGGAAAAAATCATGACAAATAAGTTCTCAGACAAAAGTCTGCTCTCTAGAATCTATCAAGAACTAAAAAGCACCAGGGCCCCAAATTTAAAGAACCAATCCAGAAATGGGCATCTGAGATGAGTACACACTTCTCAGTGTAAGAAATTAAAGAAGCAAATAAATATATGATAAAATGCTGCACATCACTAGCCATTCATTAAATGCAAATTAAAACCATATTGAGATATCATCTCAACCCAAAAAGAATGGCTATCATAAAGAAATCACCCAAGAACTAATGCTGGAGATGCTGTGGTGGAAACCACCACTGCTGGTGGGTGTGTAGACTGGTGCAAATGTTATGGAAATCAGTATGGAGGCTTCTTAGAAAAGTTGGTCTGGAAATCCCCTTTAAATAAGCTACTCCTCTACTAGGAATTTTCGCAGAGGATCTGAAAGCCTCATATCATGGTGATATATGTGTGCCTATGTTTGTAGCAGCACAATTTGCGGTAGCCAAATCTTGGAAACAACCAAGATGCCCATCACCTGAGGAATGGTTGAAAAAGATGTGGTATTTTTACACAGTGGAGTATTATGCCGTTATTAAGAATGATAAACTCCAAGCCTTTATATTGAAGTGAATGCCACTTGAACATATAATGATCAGTAAAATAAATCAGACACACATTTGTAAATGTCCTATAGTCTTCCTAGCATAAGAACTCAAAAGAAGAAAAAAA
>NW_004524721.1:598292-598947 GCF_000260255.1 Octodon degus
TTCTGGATGGTTAACAACCTAAGTTTGCAGACCAAAATTAGAGATAAAGGAGGGCTGCAAGGAAAGCCAACATTTTGGCCCTAACCTTCTAAGGTTAATTAAGACTCATGACATATGAGAACTTGTACTGTAACGTCATGTAACTCATGAGTAACCCAAATTTTCTGATCAAGGAGATTATGGGGCCACAGAAGAAAGTGATCGATGATGTAGAGTGTGCATAAGAAGAGTCAGATGGAGAGAAAACACTCTCTCAGTAATTCACAGTTAGCACATTGGCTAAGCAATGGCCGTGAAATATCCACATGGCTGACACTGACAACAGTTCTACAATCTGAGGTACAGGATCTCAGGATAAATCCTTAGGGGATTTCACTGACCTTCTCAGACTCTTGTTTCATACGTCCTGCTTTACCTTATTCTTAAACATCCAGTAGAAAATTATGAAGACGAAATATATTAAGTAAATCCATGCTGTTATGTTGAGCAGTGTGGGACTCAGGTCAACAGTTTCTGACATTGCCTGTTAAACAGAAGACCCAATGCTATTATGGGCAACTGGACTCTTTTAGAATATTTTGGTGAGTTAACACAGCTATAATATTCAAATAACTGAACTTAGCGAAAAAGGGGTATACAGATGAATGTGCATTTT
>NW_004524721.1:602039-605969 GCF_000260255.1 Octodon degus
TTTTCAGATTGGGTTTCCTGCTCATGTTTCTGTAGCTGCTTCTTTACTTCATCTGGTAAGAGTTCTCAGAGTTCTTTTTTTATTTCAGAAAAGAATTTCGCTCTGATTTCTTCTATATCTTTCTGCTGCTCCTTATTTACTAAAGACGCTCTTGTTTTATGCATTTGAGCCGAGCTAGTATCCTTCGCACTTGTTTTGAGTGAGCACTGGGTTGCTTCCATATGTTTCTGCATTTGATTCTGTAGTGCAGATGTTATTAATTCAGGGATTTCTTTTTTCATTTCTAATCTGAGGTCTTCTATATCTTTCTGCAGCTTTTTTATTTCAGAAGCGGTTGATTCATTGCTTTCAGTTGTGTGATTTCCAATTTGTTCTGTGTTAGTGTCCTCTGCACTTGTTATGGTTGGGCTTGGGTTCTGAGGTTGCATTTTGTTCCTTCTCGTCATTTTGTGTAGTACTGTCTTCTGCCCTTTGTTGTAGATCTTTTCTGTAGGTATAACCTTCAAACGTACTGAAGTTGGAGCTCTACAGAGTTTGGAGTTATCCAGCTGTGTCTGGCTTAGGCTGGCTGCTGTGCTCAGCTTCTTCCTGCTGCCGACCTGGGCTAGGACGGGGTCTGGGGGTTCCCAGAACTCGGCAGAAATTCTTACTGTGCGGGAGGGGTGGGGAAGGTACGGCGGAGTGGTCGGGGGTGGCCCGAGGGGGTGGGAGAGGGTCCGGCCCATGCTATGCCTGGGCTGGGACTGATCCCGCCAGCGCAGGGTAGCAGGAAGCTCTCCACACACTCACCGGACCCGGGCTAGGACTGGGTCTGGGGGTTCCCGGAAGTTGGCAGAAATTCCTACTTTGCGCGAGGGGTGGTGGAGGTAAGGCGGAGTGGTGGGGGGCCCCCCGAGGGGGTGTGAGAGGGTCTGGCCCACACTGCGCCTGGGCTGGGACTGGTCCCTCCAGCGCAGATTAGCAGGAAGCTCTCCACACACTCACTGGACCTGGGCTAGGACTGGGTTCTCAAGTCCGCATCTTGAACGGCAATTAACCTCTCAGAAGAATGTATGCAGTGTGTTAGTTATTGAAACTGTCCTATCTTATTGCTATTTGTTCATCAATAAAGTTATTGAAAAAATATCATGCTTTTCAAAAATCCTGAATCTATGTACATTAAGTATATATGTACTGTGCAGAACTTAGTTTAGTAGATTATTACAAATATTATAAGTGATGGATTTTAACCAATATTTTGAGTGTCAGATTGAGTGTTTCAATCTTTATCAAGTCAATTGCCACTAGGTCTTTTTATTTCTGATTTACTTTAAAGGTGAATTTTTATAATTTATTCTTTCTTAATTTTTTTCATCTGAAGCTGAGATTTAAACCCATAACTTCCTACATGTTAGGCTAAAAAAATATTTTCTACCACTGAGAAATTGCTGTATCCCATAATGAAACATCTTTTTCTAATTGCTTTCAAAATTCTATATTTGTCTAAGACAATGATGTACCTTCATGCTTTCAGAAGTCTATTATGATTGGTTGTGTAAATTGATGCTTTATAAGATGTTGAAGCCAGGCATGTGGTAAATACTTGTAATTCCAACACCTAGGCTGAGTCAGGGATCTCATAACTTTGAACTTAGCCAGGGCAACATGGTGATTTAGTGTTTCTGACTTGAAAAGTGCTGGTGACATAGATCTCAGTGCATAGGAACTGGTCCAAACTTCATTACTGCCCAAGACAAAAACAGATAAGAACAGAAAATCCATCTTTTTTTTTCCTATGGTCTCTTTCCTTTGCTTATAGAATTAAACATACATGTATACTACTTTGTTTAACATTTTAGACTGTAGAATGTTTCAACCATTTTAGACTGTAGAATGTTTCAACCATTTAAACCGGCTATTTCTCTATTGGGAATTTTCCTGGAGGATCTGAAAACATCATATCATAACGATATATGTGTGCCCATGTTTATAGCAGCACAATTTGTGATAGTCAAATCTTTGAAACAACCAAGATGCCCATCACCTGAGGAATGGTTGAAAAAGATGTGGTATTTTTACACAACGGCATATTATTCAGCTATTAAGAATTATAAACTCGAATCCTTTATATTGAAGTGGATGCCACTTGAACATATACTCATAAGTGAAGCAAACCAGACACACATGTGTCAATCTTGTATAGTTTCTCTAGTATAAGAACTCAAAAGAAGAGAAAACCAATAGAAAGGAATAATAGAAGTAAAAGGAAAGCAGCATCTCGAGGACTAAATAATAAAGGTAGGAAAAGGAGAAGAGCTAGGAAAGATGACAATATCATGCCTTAAAGTTATACGAAGGAGATGTGCAACACAATGATCCTGAGAATCTCCAGAAGATTTTTTTAATCTAGCAGTTAATTGGAAAGATTTACCCTGACTCACTATATATACTGATACCTTTGAAATAAGCAACTGCATTGCAGATGGTAATTTGTAATTGTAGGTTCAGGCTTGGAGTGCCTGTCATTCTTGTCTTCTGAATACGGGCTGCTTATCATGACATGCCAGTTGCTTCTGTGCTGTCTCTTAGGTCAATGACTGTTCAAAAAGAAGGGGGTGGTGAATGAAGACAAGAGACAGGAAAAGGAATATTGGGGGACTGTCCTGCTTCAAGGTTGTATATGATTAGATTTTTGGACTTATGTGTAAACGTAAGAAGTATATTATTCTTTATGCCTATTTTTTAAAAATATATTCTAATTTTTAAATGTTTTTTCATCATTCTGAAGGGACTTAAATTTCAACATATCAATACTTGATGATACATACCTGTTCCATGTTTTGCCTAAGAGTTTTGATATTCAGACAGATAGTGAGATTAACCTTTAGCAGCCTAAGTTGTATGGTAAGAAAAATAACCTTGTTGGCTGGATGGTTAACAACCTAAGTTTGCAGACCAAAATTAGAGAAAAAGAAGGGCCGCAAGGAAAGCCAACAATTTGGCCGTAGCCTTCGAAGGTCAATTAAGACTCAGGACATATGAGAACTTGTACTCTAACGTTATGTAACTCAGTAGCATCTCAAATTTTCTGATCAAGGAGAATATGGGGCGAAAGAGGAAAGTGATCGATGTTATAGAGTGTCCCTAAGGATAGTCACATATAGCAAAAATATTCTCTCAGGCTTTCAAAGTGAGCACATTGGTCAAGCAATGGCCGTGACTCATCCACATGTCTGACACTGACAAAGGTTCTACAATCTGAGGTACAGGATCTCAGGATAAATCCTGAGGGGATTTCACTGACCTTGTCAGACTCAAAAGCTACAATTCTTGTTTCATAAGTCCTGCTTTACCTTGTTCTTAACCATCTTGCAGAAAAGTATATCAATGAAATATGAGAAGTAAATCTATGCTGTTATGTTGAGCTCTAGGGTACTCAGGTCAATAATTTCTAACTTTGCCAGTGAAGCGGAAGACTCAATACTATTATGGGCTACTGGACTCTTTCATAATATTTTGCTGAGCTTACACACCTATAATATTCAAATAATGAAACTTAACCAATAGAGGGATACAGATGAATATCCATTTTGTATCTGTGTATTCAAAGAGGTTAGGTTGGATATATAGTTACATTCTCTTAATGAATAGCGGGATTTTTTCTAATGGTGTTTATAAATAGGATACCATGTCTGCATCTTGTACAGCAATTAACCACTAGCAAGTATGTACACAATGTGTTAATTATTGAAACTGTCTTACCAATTTGATTTGAAACTGTCTCATTGCTATTTGTTTCTCAATTAAATTATGCAAAAATAATGATAACTGACATACCAATTACTACAACACTGTCTCTAAAGTAAATGTTTCTTTAAAAAAATATGATAATAGCAGACCCAGTCCTAGCCCAGGTCTCGTGAGTGTGTGGAGAGCTTCCTGCTACCCTGC
>NW_004524721.1:606513-608218 GCF_000260255.1 Octodon degus
TGAGTTCCCGGAACCCCCAGACCCAGTCCTAGGCCAGGTCTGGTGAGTGTGTGGAGAGCTTCCTGCTACCAAGTGCTGGCGGGACCAGTTCCAGAACAGGAGAACTGTGGGCCGGACCCTCTCCCACCCCCTCGGGCCGCCCCCCACCACTCCACAGTACCTCACCCACCCTGACCTGCCAGTAGGAATTTCTGCCGACTTCTGGGAAACCCCAGACCCAGTCCTGGGCCAGGTCCGGTGATTGTGTGGAGAGTTTCATGCTACCCTGCGCCGGTGGGACCAGTTCCAGAACAGACGCACTGTGGGCTGGACCCTCTCCCAACCTCTCGGGCCGCCACCCATCACTACTCCATATGTCCCCCACCCCTCCCGCCAAGTAGGAATTTCTGCTGAGCTCTGAAAACCCCCAGACCCTGTCCTAGCCCAGGTCCACAGCGGGAAGAGCTGAGCACGGCAGCCAGACCTCAACCAGACGCAGCTGGATAAGTCCAAGCTCTGTAGAGCTCCAACTGAACTTCAATACGTGTAAAGGTTATAACTACAGCAAAGATCTACAACAAAGGGCAGAAGACAGTGCTACACAAAATGACGAGATGGAACAAAATTCAACCTCAGAACCCAAGCCCACCCGTAAAAAGTGCAGAGGACACTAACACAGAAAAATTTGGAAATCACACAGCTCAAAGCAATGAATCAACAGCTTCTGAAATAAAAAAGCTGCAGAAAGATATAGAAGACCTCAGATTGGAAATGAAAAAAGGAATCCCTAAATTAATAAGATCTGCACTAAGGAATCAAATGCAGAAACATATGGAAGCAACGCAGTGCCCACCCAGAAGAAGTGCGGAGGACATTAGCTTGGCTCAAATGCATGAATCAACAGCGTCGATAGTAAGAAAGCAAGCAGAAAGATATAGAGCAAATGAGAGAGCAATTCTTTTCTGAAATAAAAACAGAACTCTCAGAACTCGTAGCAGATGAAGTAAAGAAGCAACTATAGAAACATAAGCAGGAAACTCAATCTGAAAAAAGCAATGCAGTAAAAGAATTTCTAACTGCTTCTAAGGAAGATAATGATAAAAAAAATGGAGGAGATTAGAAAAATGATGGATTCCTTGAATGAGCAATACAAGAAAGGAATAGATCGCATGAAGCAGAGTCAAAGATATATAGAGGAAATGAAACTCTCAATCACAAGCTTGCAAAACTGTTTAAGTGAAGGTGAAGACAGACTTTCAGATTTTGAATATGCTGGTGTCAAAAGGTAAGAAAGGATCTCTAAAAAACAACGATGATGAAGGAAAGAATAATCCATCACCTGCAAGATGATGCAGAGATGAACAATGTGAGACTAATAGGCATCAAGCAGAAAGAAGGAGTCAACACAAATGACATTAAAAATATATGGGCAGAAGTAATAGCAGAAAACTTTCCAAATATGAGGAAACAATCTGATATTCAGGTAACTGAAGCATACAGAACGCCAAAGAACCTCAAGCACACAGAGACATATAATAGTCAAGATTCCAGAAATTCAGCACAAGAATAATCTGCTGAAAGCCTCTAGAGAAAAGAAGCAGATCACATTCAAAGCAAAACCCATCAGAATTATGGCCGACTTCCCTTCACAAACCATGCAGGCAAGAAGAGGATGGAGCAGAGTACTTCAGGTTCTCTATGAAAACAAATTCCAGCCCAGACTACT
>NW_004524721.1:612554-632362 GCF_000260255.1 Octodon degus
GACTGTCCTGCTTCAAGGTTGTATGTGGTGAGAGTTTTGGACTTATGTGCAAACATGAGAAGCATAGAATTCTTTATCCTATTTTTAAAATATAATCTAATTTTTAATTTTTTTATCATATTATGTAGGGACTTAAAATTCAACATATCAATACTTGATGAAAAATACCTGTTTCTTATTATGCCTAATATGTTTAAAATGCAGTGCGATAGTGAGGTTAAGCTTCATAGCCTAAACCGTTTGATAATAACAATATGTTTGTCTTCTGGATGGTTAACAACCTAAGTTTGCAGACCAAAATTAAAGAAAAAGGAGGGCTATAAGGAAATCCAACATTTTGGTGCCATTCTTATAAGGTCAGTTAATACTCAGGACATATGTGAACTTGTATTGTAACGTCATGTACCTCGGTAATGTCCCAAATTTTCTGATCAAGAAATTTATGGGGCCAAAGAGAAAAGTGATCGATGACGTAGAGTTTGCCTAAGGAGAGTCACATGGGGAGAAGACATTCTCTCAGGCTTTCACAGAGAGCACATTGGCCAACCAATGACCCTGACTCATCCACATGGGTGCTCTCAGAAAGGTTCTACAATCTGTGGTACAGGATCTCAGGATAAATCCTGAGGGCATTTCACTGACCTTCTCAAACCAAAAAGCTACAACTCTTGTTGCATAGGTCCTGCTTTACCTTAGTCTTAACCATCCATTAGAAAAGTATGAAGACAAAATATAGGAAACAAAGCCATGCTGTTATGTTGAGCTGTGGGGGACTCAGGTCAATAATTTCTGACATTGCCAGTTAAACAGATGACCCAATGCTATTATGGGCTACTGGACTCTTTTAGAATATTTTGCTGAGTTTAAACACCTATAATATTCAATAACGGAACTTAGAAAAAAAGGGGATACAGATGAATGTCCATTTTGTATCTGTGTATACAAAGTGGTTAGGATAGATATATAGTTGTATTCTCTTAATGAATAGAGTGATTTTTTTCTAATGGTGTTTGTAAATAGGATCTGAAGTCCGCATTTTGTACAGTAATTATCCACTAAGAATATATGCAGTGCATTATTTGTTGAAACTGTACTTCCGATTTGATTTGAAACTGTCTCATTGCTGTTTATCAAGTAAAGTTTGGAAAAAAATATGATAATAAATGCAAACAAAAGATAACAGGAAAAAGTCACCTGACTGTTCAGCTGCAGTGCAATATATAGTTAGATTTCTAAATTTCTACTTAAAAGTATTGAACGCCTTCTTGTTATTTTAATATATTTTTTCATTTTTTGAATTTTTTCTTCATATTCTGTAGGATCGTATAGTTTAACATATCAACACTTGATGGAAAATACCTTTTCCATGTTATGCCTAAGATGTTTGATATTGAGACAGATAGGTTAAGTTTAAATGTGTATGTTGTAGGGTAATAAAAATAAACTTTTCTGGAAGATTGAAAACCTAATTTTGCAGACCAAAACGTAGTGAAGCAGAAGGTCTCCAAGGACAGCCAACGCTTTGGCCCTAGACTTTGAATGTCAGTGAGTACTCAGGACATAGATGATCCTGTAATGTAACATGCTATAACTCAGCTGTGTCTCAAATTTTCTGATCAAGGAGATTATGGGTCTCAGAGGAAAGTGATCAATGATGTGGAGTGTGCCTATGGATAGTCACATGGAGAGAAATCATTGTCTCAGGATTTCACAGAGAGTAAATTATTCATGTGATGGCCATGATTCATCCACATGGCTGACACTGACGAAGGATCTACAAAATGTGTTACAGGGTTTCAGGGTAAATCCTGAGGGAATTTGACTGATCTTATGAGATTCAAAAGTTACATTTCTTGTTATATAGATCTTGTCTTATCTTCATCTTAACCATCCAACTGAAAAGTATAAAAAGGAGGTATAAAGTATAAAGACATATTAATATGCTGAGCTGTAAAAGGCTCAAGTCAACAACTTCTGACATTGCCAGTCCTATGTATAACCCACTACTATTATGAACTACTGGACTATATTGGAATATTGTGCTCAATTTATGCCCCTACAGTATTTAAATGACAATGGAATACCCTTCTCTGGAAAAAGTAGACAAATAGGTTGGATACAAATGAATGGTCATTTTGTATCTGTATATTCAAAATAGTTAAGATGGACATACAGCTGCATTCTCTTATTTCATTGAATAGAGAGATTTGTTCTCATAGTGTTTTTGAACAGAATGTCATGTCTACATCTTGTACAATGAATAACAACTAAGACAACAATATATTAATTATTGAAACTGTGCTAGATATTGGTATTGAAACTGTCTCACTGCTATTTGTTTCTCAATAAAATTATTTTAAAAATAATAATTGATATAGTACCTACTTTTATCATCAAATCTATTGCTCAGATTAACAGATATTCTTCTGCAAGTTGGGCCATATTGAATATTACCACTTGCTCTAAGAAAACTTAAATTTTTGTTCTTTCATTTTCTTTTATTAGTTTTTTTTTTAAATTTACTTTTTAAAGATTATAGAAAAAATTAACATGATATTAAAAGGTACAAATTTAGAAGACCACGATGATAGGTGTTTCATACATGGTTTTAATATTAGGTATTGCTATTATCAATGTTGTTGCCTAGTTCACAGATATCCGGATATAGTTATTCAGGATTGAAATACTACCCATTAACAGCTATTAAAAACAAAAGAAACTAATGGAAATTCATCGAACAATTGCCTTATCCATCTTATATATATATATATACATGTATGGTCTTTGCCCCTACCTTATTTCCTAATTTTTCTTCTATTTCTCTCTTCATTGTTTAATCCTTAAGTTTTATTACTTTCCATTTAATCTGAGTCTATTTTACCTTTCAGTTTTTATTTCGTCTTTTGAGTCCTTATACTAGGGAGACAATGTGACATTTACACATGCAAGTTTAATTTATTTTACTTATGAGTATAATCTCAAGTTTCATTCACTTAATTATGCAGGCTGTAAATTTGTTTTTCTTTATAGCTGAGTAATACTTTGTTGTATAAAAACACCATGTTTTTTCATTTATTCTTCAGGTGTTAAGCATTTTGTTTGATTCCAAGTTGTGGCTCTCACAGCTTGTGGTTCTATAGACATGGGCACACATATATCAGTAAGATATGATGTTTTCAGTTCTCTTGGAAAATTCCTAGAAGGAGAATAGCTAGATTGAATGGAATTTAAGTACTTAATTTTGAAGAATCTTCACACTGATTTCCATATTGGTGGTACAAGTCTACATTCGCACAAGTAGTGGAGAAGGGTTTCTTTTACCCATAGCCTCTCCAGCATATGTTGTTCATTGATTTCTTTATGATAGCCATTCTTTCTGTCGTGAGATGGTAGCTCAGTGTTGTTTTACTTTGCATTTCTTGTATAGCCAATGATGTGGAACATTGTTTTAATGTGTTTATTTGCCTTTTGTATTTCTTATGAGAAGAATATATTCATCCTAAATGCCTATTTTAGTATTGGGTCTTTGAATTTTGGGGCCCTAATGAACTTTAGTTGTTTAAATGTTCCAGACATAAGACCATTGTATGAGTGATTATTATTAGTTAAGATTTTTTTTCCAGATTTGTGGGCTGTCTTTTCACTCTACTGGAAATTGCTTTTGACATGCAAAAACTTCTCAGTAAGAACAGATCCCATTTATTAACTTTTTAAAACAAACATTTAGTTGAGATACAGTATGGCAGTAATTAGCATGACATTAGAAGCAGTATGTATTTTGAAGCCCAGAAGGACCAGCATTCCAAGCATGACCCTAGTATAACACATTGCTGTCTTCAGTGCAGTTGTTGAGTTCACATGTGTCAGAACATATACTTAGTAAGGGTGAGAATCCCACCAATTAACTGCTAGTTTCAAAACCTGTTGAAGATCCTCAGGATCATTGCATTCATCATTTGTGCATACAAATGTGTGGCTTTGCCCCTGTCATGTTTTCTGGCGTCTCTCTTTGCCCTCTCTTCATGTTTAATCCTTAAATTTTTGCTTCCATTTTGATTGTGTTATGCCTTTCTATTTTTATTTCTGCTTTTAAGTTTTTCAGCTAGGGAGACTATACTATATTTACACATGTGGGTCTGGTTTATTTCACTTTTGAGTATATCTTCAAGTAGCACCCACTTAAATACAAATACTTGGAGTTTGTCATTCTTCATAGCTGAGTAATACTGCATCGCATCAAAGCATCACATCTTTTATATCCATTCCTCAGGTAACATGCATCTTGGTTGTTCCCAAGGTTTGACTATCACAAATTGTGCTCATATAAATATAGTACCCTTATATCACTATGATATGATGTTTTCAGTTCCTCAGGGAATATTCTCAGTAGGGGGATAGCTGGTTTGAATTGGATTTCCAACCTAAATTTTTTGAGGAGACTTTGCACTGATTTCCATAATGTGTGTACCAGTCTACATTCACACCACAGTGAAGAAGGAATGTTCTTATTTTTATTCAATCTTTGGGTTTAGTTTAGTGCATGATAATTGATCTGGGTCTGGTTTTATTTTTTGACATGTAGAGAGCCAGCTTTTCCAGACCCATTTGTTAACGAGTATATCGTTCTTCCAGTGAATATATTTGGCTTTTCTGTCATAGACAAGATGGCTGAATGTATTTACAGTTATATCTTTATCTTTCAATCTATTCCACTAACGCTCAGGTCTATTTTTTGCCAATATTATGCTGACTTTTTTCATAATTTTATTAATAAACAAATAGGATTGAGACAGTTTCAAATCAAATTGCTAGGACAGTTTCAATAATTAACACACTGCATACATTCTTCTTAGTGGTTAATTACTGTACAAGATGTGGACTTGAGATTCTATTTACAAACACCATTAGAACAAATAATTCTATTCATTAAGAGAATGTAACTACATATGTATCCTAATATGAATACACAGATACAAAATGGACATTCATCTATATACCATTTTTTGTTAACTTCCATTATTTGAATATTATTGGTGTGTAAACTCAGCAAAATATTATAAAGGAGTAGAGTAGCCCATAATAGCATTGGGTCTTCTGTTTAACTGGCAATATCAGAAATTGTTGACCTGAGTCCCCCACAGCTCAACATGACAGCATGGCTTTACTTCCTATATTTCATCTTCATACTTTTCTACTGGATGGTTAAGACCAAGGTAAAGCAGTACCTGTGCAACAAGACTTGTAGCTTTTAGGTCTGAGAAAGCCAGTGAAATCCCCTCAGGATTTATCCTGAAATCCTGTATCTCAGATTGTAGAACTTTTGTCAGTGTCAGCCATGTGGATGTGTCAGGGCCATTGCTTGGCTAATGTGCTCTCTGTGAATTCCTGAGAGAGTGTTTTATCTCCATGTGACTCTCCTTAGGCACACTCTATGTCATCGATCACTTTCCCTTTTGGCCCCATATTCTTCTTGATCAGAAAATTTGGGACACTACCGAGGTACATGATGTTCACATATGTCCTGAGTATTAATTGACCTTAGAAGGTTAAGACCAAAATATTGGCTTCCCTTGCAGCCCTCCTTTTTCTCTAATTTTGGTCTGCAAACTTAGGTTGTTAACCATCCAGAAGACCGGCTTATTATTATCAAACAACTTAGGCTATTAAGCTTAACCTCACTATTTCTCTGCATGTCAAACATCTTAGGCATAATAAGGAATAGATATTTTTCATCAAGTATTGATATGTTGAACTTTAAGTCCCTACTTAATATGATAAAATATTTAAAATTAGATTATATTTTAAAAATAGGATACATAATTATATACTTCTCATGTTTGCACATAAGTCCAAAAATCTCACCATATAATACCTTGAAGCACGACAGTCCCACAATATTTCTTTTCCTGTCTCTTGCTTTCATTCACCACCCCTTTCTTTTTGAACATCCACCTACCCAAGAGACATCATAGTAGCAACTAGCATGTCATGACAAGCAACCAATATTCGGTATACCACAATGACAGGCACTCAAAACATGAAACTATTATTACAAATTACCATCTGCAGTGCAGTAGCTTAGTTCACAGGTATCAGTATATATAGTTAGTCAGGGTGAGAATCTTTCCAATTAACAGCTAGATTAAAAAATCTTCTGAAGTTTCTCAGGATCATTGTTTTTCTCATCTTTTACATATAACTGTATGGCTTGACATTGTCCTCTTTCCTAGATCTTCTCCTTTCCCTCTCTTGATTAGTTAGTCCTTGAGATCCTGCTTTCCTTTTACTTGTACTATATCTTTCTATTTGTACTTCTTCTTTGGAGTTCTTATACTACGGAGACTATACGATATTTACACATGTGTGTCTGGTTTATTTCACTTATGAGTATATGTTCAAATGGCATCCACTTCAATATAAAGGCTTCGAGTTTATCATTCTTAATAGCTGAATAATACTTCATTTTGTAAAAACACCACATCTTTTTCAACCATTCCTCAGGTGATGGGCATATTGCTATTTTCCAAGATTTGGCTATCACAAATTGTGCTGATATAAACATAAGCAAACATATATCACTATGATATGATGATTTCAGATCCTCTGGGAATATTTCCAGTAGAGGAATAGCTGATTTAAAGAGATTTCCAGACCAACTATTCTAAGGAGTCTGCATACTGATTTCAATAATGGTTGCACCAGTCTACATTCCCACCAGCAGTGGAGAGTGGTTCCTTTTTCCCACAGCCTCTCCAACATTTGTTGTTGTGTGATTTCTTTCTGATAGCCATTCTTTCTGGGTTGAGATGATATCTCAATGTGGTTTTAATTTGCATTTCACGAATGGCTAGTGATGTGTAGCATTTTATCATATACTTATTCACTTTTTAAATTTTTTCGTCTGAGAAGTGTGTTCATCTCAGATGCCCATTTCTGGATTGGGTCTTTACATTTTGGGGCCCTAGTGTTTTTTAGTTCTTTATAGATTTTAGAGAGCAGACCTTTGTCTGAGTACTTATTTGTCATGATTTTTTCCAAATTTGTGGGTTGCCTTTCAATTTTCTTGGTAATTTCTTTTGACGTGAAATAGCTCAGTAAGAGTATGTCCCAGTTGTTAATACTTTCAACTGTTTCCTGTGCAATTTGATTTCTATCCATGAAATCTTTGCCTACTCCTATGTCTTCAAGAGTTCCTCCTACTTTCTCTTCCTGGAGATTTAGTGTCTCTGTTTTAATGTTTAGATTTTTAATCCATTTTGACTTTAGTTTAGTTCATGGTGATAGACCTGGTTCAACTTCGAGTTTTCGGCATGTAGAGAGCCAGTTTCTAGAGCACCATTTGTTAAAGAGGCTGTCTTTATTAAAGTGAGTATGTTTGGCCCCTTTGTCAAAGATAAGGTAGCTGAGTGTGTTCAAATGGGCTTCAGTGCCTTCTAATGTATTCCAGTGATCCTCAGGTCTATTTTGATAACAGAACCATGCTGATTTTATCACAGTAGCCTTGTAGTATAATTTCAAGTCAGGAATTGTAATACCTCCTTCCTTGTCTTTATTGCCCAGAATTGCCTTTGCTATTCTAGGTCTTTTCCAGTTCCAAATAAATTATAGGAATGCTTTCTCTATGTCTGTAAGATATGTTAGTGGTAGTCTGATAGGAATTGCATTAAATTTGTACAACAATTTTGGGAGTATGGCCATCTTCACAATGTTGGTTCTTCCTATCCAGGAGCATGGAATATCTTTCCATTTTCTGAAATCCTCTAGGATCTCTTTTTTAAGAGTACTGTAATTTTCCTTGAAAAGATCTTTGACTTCTTTAGTTAGGTTATTTCCAAGGTATTTCATTTTCCTAGGTGATATTGTAAAAGGTATAGTTTCTATAATTTCACTCTCAGTGTGTTTGTTGTCTGTGTAGAGGAATGCTATTGATTTTGGGTATTGACTTTATAACCTGCTATGCTACTGAATTTCTATAATAATTCTAGTGGCTTCTTGGTGGAGATTATTGGGTCTTCCAAGTAAAGTATCATGTCATCTGCAAATAAAGATAATTTAACTTCTTTTCTTATTCTTTTTCCTTTAATTTCTTTCTCTTGTCTTATGGCTGTACCTAATGATTCCAGGATTATATTCAATAGGAGTGGTGATAGTGGGCATCCTTGTCTTGTACCAGATCTAAGAGTAAAAGATTTCAGTTTTTCCCCATTTAGGATTATTTTAGCTGTTGGGTTTTCATAAATGGCTTTTACCAGGTTGAAGTAGAGGCCATCTATTCCAATTTCCTGTAGGGCTTTGAACATGAATGAGTGAAGTACTTTGCAAAAGCCTTTTCTGTATCACTTGAGATGATCATGTGGAGGATTTATTTTCGCTCTATTGAGATAGTGTATTACATTGATAGATTTTCGAATATTGTGCCATCCTTGCATACCTGGGGTGAATCCTCCCTGGTCATGGTGTACGATCTTCTTGATGATTTGCTGTATTGTATTTGCTAGGATTTTATTGAGGATTTTGGCATCTGTGTTCATGAGGGAGATTGGCGTGTAGTTATCTTTCTTTGTTCCATCTTTTCCTGGTTTTCATATCAATAAAATACTTGCCTGCATGAATGATTTTAGGAGGATTATTTCCTTTTCAATTTTATGGAAGAGGTTGATGAGTATAGTGACTACATCTTCTCAAATAACTTGTAGATTTCAGCTCTTAATACAGCCGGACCTGGTCTTTTTTTGCTGGTTGGTTTTTAATTACATCTCGTATTTCATTGGCTGTTATTGGGCTATTGAGAGTGGTTACATCTTTTTGATTCAGTTGTGGTAATTTGTACTTTTCTAGGAATGTGTCCATTTCTTCTGTGTCTTCTATTCTGTGACAGTAAAGATTCTCAAAGTACCTATTTATAATCTTCTGAATTTCCACTGAGTCTGTGGTAATTACATCCTTGTCATTCCTTATTGCTTATATTTGAACTTTTTCTTTCCTCTGTTTGATGAGTTTAGCTAGGGGCTTATCAATTTTATTTAATCTTTCAAAGAATCAACTTTTTGCTTTTTTAAATCTTTGAATTGTTTTCTTTGTCTCAGTTGAATTAATTTCTGCTGTAATCTTTATGATTTCCTCCCATCTTTGTGCTATGGTTTTAGCTTTCTCTTCCTTTTCTAGTTATTGAAGGTGCAGCATTAGGGTAGTTATTTGTTCCCGTTCTGTTATCCTAATGTGTGAGTTCACAGCTATGAATTTCCCTCTGAGAACAGCTTTCATCATATCCCATAAATTATGATAAGTTGTGCTTGAATTTTCATTGAATTGTAGATATGGTTTGAATTTCTTGTTTAATTTCATCTGTGACCCATTGGTTGCTGAGTAGGGTGTCATTTAATTTTCATGTATTTAAACTATTTTCTGGTTTAGTTTGTCATTTATTTCCAGTTTCATTGTTCTGTGGTCAGATAATGTGCTTCGAATAATTTTTGTTTTCTTGCATATACTTAAGCATGACCTATGGACCAGTATGTGGTCTGTTTTCAAAATGACCCATGTTCCGCTGAGAAATATGTGTATTCAGCTGTGTTTGGGTGGAACACTCTGCATATGTCCATCAAGTCCATTTGTTTCAAACGCTGGTTCATTTGTGTTATTTCTTTGCTAAGTTTTTGTCTGATTTACCTATCTTTTGGAGATAAGTGTGTGTTAAGTTCTCCTGTTAAATTTTGGTATTGGATATTAGATTTTTCAGTCCATTAAGATTTGCTTTATATAGTCCGGTGCTCACGTGTTTGGTACATAGATATTTATGAGTATTACCTGTTCGTCATTAAGTTTTCCCCTAACAAGCATATGGTGGCCTTCTTTATTTTGCTTAATCATTGTTGGTTTGAAGTTGAGACTGTCTGAGAATAGAATTGCTACCTCTGCTTTTTTCTGAGGTGCTGGGGCATGTAGTATTGTGTTCCATACTTTGACTTTCAGCCTATGAATGTCTTTATGAGTTAAATGTTTTTCTTGTATACAGCGTATTGTTGTATTTTGTTTAATAATCCACTGGGCCAGTCTATTTCTCTTAATTGGTGAATAGAGTCCATTTACATTGATGGTTAGAATTGAGATGCATTGACTTACCGTTGCCATCTTATTTACCTGTTATCATTTACTCCTTTTTCTCCTGTGTTTATTTGCTTACCCTATTTAATTGGTTGCCTCTGATTTGATTCGTGGAATTCTGATTGTTTTGGTCCCTCTCTAGACCAACTTTCTGCAGCCTTTGTAAGGTTGGCTTTGTCATCGTGAAATTCTTTAGCTGTTCTTTGTCATGGAAGTATTTCACTTTTCCATCAAATTTGAAAGATATTTTTGCAGGGTATAGTAGTCTTTGCTGGAATTTGTTTTCATACAGGACCTGAAGTATTCTGCTCTATGCTCTTCTTGCCTGCATGGTTTGTGAACAGAAGTCGGCCATAATTCTGATGGGTTTTCCCTTGAACGTGATCTGCTTCTTTTCTCCAGTGGTTTTCAGTGTGTTATTCTTTTGCTGAATTTCTGGGACCATGACTATTATATTTCTCGATGTGTTTTTCATTGGGTTGAAGTTACTTGACGTTCTGTATGCTTAAGTTTCCTGAATGTCTGATTGTTTTCTCATATTTGTGATATTTTCTGCTATTACTTCTGCCCATATTTTTTTAATGTCATTTATATTAACTCTTTCTTTCTCATTGATGCTTATTTTTCTCATATTGCTCATCTTTGCATCATCTTGCATGTGATGGATTATTCTTTCCTGCATCCTCGTTGTTTTTGAGATATTGTTTCTTACTTTTTCACTAGCTGCCCCAGCATCTTCAAGATCTGAAACTCTTTCTTCACATTCGCTAAACGGTTTTGCAAGCTTGTGATTGAGATTTTAATTTCCTCTATATCTCTTTGACTCTGCTTCATGTGATTTATTTCTTTCCTGTATTGCTCATTCAACGTATCCGTCATTTTTCTAATCTCCTCTTTTTTTATCAATATCTTATTCAGATGCAGTTATAAATTCTTTTACTACAGTGGATTTTTCAGAGTGGTTTTCCTCCCTATGTTTCTGTAGTTTTCTCTTTACTTCAGATGCTATAATTTGTAAGAGATCTTTTTTTATTTCACAATAGAATTGCGCTCTGATTTCCTCCACATCTTTCTGCTGTTGCTTATTTACTATCGACACTATTAATTCATGCATTTGAGCTGAGCTGATGTCATCTGCACTTTTTCTGGTTTGGCACTGGGTTTCCTCCATATGTTTCTGCATTTGATTCTTTAGTGCAGATGTTATTAATTCAGGGATTTTTTTTTTTAATTTCCAATCTGAGGTCCTCTATACCTTTCTGCAGCTGTTTCTTTGTTTCAGAAGCCATTGATTTATTGCTTTCAGCTGTGTGATTTCCAATTTTTTCTGTGTTAGTGTCCTCTGCACTTGTTACGGGTGGGCTTATGTTCTGAGGTTGCATTTTGTTCCTTCTCATCATTTTGTGTAGCACTGTCTTCTGACTTTTGCTGTAGATCTTTGTTGTAGTTATAACCTTCGCATGTACTGAAGTTTAGATGGAGTTCTACAAAGTTTGGACTTCTCCAGCTGTGCTTGGCTTGGGTCTGGCTGCTGTGCTCAGCTCCTTCCCGCTGCTGCCCTTGAGCGTGAACCTGTTGTGCCCCTGTGGCAAGATGTTCTGCTCTTGGACTCGCTGGGTGGATCTATCCTCTACACTCTCTTCAGGGACTGCAGCTCCATGTTTACACCCCAGGCATATATGCCAGGCCTGAGCTGTGCCTGGAGGGGCAAGGTGGAGTTGTGGGGAGAGGAAGCTCTCCCTCACACTCACTGGGCCTGGGCTAGGACTGGGTCTGGTGGTTCCCAGTATGAGGCAGAAATTCCTACTTGGCAGGCAGGGTGGGGATGGTGCTGCTGAGTGTTGGGGTGTGTCCCAAGTGGGTTGGATGTGTTCCTGCCCACACCGCACCTAGGCTGGGACTATTATTTGGTCTGGCCAGCGCAGTGTAGCAGGAAACTTTCCCACACACTCACCGGACTTGGGCTTGGACTGGGCCTTGGGGTTCCTGGAATGCAGCAGAAATTCCTACTTGGCAGGCGAGGTAGGGGATTTGCTGTGGAGTGGTGGGGGGCATTCCACGGGGATGGGAGAGAGTCTGGCCCACGCTGCATCTGGGCTAGGACTGATCTTGGTGGCACAATGTAGCAGGAAGCTCTCCCACACACTCACCGGACCCGGGCTATGACTGCATTATGCTGATTTTATCACAGTTGTTTTGTAGTATAATTTCAAGTCCGGAATTGTAATGCCTTGCCTTCATTGCCTAGGATTGCGTTTGCTATTCTTGAACTTTTAAGATTCCAAATACATTTTAGGAATGATGTGTCTAGATCTGTGAGATATGATGGTGGTATGTTTTATAGGCATTGCATTTAATGTGAATAAAAAGTTTGACAGTATGTTCATTTTCCCAAATTTGGTTCTTCCTATGCAGGAACAAGGTGTAACTTTCTATTTTCTGAAATCTTCTTCAATCTCCTTTTCAGATTATTTTAATTTTCATTGAATAGATCTTTTACTTTAGTTTGATCAATTCTTAAGTATTTTATTTTTTTGCATTTTTTTTCCTCTGAATGCCTTCAGGGCAGATTTTTCTGGCGTGAGTTGTGGGGATGTAAGCACAGCAACCTGAGCCTGACTGCTTTGTTGAAGCAACCACTTACCTCTGACATCGCCAGTCAAGTGGAAGACTCAATAATATTATAGACTACTGGATTCTTTTAGAATGTTTTGCTAAGTTCACACACCCATATTATTTAAATGATGGAACTAAAGAAAAAAGGGGATTTATATAAATGATCATTTTGTATCTGTGTATTCAAAATTGTTAGGATAGAAGTATAGCTACATTCTCTTAATTCAAGGAATAGAGGCATTTGTTCTAATAGTGTCTGTACATAGGATATCTTGTCTGCATCTTGTACAACAAATAACCACTAGGAAGGCAGTATGCAATGTGTTAATTATTGGAACTGTCCTACCAATTTGATTTGAAACCGTCTCATTGCTATTCATTTCACAATAAAATGATGGAAAAAACTAGTTTGCAGAGATTATACAGCTAATTTTTCTTAGTTCAATGAGAAGAAGGTTTTGAACTAATAGTGTTTAGAGAAGATACCATGTCTGCATCTTGCACTATGAATAACTACTGCAAAGACAACAATATGAATATATTAATCATTGTAACTGTCCTACTACCCTGCTTTGAAACTATCTTGTTGCTACTTCTTTCTCAATAAAATTCTTTGAAAAATAAAAAAATAAATTCTCTTTATATTAAAAAGAAAAAGAACTGAGATATGGGACAGGACCCCAGCTATGGGGCAGGCCCCCTGCAGTGTATTTTTGAAGTATATAGTTTCTCTAATTTCTCTCTAAGTGTTTTTGTCATCTGTGTAAATGAATGCTACTGACTTTTGGGTATTGAGTTTGTGACCTTCTATGCAGCTGAATTTGTGTATTAATTCCAGGAGCTTCTTGGTTGAATGATTTGGGTATTCCAAGTGGAGGATTATGTCATCTGCAAATAATGACAGTTTCAAATCTTCTTTACTTATTCCTATTCCTTTTATTTCTCGTTCTTATCTAATGGCTCTAGCTAATGATTCCAGAACTATATTGAATAGGAGTTGTAACAGAATACCTTAGCCTTGCACTTGATTTGAGGGAAGATTTCAGTTTTTCCACATTTATAATTATGCTTGCTGTTTGATTGTCATAGATGGATTTTATCAGATTGAAGAACCACCACGCATCCCAATTTTCTGTAGGGCTTTGATCATGAATGAATGTTGTACTTCATCAAAAGCCTTTTATGCATAAGTTGAGATGATTGTGTAGATTTTGGATTTGCTTCTGTTGATATAGTGTAATACATTTATAGATTTTTATATGTTGATGCATCCTTACTTCCTTAGGATGAATCTTACCTGGTTATGTATGATCATCTTGTGATTGGCTGTATTCTATTCCTAATGATTTTATTGAGGATTTTTGCATCTATGTTAATGGGGTTGATTGGCTTATAGTTTCTGTCTGTCTGTTTCTCTCTCTCTCTCTCTCTCTCTCTCTCTCTCTCTCTCTCTCTCTCTCTCTCTCTGAAACAGGGATTAAACTAAGGCCCTGGAGCATGCCAGAAAAGTGCTTATTCCACTGAGCCATCTCCGTGCCCCCTTGTAGTTCTCTTTTTAAGTTGGATCTTTCTCTGGTTTTGGTATCAGTATAATACTTTCCTCCAAGAATGATTTTGGGAAAATTGTTTCCTTTTAAATTTCATTGAAGAGTTTGAGGAGTATTTGGATTGTATGTTTTATAAATTTCTTGTAGATTTCAGCCGTGAATCCACCTGGACCTGCACTTTTTTGTCATTAAGATTTTAATTTCATTTTGAATTCTATTTACTGATATTGCATTATTGAGAGTCCTTATATCTTAGTGCTTCAGTTTTGGTTTTTTCTACTTTTCAGAAACTCTGTCCATTTCTTCTCTGTCTTAAATTCTGTGAGAGTAAAGATTTTCAAAGTATGTATCAATGATCTGAATTTCCAGAGGGTCTGTATTAATTTCAACCTTTTCATTCCTTATTGCTTCAATTTGAGTTTTTTCTTTCCTGTTTTTGATTAGGTTAGTGGCTTATTTATTCTATTTAATCTTTCAAAGAACCAGTTTTTTGATTCATTATTTCTTTGAACTGTTTACTTTGTTTCAATTGCATTAATTTCTGCTCTAATCTTTAGAATTTTATCCTATCTTTTGGCTTTGTACTTGGATTATTCTTCTTTTTCTAGAAGATTGAGTTATAGCATTAGGGCATTTATTTGTTTCCTTTCTGTTTTCCTGATTTGTGAGATTACCACTATAAATTTCTCTCTAAGAACTGCTTTCCTTGCATCTCACTACTTCTGGCAAGTGATGCTTGAATTTTTATTCAATTGTAAATATGTTTTAATTTTGTCTGTAACCAATTATTTGCTGAGGAGGGTGTTATTTCATTTCCATGTTTATGGGGTTTCTGTTTTTCATTTATCATTAATTCTCAGTTTCACTGTACTGTGGTGAGACAATGCAAATGGGGTAATTTCTGTTTTCCTGCATATACCTATGAATGCTCTATGGACTAGTACGTGGTCTCTTTTAGAAAATGCTCCATGTGCAGCTGAAAAGAATGTATATTTGGATGTGGTTGTGTGGAACACTCTCTAAATGTAGACTAAGTCCATTTGTTCAAAAGTCTGGTTCAATTCTGCTATCTCTTTGATAATTTTTTCTGCTTTATCTATCTTTTTAGCCCAAGTGTATTAAAGTCTCTTGTTAATGTTTTGTTATTAGACATTAAATTTTTCATGTTCATTAAGTTTTGTCTTATGTATTTGGGTGCTCCAGTGTCGGTGTGTACATTTTTATGAGTGTTATGTATTCCTTGAATTTTCCCCCTATCCAGTATGTATTGGTGTGCCTTATTTCGTTCAATAATTCTTGAAGTTCAGATTGCCTGTGAACAGGATTGCTGCCCCTGCTAGTTTGGAGGTCTAGGAACATGTAGTATGGTACTTGATCCTTTAACTTTCAGCTTGTTAGTTATTTTATGCTTAATTGTGTGTCTTGTTTACTGCATATTGCTGAATTTTGCTTCCTAATCCAGTCTGCCAGTCTATTTCTTTTAATTGGTGAATTAAGTCCATATACATTCATGGTTATAACTGAGATGCATTGACTTATGTTTGACGGTATTTACCTGCTGTTAGTTATCTATTTTTCCTCCTGAGTATAACCATTTGCCCTGTTTGGTGGGTTCTTTCCATTCTCATTCACAGAATTATGTTCATTTTGATTCTCCTCTAGAATATCTTTTAGTGGTCTGTGTAGGGGTGGCTTGGTCATCATGAATTTCTTTATGTGTTCTTTGTTGTGTAAGTATTTCACTTCTCCATTAAACTTGAAAGAGAATTTTGTAGGATATATCACTCTGGGTTGCAATTTTTTTTTTTTTTGCAAGACTTGAAATAATTTTCTCCATGCTCTTCTTGATTTATTGGTTTGTGAAAAGAAATCTGCCATTATTCTGATGTAGTTTCCTTTAAATGTGATTTTTTTCCCTAGTAGCTTTAGTATACTCTCTGTGTGCTGAATTTCTTTGCTTTTGATTACTTTATGTCTGGTTGTGGCTTTATTTGGGTTTATTTAATTTGGAGTTCTATATGTTTCAGTTACCTAAATGTCAGATTGTTTCCACATATTTGGGAAGCTTTCTGCTATTGCTTAATTACATATTTTTATATCTTCTTTGTTGAGTCCTTCTATCTCAGTGATTATTATTAGTCTTATGTTGTTCATCTTTGCATTGCCTTGCGGATGTTGCATTATTTTTTCCTACACCTTACTTGTTTTCAGGAGATCTTTTCTTACCTTTCTACTAGCTTCTATGGTATAGTCAAGTCTGAAAATCTATCTTCACTTTCATTCAGACAGTCTTACCAACTCTTAATTGACTATTTAATTTCCTGAATATATCTTTGAGTTTGCTTCATGCAATCTTTTTTTTTTATATTCCTCATTCAATGGTTCTATCATTTTCCATTCTACTGTTTTTTCTCCATTTTTTCTTTAGAAATACATAGTAATTCTTTCATTATAGCTGTCACTTCTTTTTCTACTTGAGAGATTATTTCTGATCTGATTTCCTCTATAACTTTATTTCCTTCAGACGCTATTATTTCAGAGATTTCAGGTGTGTGATTTCCAATTTCTCCTATGCTAATATCTCTTGCATTTCTTCTCTGTGGGCTTGGGGCCTGATAATACATTTTTTCTCATTCTCTTTGTCATTTTGTGTAGCACTGCCTTCTAACTTTTGTTATAGAGCTTTGGCTCAATTATTACTTAAGTATTATTGATATTATTACCTAAGAGAGATCCCATATTTAAAGCAGTTGCAGTTTTCTATTTACAGTACATTTAGCAACACTAAATATAGGTAGTGAGAATTAGAAATTGACAAATTTTGTATGTAATGTGTGTGCATTTTAAACCAAAAAAGTAAAGATTATGAATGTACAGCTAAGGAGATATTAAACTGGGAATTTGTATTTAAAATTTTTCCCCTAAGTTCTTTCTGTTTACCTCCCCTTGATGTACTCAAATTCCTCCAGGCAGACTAGTTCACTGCAGCTACCTGTTGTCATTTCTTTCCTTTGAGAGAGAGAGAATACCCTCATAGATCTGGTTTTAGCAGCGTGCCTCAACTTCACAGGTCTGAATCTATGAGGTTCAAACTCTTCTAGCTGGGTCTGTCTTGGGTGTGGCTACTGTACTTGGCTTCTTCCTGCTGGGCAGTGTGCTGTGGAGTTTCTCTCTGGTGAGTCCCAAATCAGCCCTGGCACTCCATTTTGGAGTTTCCCCTTTCTATTTTCCTATTTTCATAATTTTTTTCTACTTATTTTTCATAAAATAAAAAAGCACATTAATTAGTTTTTATTCTTTTACTGTTATTATTTGAATTTATAACTAGTCTTCCTTTACTAGGCTAAGGCCTGCTTATTTAATACTGTATTTATGTGTTCTCTAATGTTCAGTAATAATGAACTAATGAAATCTGATAGAAGAAAATGGAAGTAGCGGTGGGAAATGTTATTATTTTGCCATAGCTATGTTCTCTAGAATATGGTTACAATTGTTCCTTCTTTGCTCTTTCTTTCTTCTTTCCCTCCTCCTTCCTTATTTCTTTTCTGTCTTCCTCCCTCCTTTTATTCTCCCTTTCTTCTTCCCTCATCTCACTTTTATTCTTTATATGTTAGAGACTGAAATGAGCTGCACACATCTTCAGCACCTCTGAGTAACACTTCCACTCCATGATGCTGTGTTGAATATGGATTTTCAGCCTTTAAAACCATAAAAAAATTAATAGCTTCTGACATGTTTATCTTGACCAGTTTGTGTTAATTAGGTTGACACCCACACAGATTAATTCATCTGAATTCCTTCTTCAATTATTTGAATGCATTTTAATATTTATTTATTATATATGTATTCTTTTAACTACATCTATTTTCATTGCTTTCAATTCATCAATCAAGGGTTTAAGGTATGCATACCTAACATCAAAGTATTTTTAGAGTTAATGTATTACCCCTGTGAGACCGGTGTAGACTTGTACCTTGAACAATCATTGAGCACCACTTTTGTAATATAGTTGTCATATGCATCTTGTCTACATGTGCTGACTTGCCCAACAAAGACTAGGATTGTTGCTTTCCAAAATTGTACATATTTTGAAGGTATTTACCAGTAAAGTACAGATAAATACTTTAACTGAGATGTTTTTAATTCCTGTTGTTGTTCCATTACCCAGAATTCTAAAGATTTCATTTTTTATTATGTTTCCAGCTACAAGAAGTCTCATCATTCTGTTTGAGGAGATTTCCCTTGGTCTATCCTATACTAACCCCGTGCTGTGCACATTCACTTTTATCTTTCTCCTGTGCTCCTTGAGCTCTTAACCACCTATTTTCAGCCAGCTTTTATTTAAAGTTTTCCATTTCTATTGGTAAAATATTTAAAGTTTAAATTTGAGAGGCCTGTGGTGGTCATTTCTCCTTCTCATAGAAGCATGCAACAGTTATTTTTATGCCTTTTAGGACTAATGTGTTTCTCAAGTCCAGTGCCTTCTCATTCTATGTGGCAGTGGAAACATCTCTAGCAGATTTATCTGCCTTTGTTCTTACCTTCTCTCAAATCTATCAGCACCATCAATCACATCCATCAGCATACATGTAATACTTTCAAATGTGAAATTTACTCATATTTCTCATTCTTAACACTTTTCAATGGCCTCTTCCTAACTAGTGAATTTCAAAGCCTTTAATTTTCTATCAAATATTTAAAATATATTCAATAGGATTCTTGCAGTCATGCTTAGTATTAACTTTTAATTTTGTATTATCAATGCCTACTACATTTATCAACTCAGAGTGGCAAATTTCTTGTATATTGTAAACTGATAATCTCAGAGTTTGAAAATAATTAGTAATAATGCATTTATATCTCATTTATAGAATTTATTGCATTTTATTTTAAAATCAAGTTACTTTGTTCAAATACATGTTTTATGTGCATTAATATTCTATAATATTTGAAAATACAAACACTTTATTGTCTCAGCTACTTTTCTTTCACAGCTAGGACAAATGCTCACATATCAAAATGAGGGAAGGAAAGACTTAGTTAGCTAACATTTACTGGAGATATGAGTCCATAATCAGCTGCCTCCAAGGCAGAGTGACTCATGGCAAAGAGCAAACTTTTATGGCAGTGGCAGAGAACAAAGAGCAAAGCGAGGGGCAGCAACTCAAGCAACTAGCTAACCTCTCATCGCTCTTTACATTGTAAAGCAAATTATATGCTCCAGGGAAGGTGCAGCATCCACAAACACAATAATCACTCAAAAGTTCTATCAAATATTGATATATTAAACTTTAAATTCCTACAGAATGTGAGCATGGTGGTATAGTGGTGAGCATAACTGCCATACTACAGAATGTGAAAAACAAGGAAAACTAAATAATTTTGAAAATTGGAATAAACAATTATATTTTTACATGGAAATTTAGAAATATAACCATATACAGCACTATGGCAGGACAGTACTATAACAATATTTTCTTGTCTTGTTTTCATTTATTAACATTTTTTAAAACATACATTTACTTGAGAGACAGTACAACA
>NW_004524721.1:633738-642170 GCF_000260255.1 Octodon degus
CAATTAACTCCTAGATTAAAGAATCTTCTGAATATTCTCCAGATCATTGACTTGCTCATCTTTTACAGATAACTGAATGGCTTAACATTGTCATGATTCCTAGCTCATCACCTTTCCCTCTCTTGATTAGTTAGTCCTTGAGATCCTGCTTTCCCTTTCCCTGTATTATATCTTTCTATTTGTATTTCACCCCCAGGGAGTGCTGAGTTGGTGACGGAGTCCAGGCGTGGTGGTGCATGTTTGTAATCCTGCTTCTGGGGAAACTGGAAACAGGAGATCACTACTAGTCTGAGCTGCCTAGTACATAATGGTAATGCACAATCTCTTGGTTTGATGTGATTGTCTTTCTAAGTGTCTCAATTTTCTTACCACTTAGCTGGCATCCATCTAAGCCCATGTATGTGTTCCTAGTGTGAAGGGCAGACAAAGAAAGGGGAAACAAGTTGGGTGGATGGATCTCTGTGAGTGATCAAAGAATTCACATTATACTCAAAAGCAGGAGTCCAGACTCTGTCAAATTTTGGTCAATAATTGAAAAATAATATCAGGGAATGGAAGGAAAGTCTGAAGTTCCTAAGAATATAAATTGCTTACTTTACTATGAGAATGGAACATTAAAACACAAAAATGGAAAGTGTTTTGCAGCCTAAAGTTTTTCCTTTCCCTTTCTCTTTAATTTTCTCATGATTTGTTGACCTCTTCACTTGTTCCTTTTCTAAGCCACATTGTTTACCATATTCCCCAATGTAAATTAAATATTGTCAGAGAGAAAGACTATTGAAGAAGGAAACAGTTCATTTAATGTTTGACATTAAGTTATTAAGTAGCTCTGTTGCACTGGTAGTTTTGCATGTCAGCTCATATTGTACAGGTATTTCATGGCTATTATAACTAGCTGTTATTTTTTAAATCTATGCTTATTATATTGCATCTATTTCCATAGCCATATGGACATATCTGTATATATCACATATATTTCTCAATATAGATATACAACTATACCTATGGTATCTATGTCTATAGCTATTATATCTGCATCTATGTTAACATACCCTTATATATTCTAGACACATAGATTTAGCCATACACTATGAACATATACTTAAACATAAATGTAGATATATACACATGTTCACTTATGCAATAAGCATAATTATTAAGTCACTTATTCTTTATTGCATATACAAAAGCAGTTCTGGACGAATGCATTTTGATCTCCTTTAATCCACAGAAACAAAATGAGAGAGGTTAATAAAGTTAGAAGCAAACAAAATGCTTAAGAATTAAGAATTATATGTCTCAGTAGTGCTTTTGATTTCACAGTATTCTAAAATATATGGATGACAATAACAATTGTACTATAAAGCAGCAACTGCTATAATTCAACAATTGTGGTTGCTACCAATTTTGAAATGCAGTATGCTTTATGAAAGCTTCATCTGAACTGCTTCAGACATAATAATTATACAAAGGCCAACATGATACTAACAAAATGAACTGGAAAATTGCACCAATTAACAAGCTAATTCAGGATAGATAATCCCACAACAAATATAATTGTGCAACACAAAAATCAATTATGCAGGACTATGTAAATTGTGGAATTTTTGGAATGTTAAAAGTCCCATAATATGCATGTGAAACAAGAAAACAGCAGATCTAATTTAGAGGGAAGGGGCCGGGGAGATGGCTCAGTGTAGTAAGCTCTTCCCTGGCAGGAGCAAGGACCTGAGTTCAATCCCCGGTTCTGCAAATAAATAAATAAATAAATAAATAAATAAATAAATAATTTAGAGGGAAAAGTATGTATGAGAGAATCAAAATTTACAAGGAAAATATAGGAATCAGGTCAAGGTTACTACTGGTATTCAAGGGCACAAACTTCAAGGGTGTGGCCATAAAAACCTTTGATACAATTCACAGACTGAAGATTATACCTATTGTGGTGCCTGAGAATATTAATGCTCATATTTTAGACTGCCTTAGCTGGACCAAAGCGTGCATTTCATCCCAGTTTTTCTTTCCATTTGAAAAATTTCTTGCCCTTTCACAGTTTTTATTGTGCCTTTTGAAATTTATTTACTTTTTCAGGTTCTTACATCAGGGAGACAATACGAAGTTTACACATGTGGTTCTGATCACATAAGTGTGGTCTCTAGTTGCATCCATTTACCTATAAAATCTCAAGTTTATCTTTCTTATACCACATGTTTTCTATCCATTGCTCAGTTGATTGGATAATTATACTGCTGATTTCCCTTGGCCTATAGAAGGGAATAATTAGTGTTTATTTTTTTCTTGTTTTTTAAATTTTTTGACCAATTTTCATGTTTATCTGGTAATCTGGACAACTTATTTGAAGACAAAAATATAAAATATAGTCATGATTGTTTAAATCCTATCATTTTGTTTAACAAAGTTCTATATTATTATTTATAATGCTTTTTATTAATTCTTATTCTCTTAAAAAAGAGCACATTTACCCTTCCTGCTCACATCTTTCAAACCTTCCCTACCTATGAGTTATAGATTGATATATTCACTAACATATTACTCTATATAGCATTCCTTCTGCTCAATGAGTACTTTTAAAGAAAATGCATTGTGGTCATACTCAAGACATTCATTGACATATGATTCAGAAGCTGATGGCCTAATGGAATGGTATGGTGGATGAGGGTTTGAAAATGCGGTTATGCTTATTTTATATCAGTATCAATGTTTTATAAATGGTTGAAATAGTATTTTTCAGATTGTAAATTATTTTCTACAATAATGACACATGTATTCTTATTGTTTTCACTAAAAGCAGAAGTCAGGTATCCAAGACTGAAAAAATGGAAATGAGTGATTCGTATTATTACTCATACAACTCACTGACAAGATATTTGCTTCTTAATCAGAAGCAATTGGGATCTGTTTTCCTCCAAAGTGCAGTGTTATGCTTCTATTAACGTGGACTCTGCCATCATCTTCTTCTGCTCAAGCTTCTGTGAAAAAGCACTACAAAGACTTAAATAACATACACTTATGGGTTTATAGCTGTAGACACTGGGAATCCAATGTCATGGTGCTGGTTGGTTCATTTTTTGATAGGGACTTTTTTCTTGGCTTGAGCAATGAAAAACTTCTCTGTGCCCTCACAAAAATAAGAGGGTAAAACATTTTGGTGTCTTTTTCATAAGAATTCTAATTCCATGAAATCTAATTCTATGAAAGGCTCAAGCCTTCTAAACTTACTTAATCTTTACTTCTTTACTTTGACTACATCTACACTGGGGATCATGGTTTAAACTTATGAATTTATGACATAATTAAGTCCATAGTACAGAGAAACCTAGGCACTGGATTTCATGCCAATGAACCAATCCTCAAAGAGAGCTTTATTACACTGTCTCAATTTATGAAAGAAATGTTGGATTACTATTCAAAGTGGATAAATGTGTGTTTGAGGTATGATAAATCAGTTTGGTTTGTTCTAAAATATTCCATGTTTTGTAATAGAGGTCAATGAAAAGCTATGACCAAGTATAAACAGAGAAGTTAACAAACAAGAAGTGACATAAAGGAGTGGAGATGAATGTCCAGGAAGGAGCTGCATAAAGTGAGTTGTTTTCTAGCAAGGAGTGAATGTGAAATGGGTAGTACAGGAAGCTTTGACAGATTTTAAGATTATGTTCTGTTGAACTTCTGAGAGTTTGACTGATGTGTTGCCAAAAGCTTCTTTTCCTGTAGTGATTTTTTGCCACAGAACATCCCAACATGACAGTTTTGATGACAATTTCTTCTCTGAAACACATTTCATATGTCCATCTTAGTACAGAATATATCGTATAAAGAAACTTTTACTAATCTATTATACTCTAATAAAGTACCTTCGAAGAAGAATCCACCTGTCTATAGATTAATTTGTAAGTTACTAAGATAAAATCTTTAGTTATTAGTGTGACATTGCCTGGAATACTCAGTGCCTGAGAAGCTCTAGATATAGTGACACATACATAACATACACATCATAAAAGATTTGAAAAATAAAATTATTACTTGACTGGTGGTTTCATGCTGGCTTGACATGAACCTATCACAGGGACATAGAACACAAATTTAAGAAAGGAAGCTATCAAAATATAAAAAATAAACCTAGTAATCACAACAAATTCTGCTTTTACAGCTTTGAAAGCCCGTATACTTGGAAGGCAAGAATAAATGTAGTACACAATGCAATTAGCAGTAACCAGTGTTAGGCTACCTGAAAACTGCCCTTTAATTTAGTTTTTTATCTAGAGTATCTTTTAATAAGAAAACCATATTGTTTTACCCACAGAGAGATTGATCTCTAGATGATAACCAACACTAAAATAATGTATTTAGCAAAGTTTATTGACATATTTATCCCATTTAGATATGAAAATAATTGGGGGATGTCCCATTAATGGATAAAGACTAGAATAAATTGATTCAAGGAAGTTGCTCATTTATTCAACACAGGGAGACTTGTCCAGCAGTTTCCTTAACCTAGAGTATCCCTATGAGTTTTTAAATTATCTGTGAGAACTGGATTATAACATCGAGCACATTATTTTGACCATGAGTGATTCCCAGGTTATTATACACAGACAAAAATAGGAATCACATTTATAAAATTAACATCAATTTATAACATAATTTTGATTGGCTCTCAACCTGGATGGAAGCATATCTATAATTTTAATTACATATTTTATTTATAACCCAGATTAAGTTGTACACATAAGAATTTTAACGTATGTTAAGTATTTTCCATGGAAATCTCAAGTGGGGGTGAGGGAGGGAGGGAGGAAAGAAACAAAGAAATTGTGTTCAAAAAATAGCTTCAGGCCTTGTAACTGGTTACAGAATGAAGAGAGAGATGTAGAAGCACACATAAGACAATTATTTATAAAGCAGTCACTCAGATGAATTTGGCTATGACCTTTTCATAAATCAGGCAAAATTGTTTTAGTTGTGACGTAACCCATATTTAGAGTTATTGTTGTTCTTTCTTGTCCCACCCATTTGTCTATGTACTTTTGAAGAAAGACGAAAATGAAGGGGGAACTTTCCAGACTGTGTTCCCTTCCAATTGAGGTCCCAAGGTTGGGTTTCTTCTCACTCACAGAAGTGGAAGACATTGGCATAAGGCAGCTAACTGAGGATGTTTAATGGGGTACTCCTTTTTTTTTTTTCAGAACCAGGGATTGAACTCCTTGTGCTTACCAGAAAAGCTCTTATTCTACTGATCCATCTCCCAGACCCCCCAATGGGACACTCATACCTACCCTCAGTATGACTTTTATTGACTAAGAACACTAGGACATAAGCCACTTCACCCAAACATTTTTTTTTCAAAACAGATCTAACATACCTTATTGATATAATTTATAGTCATCTTCCTTGCCACCATTTTGATTTGCTACAAAAGATCTTAATAAAGTACAGTAAAGTAAAAGATAAAATCTTTAGTATGATAACACTGGAGATCTACCTCTCTCTAATGCTTAGGAAGACATCCAGGAGTAATCTGATAGTCTGATCCCAATCTAAGAGAAAGACAGTATGACACGTTTCTCCTCTTGGCATCTCCTAGTGCAAAAATTTCCCCCAATTTCAAAGCTGAGATAAGATATCCTACACCTAACCAGGAGAGTCTAATGGTCCCTTACCATTGACTGGATTTATCCACACTCATTTTTTCATGAATTTATGGTTATATCCCTGTTGAGTCTTTCTCTTTGGGGAATTATGGGAGGGCCTTTATAGTTTCTCTTTTGTCCCTGATAGTGATGACCATGCCGCACCTCAAATACAGAGCATTACTAGAAGGCTCTTTTCTTTAACGAGGGTAAGATGGATTTTAACTTAGATTCCAGAGTGATCTTTTTTTACATATGTGAAGACACCATGGCCATTTAAAGATGCCCTGAGTTTTTGACCCTATTCTTTAATTTTTATCTCAAGACATTGAATTGAGAAACTCTAACATATAGTGCAAGAATAGAGAATTTTTAGCACACAGTTCACTATATAGACTTAGATCTTTCCTTGATATATCTAATGAATTTGAAAAAGATAGAGGATTGTGATAGACATAATGGAAGGTGAAGGCAGGAATCTACCCAGGTTCTTTGTTTAATAGTAAAATTTGTATCTTAATGAACAGTGAAAAAAAGGAGAAGGTACTGAAAAATCATAGCTTGTGGAGATCTATTTCCTTCAGGGACAGAAACAGGTTCAGATGAATCTTGGCCCTGGACCTTAAGAAAGAGTTCTTAAGAAATCTCTGACACATTTTTGATTCCCATATAGTCAATTTCCCTCTGTGATAGTGACAGCTATGATTTCTTATACCCAATCTGAAGATGTTTTCATGCTCTGGTGCCTGTAACATACTTAACAATCTCACAAATGAAATTTGCATCTCATTGTCTAGCAATCACAAGTTACATGTTAAGAAAGGCACATTTATCAGTTTTCTTTCTCATTTGCACATAAAAAGAGAGAAAGGCTGACTAAAATCATCTTTTCTTTTCACCCTTAGTTATCATATGCAAGAGGCAAGAGTACATCACCCCTCCAATAGCTAGTGTCCTATATTAGAGACAAACAGTTAATGAAACTGTGCTGTGTTATCAGCACAACTTCCTAGAGGCAGTCCAGCTTTGTTAAGAGAAGGTGATGTAGAGTTACAAAGCTAACTCTTAATGAGATTAAATGAAAATAAAACTATGTGGGTGGTGAATTCTCATTTCACTGACATTTGTCCTAGCAAAAGTTTCTCAGGAAATCTAGAGAGTTATTGTTTTCATTTGTCTCTTGTCTCATAAACGTACCAGGACATATTTAATATATAGTGTATTTTAATAACAGAGAGAGATAGAAGTACAAACATGTAACTCTACTCTTAGTGGAGGCTGAAGAGGGCTCTATGATATCTCAGGTTACTCTGGGACAGAAAACACTAGAAGATCATTGAGAGTTTTATCTCTCACCTTATTGAGGGATGCAGGTAGAGATGATAGATAACTGAGTATTTCTCTGCTGGTTATTCAGTTGGGTTGTGGGGATCCAGCTTCCTTGAGAAGACTTTTGGTGCCTGTCAGGAAGTTACACCAGGCATGGCACCTCAGCTGCTTTTTCAGCTTTTACTGGTTGCATTCAAGAAGAGTTCTGACTCAGAAAAGGAATCCAACCACCTGTTTTGCCAACATTTACACTGGCTTCAATAGGGGAATGGCTACAAGGTGCTGTGGAAACCTGTCCTCTGCTTTGAGATTGGCACCTGCTCTAAGAGTGCTTAGCTAGCTTGCTGAGTAACCACAGTTTCTTGGAGTTCTACGAAGGATGGATAGAGATCATGGCAATCTACTTTATAGAATGTTATACAGTCACATTTCCATTAGTATCAAGGTTCACTAGGGGAGTTCTAGCACTACTTTTTCTGTCATTATAGTTGAGGTTCTCTTTTCTTTTTTCTTTTGGCCTCCTCCCTAACCCAAAATATGTGGTCAAATGAAAGCTGTTAACTAGACAAATTCCACAGCTACTAACTGATTTCCAAGGACTCCATTTTGATGTTGATTTCTTTTATTTTTGAGCCCCTTTATATGTCTCATCTGGCAAACAAGTACCATTCTTCTGCTGTCAAAGCAGTCCACGGTATTGGAAAACTTAGATCAATAAAAAATGAGAAAAATTCTTATCTTCCTGGAAAGCATCACTCAGTGAATGTCTGGGGAGGGGTATAAACTATACTGGTTGGGCCATGCCATGCCACCACTATGCTAGAACACAGAGCTCTCAGACACAGTAAACCCAGTCACAGGAAAAAATTAAAAAGGCTGTTATGGTTTGTGTCTAGTTGTCTCCCCAAAACCACATGCAGTCATTGAGGCCGGCTTCTAGTTTTCATATATAATTAATGGTCCAACAATGGGATTATGTGTTTGAATGCTTCACTAACTGTTGTTTAGGTAGCCTAAGTACAACATAATGAGGGAAAAGAGGCTTGAGAGATGCTGCATCCACTGCTCTTTACTTTATTCTTTGCTATCTACCATCACTGTGAACTACTGCTCTCTTCCATGTAGCACTCCTTGGATCCACCTGATTATAGACTGAAACATCCACAAACAGTGGCAAATAAACCTTTCCATCCTTTTGAACATCAGGTATTTTGTCTCAGCAATGAGAGAAAAGTAACCAAGACAGAAGCCAATTTTTAAATGAAGGAAAGACAGTTTATTTAAAGATGAACTAAAAAGGGGGGAGAGAAAAGATGAGACAGAGGAGGGGAGGGAGAGGGAGAGGGAGAGGGAGAGGGAGAGAGAGAGAGAGAGAGAACACTTATATTTATTCTGGATGAGCAGAGAACATTTGAAAGGAAAATACTCTTCAGTAAAATTTGTTATCTTCAG
>NW_004524721.1:648080-653325 GCF_000260255.1 Octodon degus
TGCTCCTCAGGGGCGGGGCTTGCATGGCAGGCTAGGCACCAAATCCCTGGCCCCTGCCCCTGATTGCAGTTTCTTTAATCCCCTGAGCTATTTGACCGTCCCTTGCAGGCATTCTGAGTGTTTATTTTTTCATTATCCTTTTCTTTTCTTTTCTTCTCTTTCCTTTTCTTTTATTTTTGTGAAGGAAGTTCATGTCAAATAGAGTGAAAAGACTTTGTTTCTTGGCATGAAGACACCAACTTTAGTGGTTTTTTTTTTTTTTCTGGCTTTCTAGTCACAACTAAGATGATATATTTTACACTTTGTAAGCTAAAGTGTGTGAAGCCTGTTGTGGATTAGAAGCAGCTGCATTTCTATGTTTCAAAACCCAAATATAACATTTTGTCTACAGAGTCTGTATTTTAAGATAATTTTCCTTATCCTGGTGTTTTCCTTTTTGTACTTTTCCCAGAATTCCTGTATTATTTGGTATCCACTCACATTGGAATCTTGAGCTGGCATAATTTACAAGGTGAAGTTAAAGGAATGGTCTATGCTGCAGTACTCTACATTGCCCAGACTCTTCACTGTAGTTTTATCAGTGATCTGCCTGTTTATCTTGCTTTTTTGTATGATAACATTCATAGTATCTGGTTCCCTCTGGATAAGCTCTTTTACAGTTTTCAGTTCTAGGGCCAGCATTATGTATAAGACTGCGGAGAATGTAATAGCTTGCTTTGCAACTCACACATATTGGTGACCTTCAAGACCATGAGAGACAAGTATGTGTTCACTCTCTTCCTGGAACCTGGTATTCTGGTAATTTGTCACCTCTTGTTATTCTTGCCTGTTGTACCTCTAGTAATTTTTCCATCTGTAGGCTTTTGATTTTCAGATATTTTAGGCTACAAAACCAGGCAGAGGCTACACATTTCCATGTTTTTTACTTTCCACTGGAATTACATTAAATCCTTTTCCCTTTTACTTGCAGTGACTTTGTTCTACTAAATAGGCTCATGTACATAATACTTGGATATTACAGTCAATAATAAAATAATTATTTTTATTCTCAAATGAATTATACATATGATAAATTGCCTAAGGTTCTTTTCTGTATTAATACAAAGCTTATTTGATAACAATGAATGCATTTGTAATTATTTGTTCTTTAATTTTCAAATAAAAATGTAATTATGTAAATAGAGATGCATAATATGTTGTTCCAGTTCAGTGAGTGTGTGCACTTTAATTTAAAATATGTGAAATTGTTTCTGTAGATTTTGAAATGAATATTTATGGTTTTTCAATTGATTCAGTTTCAGAGTGAATTTTTTTTTTTCCGAAAGCTAAAGCATCATGTATGAAAGGCAAAGCCACTTTTTAGTGTGTAAATCTAATGTGTTAGCTCACACTGGAAAAAAAATGGTTCCTTTTAGAATAGCAAAGTTTGTACTGAATTGTTTTGAACTTTGAAATAAATGCAAATTTGTTTTTTCTGTAGTAGAATGGATAAATGAACACGGCTGTCAAAATGCTTTGATTATTATCCTTGACAACACTGGAAGATACATAACATGAACCATGTGGTTTAGTGTTGTGGAAGGCAATTTACAACATTCCCCTATATATGCAGGATTTAAGAGCCTGACATTCATGCATAGGTGTTTACAAAGACAATCAGTCTTTTTGACACTAGCACTTCCTTTAGACTCTGGATCTTAAGAATGCTTACCTTGTTTATCTACAGATTTGGTATTTCCTAAGGTGAGCGATATTTTGGGCTTAGACAAGTTTATTGACACAGATTTTTCACTAATTTCATAATATTTTGATTTTCATTTTTTTGTTCCAAAAGTATAAGCCTTTACACTTTGATCTTTCCATAGACCACATTTATATTAAAAATGTAAAAAGAGACTTTTTTTTACTTTATAAAAATTCATACCAAGCAAATATGTCAGGTTAATTATTAAAATATCCTGACAGTTATATAATATCAATATTTGAGGAACCTAAGACACCAGTGAAGTGTGAGTGCATGTGTGTGTATATGCATGTATTTTCACACATGTGTACATGTATGCATCTCAACTATGTACCAAATTTTTCTAACAGTGATAGGAGTAATTCATACAAGTTAGAGTGAAAATTTTGTCTATTAATTTTGTCAATTGTAATAATTTGTTTCAGGCTCACTAAGAATATGAGCTAAATTGTACAAACAATAAATTTAGTTCAAGAAAAATTAGTGAATTATTTCCTGTTTCAAGACAAAGTAAGGATAATAGATTGAGCTAATATAAAAATAACTCAGGCATTGACATGCTCCAGGAAAAAAAAAATCAGTCTTGGTATTAAACTCTTCATATAATCTTTCAGTCCTATTCCAGTTTGATAAACTGGCAGAGATATCTGTAGAATAGGAAAAGTTAGAAAGGAAAAGGAATGTGTGAATTACCAATTCCAGTTGAAATACACAGGAAAATTCATACAAAAAGAGGAAAATCATTTTCAGTTCCCTAAAAAAATGAAATATTTTATAATATTATTTTTCCTCCCTAAGAGTATCAAACTTGAATTTTATGAGAAGAATTCATTCTACTACCATTCCAGTCAAGCTTAATAATGAATAAATTGAGTAGATTTGTAGATATGATACAATATATCCCATTGAATATTCTGAATATATTTTTACATATATTGTGTATTTTCAACTCCAACTTTAAAATATAATGGGGTGGTGAACATCCCAATTTGCTATTTGACAGGAAAATTATTCTTTCGATTAAAATTGGTAGTTAGGAGTATCCAAGGGGTTGTATGTTGCTTTACTTAATGAATGTAGTTAAATGTGAATATGTGTTTTTTCTTAGATGTAGAATGTTCCAATAATAATGGTCATTATACCAAGAAATATTTCCCTCATATTTTTCTTTATGATTTCTTTGTCTTTTTATTCAGGTATTACATATAACATAGAGTTATTTCCAAATAAATACAGTTATATTTCCTTCCTTGACCTTAAAAACATTGCAAAATAAAATCCTTATATTTTCTTATAGTAATGAGAATAAGAAAAGAAGGCCAAGCCTGTTTTTATTGTTTTTAAAAATCAAGTAAAAATGTCATTCAAACAAGTTAGAAGAGAGAGAGAGAGAGAGAGAGAGAGAGAGAGAGAGAGAGAGAGAGACAGGAGAGGAGGGAGAAGGAGGAATAAGAGAAAGAAAGAACATAAAAGAAAGAAAGGATAGAAGGAAGAAAGGCAGGAAGGCAGAAGAAAGAAAGAAAGAAAGAAAGAAAGAAAGAAAGAAAGAAGAAAGAAAGAAAGAAAGAAACAAATAAAGAAAGAAACAAAGAAAGAAAGAAAGAAAGAAAGAAAGAAAGAAAGAAAGAAAGAAAGAAAGAAAGAAAGACAAGTCTAAGTCATAAGGATCCTGGATGAAGTGCCCCAATTCTGCAGGATCCAAGCCTCAAATAGAAATCATAAGAGTAGAAATTCTGTATCACTTGTAATTTTTTTCTGTTTTCATACTAGTTTGTACTCTCTTTTTTTTTAAAAAAAAATAAAAATAAAAACACTATAAACCACAAGAGCACATGTGCCTCTGCTAATTTGATGACTTTGTCTCACTTAGACTCCTGCATTGCAAAGCACACACCCTCTCCTATCTGAGCAGACACAGTATCAGGAGATTCATTCTGTCTTTTATGCATCTATATCAAGGCTCAAATACATCAGTTTTCAAAAAAATGCTTTTTATTTGACCGATGAAATGAAACACTTATCACCAGTCTGCTCCACATCAAATTGTGTTGAGGAAAATTGAGATGCAATAGATCACAGATTTCTTAAAACTGAACCAAACTGAACTGAATCAAACAGAACCCAACCCAACCCAACCCAGTCAAACCAAACCAACTCAAATCAACACACAAGAAAAGCTAATATTCTTCCAAAAAAGGGACACAGTGCTTTGATCAAAAGAAAAGAGAATTAAATAATTACAAACAAAACCATTTTTCACCATTTTATGTCATAGATGAGAAAACTGAGATAATGTTAAATTGGAAAATTACTTGCCCTTTTAGTCACATTGTAAATGACTTCAACAACAGAGTACTTCTTTCTGATTGTTCTTTCTCACAACTATTGAAACTGATGAAAATAATATATATGTTGCATTTTTAAAGGAAAGGATGTTAATTCCACTAATTATTTATTTAGTTTGTACCTAGATTTTTCTATGACATACTTTTCTTTATTACTTCTCTTCACTTTATCCCAAACTAATGTAGGTTAATCTATATAACTTTATGTATATATGTGTGTAGTGTGAACTATTGTGAAGTAGGTTCACTGTAATAGTTACTTCCTTATATCAGGGTGGCAAAAGAGAACATCTAGGCACCAACAAATGGCATCGAGTAACAGAGGCTTATGTTTTGTTATGAATCAGTTCTCTAAGATTCAAAAAGTTATCTGAGCTAAATATAGTTTCATCCAAAATTGCTTACCTTACACTGATTCTGAAGGAGCCCAAAAAGCAGCTCACTGAAGTTTATATATAAGGATGAAGTGAGTCACTGGATTAAAGCACGGGGACATCCTGTTTTAAAGAGGGAGGAAAGCTGGAGCAAAGCCTGGGGTGTTTGGGTCAATCCTTCACTATTCTTGGATATTGCAGTCGACACATATTCTGTTTGTTCTTGAGAACTATATGCAATAAATAGGGTAGATGTGAATTAATTAGTGTGTGAGCACACAGAGAACAACCTGGCATATGTATATCTAAATCCACATGGTGACTTCTTTCTTTAATGCATTGAAAATAAAACACTCATTACTTAAAATTATTTGCCTTTGACAGGAAATGTTTTTCTTCTCCAAATTGCTTTTCAACAGTATTTTCATACCCTTCATAATGGGTTCAAACAATTCCTTATCAACTCCAAACCCTGCGTGCAGGTATTACTTACACTAGAACACAAATTTATATTATTTACGAAAGTCTACTAATATTTAGAATTGGACAAGCCATCCAATTTTCTTTATATCTTCTGTTACCCACCTCTGATGCAATAGATTGACAGAGTCACAGTAATGCATGCATTTATTTTTTTTCAAAGTTTTATTGATAAACAGATAGCAATGAGACAGTTTCAAATCCAATCGGAAGTACAGTTTCAACAAATAATACACGGCATATATTCTTCTTAGTGGTTAATTGCTGTACAAGAAGTGGACTTGTGATCCTATTTACAAACA
>NW_004524721.1:657617-668728 GCF_000260255.1 Octodon degus
GGCAGAAAATCCTACTCTGCGGGCGGGGTGGGGAGGCACTGCGGAATGGTGGGGGCAGCCCAAGGGGCTGGGAGAGGGTCCGGCCCACTCTGCGCCTGGGCTGGGACTGGTCCCTCCGGCGCAGTGTAGCAGGAAGCTCTCTGCACACTCACCCGACCTGGGCTAGGACTGGGTCTGGGGGCTCCTGGAACTCGGCCAGTAATGCATACATTTAACCTTGAACTCTAAAATAACTCAGTCACTAAGCTCCCTCATTAAGTAGGAAGCACATTAAATGTACTAAATTGTTGAACAAATTCATAAAACAGTAAAATGAATGTATTTCAAATAACTAGATTCCCAGAACAGCCTCTCATCATTTCAATATTAGACCTGAAATGAAGATGTAAACAGATACTATTTCAAGCTATGTGTCAAGACATTGTCAGTGTGTACAGACATACCGGAGTATCTATTGCCACAAGTGCCTTCCAGATTACAATGAAAATTCTAACAACCCAAGAGAATTAATTCATTTTATTGTTAAAAATTTGAACAATTTTAGATCATTCAGAAAATAATATAAATGTGTGAGATCATAAAAGAAAATAAAACATGAGTGCATATAATAAATATATATGCATATATATGTGTGTAGCACATGGCAGACAGTATAAATATGTTATTTGTAAACACAGCTGCTCTCTTTGGAAGAACTTGGCTGTAGCAAAATTGTGATGCCCCCATGATTATTTGGGCCCTGGGACTCCACAGAGAATCTCCAATCTAACCACCAATGAAGCTTTAGCATTCCTGCTACTGTGATGAGGTGAGGATGACTTGTAAAATTAGTAAGATAAATAGCAAGCGGGGCCAGGGAGATGGCTCAGTAGAATAAGTGCTTCCCTGGCAAGCTCAAGGGTCTGAGCTCAATCCCCGGTTCCACCAAAAAGAAAAGATAAATAGCAAGGACTAGCAGTCAGTTCAACAGCAATTAGTCCTCATATTAACTGACGTAAATCAAACACTCGAGTTTACTATTCCACAGTTTCTCTTATAGGAGAAACCCAAATGATGAAAAAAAGCTAAAGAAAATATAGGTAATAGGAAATGGGAAGACATTTCTTAAATAAAAAGGGGTTCAAGAGATGCAGATAGGAAGGGTCAAGGGAAAGAAGCTGAGAAAAAGAGTTAAAATGTGCTACTTACATGTAGCAAATTTACACAAGGATTGCAGGCATTATGTATTACAAACAATAAAAATAAAATATCAGGTGAGCTTTTTTTTTGCATCTGAATGTTTTTCTTATTTAGTATGCAATTTTGACATTTTGAGAATGAAAATAACTTAAAAATTTTCTAAATATTTTTAATATCAAATATCATACTGTTCAAAGCATACCTCTCTGAGTGTTGTACACACTGTGCACTGCTTAGTGGTAGAGCCAGAAAATTTTTTCTGCAATGATTTTACTTGAGTAATAAGTATACTATTTCTAAATAACTGGCAAAATTATAATCTATATAATCTGCCTATGGTACAAATATTGAACCTGCACATTTATATTAAATTAAAGTGATCCTATAAATCATTCTACCTCCTTTAGAAGGTACAATATTCAAAATATAGAAATATTTCTGCTGTTTTCTCTCCCTTCATAGGCTTCAAGCAAGCTTGTAAAAATATAATTTATTCTCATACAGTTCAGCTTCATAAGTAAAGGTTAAGCTTCTTATCTTACTTAATCTAAACTCATTATTTTTAAAGCTAAAATGTTTGAGAAATTCTCACCATTCACTAACAAGAATAAGTCTAAAAATAAACTAATGCAACCTTCTTTACTTTCCCTGCGAGTGTCTCAGCAGGTATGTTATTGTTTCATGTAACCCTCATGTGACTTTGGATTTTAATTTTACTAATTTTCATCTCAGTATTGATTTCCCTTACACTCTTTCATAGTCAGACATATGTTGAGGTTACTAAGTGATTCAATAACTTATTCGTATATTAACTACCAAATGTGGTAGTTATTTATTGACAATTAAAACCATAATTATGGAGCTCCCAGGGTGCTGTGCTCAGTGAAACTAAACCACATTTTAGGGTGACAACTGCAGGCTCTGGAAGACTGTCACAAACAATAATTTTAGATCAAAAGGTGACCCATTTCAAATGCGACTTATTCCTCTGAATGTAACAATTCCTCATACTGGCAATTTCCCTTTAAGAACCAAGGAATAACTTTATATTTGAAAACTTAATGAAATAATTAACTTAAAAATAAATAATTGGTTCTCAATACTTAGTTCAAAGATGATGTGTTCCTGTCTTTTCAAAGCATCATATAAAATCTTCTTTTTCCTAGAGGCAAAATAATTACTGAAATTGCTCAACATCTCAATACCAATAAACCAAAAATTGCTAGTGCAAATACTGTTTAGGAGGAAGAAGAGAGTCGAGTTTCATCAAATAATAAATTCATGACTTCCTGATCACAACAAAAAAGCTGTGTATCTGAATTGCACTGTAGAGATGTATACTCTGGACGCTTCTGGTAAGTACAACGCTGCCAAAGGTTAGAGGAGACAGTAGAAAGGTTGGAAACTCCATTATCTTTCATTTTTACTAACTTCTTTTGCTTTGGCACAAAATCTTTTCTTTGACCTTAGACATTCACTTCTCATAATAAAACAAACATGAGAAATGGGCAGGCATTGACCCATTTATAGTTATATCCCTTCCTACTTCATTCTAAATTACTGAGCAGATTAAAATTTTAACAAAGAGAATATCAAATATACAAGTATTAGGGGCTGGGGAGATGGCTCAGTGGTGCTTCCCTGCAAGGGAAGGGCCTGAGTTCAATCCCTGGGTCCGCAAAAACAAAAAACAAAACCAAAAAAACAGGTATTTATCACTGGTTAATTAAACTCTGCTGGGAAAAAAATGGATCTAAGAGGGTAATAAAGAATACTTAAGACAAAACAAACAGAAAATTACCTTCACATGCATTTATCTAACTTAATCATCTCAATCAACATAATAAATGGTAAATAAAACAAATCTAAATCCTTACTCCAATGGAAAGTAAGATGACCCATATTTGCATGAATCATACTACAATTTGAAAATGATTAAAACAATCTTCTGTGGTCAAAATTTCAGTGCGTAAGTTCACAATTGGCAAATGCCCACCGGTTTGTCAGAACACATTAGCAAAGTGATGATTATTACCTAAACATGGTCAATATATATCTTAGTATACATTATTCAGTTCAAAGAGTTCTAATACACATGCACTTGGGCTATGAAGTAATAAAATTTTAATGATACATTAGAGTATATGCTTTAAATGTAGTCTTATGAATACCAATGGAAGCGTTTTTTTTTTACATTTCTGTCAATATTCTTTTTTGATTTATACAGCTTCTATTCAGTGATTATATTTGTGTTTTGCAATTATCAGAGAAAATAATTTCCTATTAAAATTAGCTATTTTGTTTTGTGTTCGCTTTGAAGATATTTTATCAATTGTATAGGAGAACAAAATGTATGCAATTGATTGCTGAACTGTAATTTCTCATGAACTGTTATAATGCAGTCTGAATGTTCACACTAAAATTCTAACCCTGTACTACTGATATGAATATAAAACAAATACAAATGCTTTAAATTCAGAAATTTGTTTCAAAAATATTTCCAAACTTATCTCTTCATGAATGCATATTGTGTTTTGGACTTTTATTTTCCTTCCATCACACTTACAATAGATTAAGAAATATAAATTTATGAGGTAATACTAGAATCAGAGGAAAACTTGCTCATCTGATATATATATATATATATATATATATATATATATATATATATATATATGGCATACTCTCACTGGGCATGGTGGCACACCCCTGTGATACCAATATGTGAAAGCCAGAGACAGGAAGATTACTATAAATTTGAGGCAAGCCTGGGCTATGTAGTGACTTGAAAGGCAGTCTAAACTACATAGTGAGACCCTTTCTCACAAAAACAATCAAAAATAAAATAAAAATACCAATTTTTAATGTTTTACGAATGAATACAGAAACACTACCTATTCTTCGTATCTCAGTACTTCTTCCAAATGCTCATATTTTGCAGTACAATGATGTTTGCTATCTTCTATCTTGTAACATTGTTGTTTTTCATATACATTTTACAGGAATTTTACAATGTGAAACATTGAAAAATGTTTTATTTATTTCAATCCTTCTAACATAGCACAGTATACAGATAATAAATATGAAATGCAGGGATGGAAAGATAGCTCAGCAGACTAAACACCTCTTTAGCCATGCACAGGGGCCAAGGTTGGACCCTGGCACCACATTCTGTAACAGCCCTGCCCCCGGGAACACGGAGCTGCATTGGAGTCCAGATGTGGCGGTGGTGCATGCCTGTCATCCCAGTGCTGGGAAGGGTGAAAACAGGAGAATGAGTATGACTTCAAGCTGCACAGGGAGACACTGCACACACACACACACACACACACACACACACACACACACACACACACTAATAATAATAGCAATGAATATGAAATATATAAAATATAAATAAACATATTTAATTAATTTTTCCTGAATACTTAGGCTACAATCTACCTTCACCCATCAAACTGGGTTACAGATTACAGAGGCCTCTTTGTATTAGAAGCAAAGTTTTATCACAGAAATATGGAAGCCTATCTATATCAGAGCTACGAATTTAATAAAACTTTTGCTAAAGGTAAGATGATCATATGTCCTTTGACGAAGGGGTGAAACATACTTACTGGAAGAAAGATAGCTTCTTTAACAAATGGTGCTGGAAAAACTCGCTCTCTACATGCCGAAAAATAAAACTTGACGCAGGTCTATCACCATGCACAAAGCTAAAGTCAAAATGGATTAAAGATCTAAACATTAAAACAGAGACACTAAATCTCCTGGAAGAGAAAGTAGGAGGAATACTTGAGGATATAGGGGTTGGCAAAGAGTTCATGGACAAAAATCAAATCTTACAGGGAACAGTTGAAAGAATTAACAACTGGGACCTGCTTTTATTGAGAAGATTTTACATGTCAAAAGTAAGTAAAAACAAAGTGAAAAAGCAACCCACAAATTTCGAAAAAATCATAACAAATATGTACTCAGACAGAGGTCTGCTCTGTAGAATTTATAAAAAACTAAAAAACACTAGGGTCCCAAAATTTGAAGACCCAATCCAGAAATGGGCATCCGAGATGAACACACACTTCTCAGAGGATGAAATTAAAGACGTGAATAAATATATGAAAAAATGTTGCACATCACTAGCCATCCGTGAAATGCAAATAAAAACAACCTTGAGATATCATCTCACCCCAGTAAGAATGGCTATCCTAAAGGGATCAAACAACAACAAATGTTAGAGAAGCTGTGGGGAAAAAGGAACCCTTCTCCACTGCTGGTTGGAATGTAGACTGGTGCAACTGTTATGAAAATCAGTGTGGTGACTCCTTAGAAAACTTGGACAGGAAATCCCATTTAAACCAGCTATTCCTCTACTGGGAATTTTTCCGGAGAATCTGAAAACATATCATAGTGATATATTTGTGCCTATGTTTACAGCAACACCATTTGTGATAGCCAAATCTTGGGAACAATAAAGATGACCATCACCTGAGGAATGGAGGAAAAACGTGGTATTTTTATACAATGGATTATTACTCAGCTATAAAGAATGATAAACTCAAAGCCTTTATATTGAAGTGGATGTCACTAGAAGATATACTCAAAAGTGAAATAAACTAGCCACACATTGTTAATCTCGTATAGTTTTCCTAGTATAAGAACTCAACAGAAAAAATACAGATAGAAAGTTATAATACAAGTAAAAGGAAAGCAAGAACATGAGGACTAACTAATTAAGACAGTGAAAGGAGAAGAGTGAGGAAACATGATAGTGAAAAGCAATAAAGTTATATGTAGAAGATGGGAAAGGCAATGATCCTGAGAATCCTCCAGAATATCTTTAAATCTAGTAGTTAATTGGAAAGATTGTCACCCTGACTAACCATATATACTGACATCTGTGAACTTAGCGACTGCACTGAAGATGGCAATTTGTAAAAGTATGTTCATGCTTGGAGTGCCTGTTATTCTGGTCTTCTGAATACAGGATTCTTTTCATGACATGCCAGTTGCTGTTGTGCTGTGTTTCAGGTAGGTGATTGTACAAAAAGAAGAGGGTGGTGAATGAAGGCAAGAGACATGAAAAGGAATGTTTAGGGAGTGTCCTGCTTCAAGGTTGTATATGGTTAGATTGCTGGACTTATGTGTAAATACAAGAATTATACAATTGTTTATGTCTGTTTTTAAAATATATTCTAATTTTTAAATATTTTTTATCATATTCTGTAGGGACTTAAAGTTCAATCTATCAATACTTGATAAAAAGTACCTGTCCCATATTATGCCTAAGATGTTTGATATTCAGGCAGATGGTGAGGTTAAGCTTACCAGCCTAGGTTGTACAGTAATAACAATAAAATTCTCTTCTGGAGGGTTAATAACCTAAATTTGCAGACCAAAATTCGAGAAAAATGAAGACTGCAAGGAAAGCCAACATTTTGGCCCTAGCCTTCCAAGGTCAATTAAGACTCAGAATATATAAGAATTTGTACTGTAATGTCACATAACTCATTAGTTTCCCAAATTTTCTGATCAAGGAGATTATAAGGCCAAAGAAAAAAGTGATTGATGATGTGGAGTGTGCCTAAGGATAGTCACATGGAGAGAAAACATTCTCTAAGGTTTTTGAAGAGCGCAAATTGGCCAAGCAATGGCTATGACTCATCCATATGGCTGACACTGACAAAGGATCTACAATATGAGCTACAAGATCTCAGGAAAAATCCTGAGGGGATTTCACTGACCTTATCAGATCTGAAAGCTAGAACTCTTGTTGCATAGGTCTTGCTTTAACCATCCAGTAGAAAAGTTTGAAAACCAAGTATAAGAAGTAAAGCCATGGTGTTATGTTGAGCTGTACAGGACTCAGGTCAACAATTTCTGACATTGCCAGTCAAGCGGAAGAATCAAGACTATTATGGACTACTGGACTCTTTTAGAATATTTTTCTGAGTTAACACACCTATAATATTCAAATAACATAACTAAACAAAAAAGGGGATAAATGTGAATGTCCATTTTGTATCTGTGTATTCAAAATGGTTAGAATAGGTATATATTTACATTCTCTTAATGAATAGAGGGATTTGTTCTAATAGTGTTTATAAATACTACATCATGTCTGCATCTTGTACAGTAATTAACCACTGGGAAGAATTTATGTAGTTTGTTAGTTATTGGAACTGTCCTGCCAATTTGGTTTGAAGCTGTCTCATTGCTGTTTGTTTCTCAATAAAATATTGGAAAATAAAAGATGATCATACGTCTAATTTTTATTTAAAACTCTTGTGTGTGCCCCATACAAAATAAGGAAGAAGATTGAGAACTTATAAAATAACAGTGCACTGATACTACTAGTAATAGAAGTGGAACAAGAAAATAGGAGGGAAATGAGGGGGCTAATTTTTTAAGTATCTAATGAGAATATATGTTTTGACAGCTATCATAGCGTCATGCATGTATTAACTAATTTAGTACTTCTTTTAATTGCATAAGATATTGTCCTCATTTGGCCCAAAAGAGAGTGAGGTTTAAGGAGCTCAAGCATCTAATTATGGTTCATGGCAACTAAACCACAGAATCCAAATAGCTCTTTGTAGTTTTTAACCCCACTCTATTTCTCAGCAGTTTCACATTTGAAAATATATAACCTGATATAGTTTACATGAGGTAAATCTCTCCACAATACTGTATTGGGGTAACCTTAACCCAAAATCGTAAAATTCTAATGATCCTGTTTGTTTCAGATTTCAGTAGAGTAATCCCTGTAGAGGAACTTTCCAAAAATTTCTAACTTCATATTAGAGAAATAAGTACACAATTTTAGCGATTCATTGACTGTTAGATATCACAGGTAGGGAATAGTGAAGAAGCAAATACACATACAAAAAATTCTTTATTCTCTTAGTTATTATTTATTGTCTCTTACCTGCTTGGACAAATTGTCTGTCTGCTTATGTCTCTTCACAGATCAGTTTGTTAATATTTGATCATGATTCTTATAAAATTTGAAGTGATTCATATCAGATAAATACATATGTCATGATCCATTCATTCCCAAATCAGCAAATTAAAATATTAAAACAATTAAATATAATTTCAAACTTCTTTATTTTGCTAGTACATTTTTTGTTTATTTAATTTTATTTTATTTTGAAAAGTAAAAGCTAAAGCAAGAACAAAATTCAGAAAAAAGACAGAAACAGGGCAACACACAATACATATGTATTTTCAAACCAAGAGTAGCTGATTAACAATGGTTGATATTTATCTATTTTATCACCAAACTGTTGTTCAGATTTACAGATATGGTTATGTGTGATTGGTCTTATGTTGGCATATTACTGCTTGCATTTAAGAAACCTTAAATTATTGTTCTTGTCTCTCTTTTCATTACTTTTTATAAGATTTATTTTAAATAGAGTATAGTAATAATTGTTATGACATTAGAAACAGTACACATTTAGAAAACCAAATGACAGGTATTCAACATGTTTTTTTTTATTTCATATCACTGTATTTGATTTAGTTGCTTACATGGCAGATATCAGCATACAGACTTAGTCAACGTGAAAATTCTACACATTAACTGCTATTTTCAAAAACCGAAGGAAATTATTAGTACAACCACCTGAGCCATCCTGGATATATACTTGCATGTTTTTCCTCTAAGGTTTTTCCTACCCTTTCTCCTTTTTCTCCTCATCATTGTTCAATCCTTAAATTCTGTTTCTTTCCATTTTATTGTATGTTTTATAACTTTCAGATTTTATTTGTTCTTTTGAGATCTGACACTAAGGAGTCAATATGATATTTGTACATGTGGGTCTGATTGGTTTCACTTATGAGTATAGCTTCTATATGTCCTTCTTTATAATTGAGTAATACTCCATTGTATAAAAATACCACATTTCTTCATCCATTCATTGGGTGATAGGCATTTTGGTTGCTTCCAAATTTGGCTATGACAAATTGTGTTGCTATAAACATGGGTGTACATGTGTCATTGTGTTACAATGTTTTCAGTATTTCTGAAAAATTCCCACAAGGGGAACCGCTGGATTGAATGGCATTTCTAGTCCTAGTTTCTTGAGGAGTTTTCACTCTGACTGCCATATTGATTTTACCAGTCTACATACACACTAGCAGTGTAACAGGGTTCATTTTTCCCCACAGCCTTTCCAGAAATTAATAATAAAGGATTAGGGAATATGTTCCCATTTTGTAGTATCATGTACAATCTTTATTTTCAGACTACTGCAATTTTCATTGCATAGATCTTTTACTTTCTTAGTTAGATTAATTCCTTTGTATTTCATTTTTTGGTTGCAGTTGCTGATTTCTTTATGATCCTAGTTTTCCTAGTACCATTTGAAAAAAAGGCTATTATTCTTCCAGTCAACATATTTGGACACCTTGTCAAAGATAAGATGGCTGAGTGTGTTTGTACTTGTATCTGCATCGTCTAACTTGTTCTATTGATTCTGGGGGCTGGGTTTTTTTCCTTGCCACTAGCATGCTGTTTTAATCACAGTAGCTTTGTGCTATAATGTCAAGTCCAGGATTGTAATACTGCCTGCCTTGCCTTTGTTGCCAGGATTGCCTTTGCTATTCAAGGTCTTTTCTGGTTTCCAATAAATTTGAGAATGATTTCTCTATATCTGTGAGGTATTTTGGTGATATTTTGATAGGCATTGTATTAAATCTGTACAACAGTTTTGGGTCTATGGCCATTTTCATAATGTTGGTTCTTCCTGTCCAGGATTAAGAAATATGTTTCCATTTTGTAGTATCATCTACGATCTCTATTTTCAGACTACTGTAATTTTCATTCTATAGATCTTTTCCTTCGTTATTTAAATTAATTCTTTTGTATTTATTTTTTTGGGTGAAGTTGTGAAGTTTATTATTTCATTAATTTTTCTCTCAGTGTGTTTGTTATCTGTGTAGAGGAATGATATTGACTTATGGGCATTGACTTTGTAACCTGCTGTGCTACTGAACTTCTTTATTAATTGGAGGAGCATCTTGGTGGAGTTTTGTAGGTCTTCCAAGTAGAATGTCATTTTATCCTCAAATAATAATTGTTTAATTTATTATTTAGCTATTCTTATTCCTTTTATTTCTCTGTCTTGTCTAATGGCTCTAGCTAATGATTCCAGAATTCTATTTCATAGGAATGATAAAACAGGATATTCTTGTTTTGCAACTGATTTGAGAGAAAATATTTTAGATTTTCCCCACCTAGGATTATCTTGGCTGTTGGATTGTCATAGCGGGATTTTATCAGATTGAGTTAGAAGCTATCAATTCCAATTCTCCGTAGATCTTTGATCATGAAATAATGTTGCATTTTTTAATGATACTTTCTGCATCAGTTGAGATGATCATGTAGTTTTTAATTTTGGCTCTTGATATACTGTATTATGTTTTTAGATTTGCATATGTTGAACCATCTTAGTATTCCTGGGATGAATCCTACCTGGATCCTGGCTTCTGTTCCCAAGGCTCCTTCTCAGAAGGCTAGCCAATGTCGAATGGCCCTAGTGCATCTGTCATTCAGAATATTTTCACTGAATGAAATAAAATTTGCTATTAAACATAATCTGTTAACTCTGGTATTGGTAATGCTATTTAACTCAGAGTGGTTGAACCATTAGACCTTAGATATTTTTACTCGATAGGACTTGAGGTATTTATATTTATGAGAGGTCTTTAAATTAGAAATGTGAATTTAGAAAAAATAAGGAATTCAATTTCATGGTTAGTATACTTCAATAATTTTCGACCTTTACCTGACAAGATTTTTGATAAAAAATAATCAACTTGCCTAGCTAGATAAATAACTCCATAATTTACACTTTGCAAGTAATGTCTTAAGTATAATTAAAACTGTCTATTGGTTTATCTCCTTCTTTACTGGTAGGGAAATGATTCAT
>NW_004524721.1:668828-669456 GCF_000260255.1 Octodon degus
GAGAGAGAGAGAGAGAGAGAACACTTATATTTATTCTGGATGAGCAGAGAACATTTGAAAGGAAAATACTCTTCAGTAAAATTTGTTATCTTCAGGATTTTTGTTTAGTACCTTTTCTTTGACATTATTTCTCTAATAGATTTGTCATGTGTGATTTGAATGATTTTGTTTAGCCCTTCTAATTTTTATTTGACTCTTCTTTAAATAGTTTTTTAAATTAATTTTATATTACTATATTACTATATATAGTAATTGCTATATATAGTCTGTATTACTATATAATCTTTGAGTTAGATTCTGTACTTCTTTTTTCATCATTTCATACAGCTGGTGAATTTGAAGGTTGATTTCCTCTTAATTTATGCCCTTTGAGTATTCCCTTTGTGAACTGTGTGTCTTTGGAGGCATTCTTTTATTTATTTGTTTATTTATTTATTTTTTACTAGGAAGTGGGGATTGAACTCAGGCCCTTGCGCTTGCCATGGAAGCACTCACTCCACTGAGCCATTTCGCTGTCCCATTATTTATTTATTTATTTATTTATTTACATATTTATTTATTTTTTGTATTTTTGGAAAAGGTCTACAGGATTTTCAGGGTCTCACTATTTGTTTTTTTTATTTTTTTT
>NW_004524721.1:672367-677239 GCF_000260255.1 Octodon degus
ATATATATATACTAAGGACTTCCACATAATGAAAACAATCAATTTAAATAACGGAAATAAACACATAGTCCATATTTTCCAACTGGCATGGATTACTTTCAAATGCAAGTGAGGACTCAGACTCATTGTTCAAACAAATGTACCAATCTAGGAACTTTCTATATTGTGGACTTCATTCCTAACTACCCATGAAGCCATGAAAAACTCATCTTGTTTCTACCATTTTCACGTCTTTAATTGTGAACACTGGTTATCTTTGTCCCCTGAAAATACTTCTGAAAGATGTTACTCAGTGATGTCTGTGATGTTGAAGGTTGCTCTGTGTGGTAAATCCTTAAATATTGCTGTGCAAATTGACATAGTAGTGATATTATAATGACCTTAAGGTAAATGGAGCATACGCAAATATGTTTTTCTTAAATTGGGAAAAGATTTACTGATTATAAAGGATTGTTTGATCTTATTTTTTCATTAGCTCTGTTTTATTGACAAAGATGGAATCTCCATTTTTTTATCTATGTTCAAGATGAGACAGTAGAGGGCATTTCTTAAATGTAGTGATTAACTTCAGGTGTTGAGAAGTGTTGAAACTTGCTTCTGGTATTCCACACTTGTCTCTGATGTGTTAAAATATTCTTTGGCTTAAAATTAACATCATACCAGCCTGATATTTTGATCATCTACTTAACATATGAGAATTATTGGAGTCCTTTTTATGTAAAATTATGCTTCTGAAGAGTAGTTCAAAACAAAGATATTCCTGTATGTATTAGATTAAATTTACAGTATAATAAAATTACAGATTTTCTTCTTTTCGATATGCTCTCATAGTTTTGTGGCTTTCTTTTTTTATTGTCAAGCAATGATACCATGAATTTCTGGAGACACTTAAGGAAACTCTTGATATTAAAGTGTGGATATCTCTTTTACAAATACTAAGAGGTTCATCTTCTTCTTAAAACTTTTTTAGACATACCTGTTAAATTCTGCAAAAAAATATTTTAACTGAAACATAGTTAATAAGATAGTCATTATTTGTTTTCTTTTCTTCATTAAAATTTATTATTTTAGTGTAGACCCTGGGCACTTAATTTTTTTTCAAAATTTTATTGATAAATAGATAGCAATGAGACAATTTCAAATCAAATCAGTAGGACAGTTTCAATAACTAACACACTGCATATATTCTTCCTAGTAGTTAATTGCTGTACAAGATGCGGACTTGAGATCCTATTTACAAATACCATTAGAACAAATCATTCTATTCATTAAGAGAATGTAACTATATATCTATCCTAACCACTTTTAATACACAGATACAAAATGGACATTCATCAGTATACCCCTTTTTTTTCTAAGTTTCGTTATTTGAATATTATAGGTGTGTAAACTCAGCAAAATATTCTAAAAGAGTCCAGTAGGCCATAATAGCATTGGGTCTTCTGTTTAACTGGCAATGTCAGAAATTATTGACCTGAGTTCCCCACAGCTCAACATAACACCGTGGCTTTGCTTCCTATATTTCGTCTTCATATTTTTCTACTAGATGGTTAAGACCAAGGTAAAGAAGGACCTATGCAACAAGAGTTGTAGCTTTCTGATCTGATAAGGTCAGTGAAATCCCCTCAGGATTTATCCTGAGATCCTGTACCTCAGATTGTAGAATTTTTGTCAGTGTCAGCCATGTGGATGAGTCACGGCCATTGCTTGGCCAATGTGCTCTCTGTGAAAGCCTGAGAGAGTGTCTTCTCCCCATGTGACTCTCCTTAGGCACACTCTACGTCATCGGTCACTTTCCTCTTTGGCCCCATAATCTTCTTGATCAGAAAATTTGGGACACTACTGAGGTACATGACGTTACAGTAGAAGTTCTCATATGTCCTGAGTCTTAATTGACCTTAGAAGGTTAGGGCCAAAATGTTGGCATTCCTTGTAGCCCTCCTTTTTCTCTAATTTTGGTCTGCATACTTAGGTTGTTAACCATCCAGAAGAAAAGCTTATTGTTATTATCAAAAGATTTAAGCTATCAAGCTTAACCTCACTATCTCACTGCATTTCAAACATCTTAGGCATAATAAGGAACAGGTATTTTTCATCAAGTATTGATATGTTGAACTTTAAGTCCCTACATAATATGATAAAAAACATTTTAAAATTAGATTATATTTTAAAAATAGGATACAGAATTATATACTTCTCATGATTGCACATAAGTCCAAAAATCTCACCATATACAACCTTGAAGCAGGTCAGTTCCACAATGTTCCTTTTCCTGTCTCTTGCTTTCATTCACCACCCCTTTCTTCTTGAACATCCACCTACCCGAAAGACATCATAGCAGTAACTGTCATGTCATGACAAGCAGCCCATATTCAGAATACCAGAATGACAGGCACTCCAAACATGAAACTACTATTACAAATTACCATCTGCAGTGTAGTAGCTCAGTTCACAGGTATCAGTATATATAGTTAGTCAGGGTGAGAATCTTTCCAATTAACTGCTAGATTAAAAAATGTTCTGAATAATCTCAGGATAGGCATTTAAATTTTAAAAATTTATTTTAAGTTCCTTTACAGGTTTTCATTCTTATAGTAGTTTTTAGTATTATTACCTTGTTATAAATACATTTTAATAATGAACAATAACTTTAATTTGAATTTTGATCATAAATTTTTGTAAATTTCCTTTCTTATTTAATATCTGTATGCACCTTTAAATGTTTTGAGGAGTAATTTTTAGTCAATAGTGTCATTTTGTCTCCTCCTGTATTTTTGTCTGGGCTGATGTAACAAAATATCACCAACTAGATTATTTTATTTTTTATTCATTTATTTTTTTGGCAGAACCAGGGATTGAACTCAGGCCCTTGCACTTGCCAGGGAAATGCTTATTCCACTGAGCCATCTCCCCAGCCCTAGATGATTTGAAAATAACAACATTTTATTCTCTCAAAGGTCAGAAAGCCAGAAGCCTGACATTAGGTTATTGTCAGGATGACTTACTCCTAAAAGCCTCCAGAAAAGTATCTTTCTTTTCTTCCTACCAGATGGTTGTCCATTATCTTTAGCATTCCTTTGTTTGTGTCAGTAATTTCTCCAATCTCTGTCTCCTCCATTACATGGCCAACTTCCCATGTGTGTCTGTGTCTAGACTTCTTTCCTTCTTTAAGGCCAGAATGGATTGCAGTGGATCAAGGATTGTTATGATTTATCATGATTGTTCATCGTGGCTTCATGTTTACAGCTATAAATATATTTTGACTAAATGGGATCATATTCAAAGTTTCCAGGTATATATGAGTTTTTAGAAGGGCATACTTTTCAACTCATTAGAGTATGCCAACCTTAAAAGTTTTAATTTTTTTTCTCTACCACCTTAAGATTTTGTTACCTGAAATTTCCTCTCACCTGAAAAACATTCCAAATCCCTTCATCCAAATTATCTAAACTAACTATAGATACTTTGTGTAATCCAAGGGGAATAGAATTTTTCTCCACACATGGAGTTGTAAAACTGAAATAAAAAAAGGCACATTATTTTCTTATAGTATTATCTTCTTCTAATGTTAAGACTTGTGAGATTGTAGTCATTATAATTTCACTTTTTTTTTAATTTAGAGCAGAGTCTACAGGGTCTAAAGGATCTCACTACACAGGTCTGACTTCCAGTGATTTTCTTGTTTGCAGTGTTCCAAATGTTGGGATTACAGTCGTTCGCTGCTATGCCCAATCTCATTTGCTGTCTTAGTGCACCCCAGAGGTGAGGCTGGCACGGTAGGCCAGGGATTGAACCTCTAACTCCAGTGTCTGCCTAAGCAGGCACTTTAATCCATTGAGCTATCTGACCAGGTTATACTTTCACTTTTGAAGAATATATTTGCATGATGTAGAGTTGCGAATTGTCAGGTTCTTTATCCTACACTACTTTACAATATGTTTCACTGCATTTCACCACCAATATTTGTTATAAATCATAAGATAAGTGAGTTACTTTTGTGTAAAAGTAAAATCATATTTTTCTCATTTTAAAAAGTATTTTTCTTTGGTTTTAGATATTTTAATCAATTATTGTCTGTCTATAGTTGGGACTTTCAGTTTCTTGAAATTATATATTTATGTCTTGCATCAATTTGAAAAATTATGGTCTGCATCTTGTTGTATGAATAACTACTACAAAGATACCAATGTGCAATGTATTAATTATTGTAACTGTCCTACTAACCTGTTTTGAAACTGTCTCATTGTTACTTCTTTATCAATAAAATTACTATAAAATTTGAAAAAATTAAGACATTGTCTTTTGAAATAGTTTATGTATATCATTATCTCTATGTTCTGCTGTGAGACTCCAACTACATTGTTATTGGGTAATCAGACATTGTTTTTCTGGTGAAAATTTTGCTCACATTTTAAAAATATTATTATATTTTTCATGTTGATAATATTCTAAAGACTTGTCTCTGAATGAGCTGATCCCTTTTCTTTTGTGAACTACATTTTCCCTTTGCCTCCAATCCAGAACACTTTTTTATATTAGTTTTTCAGCCTCGAATTTCACTTGAATGTTTTTCTATTTCCTATTTTTCTGATAAATTTTCTTACATTTTATTTATTGAAAGCATATTTTCCTTTATGCCACTGAACATTTAAAATAAAATAAAATACTTATCTGGTTATTTCAACTCATGTAATTGCTGGATTAGTTTTCGTAGTTTTGTCTCTAGTCAATGAGTTGAATTGCTGTTTCTACACTTACTGAGTAAGTTTTTTTTTATTTTCAAGGTTTTATTGATAAACATATAGCAATGAGACAGTTTCAAATCAAATCGAAAGTACAGTTTCAACAAATAATACACTGCATATATTCTTC
>NW_004524721.1:678704-683370 GCF_000260255.1 Octodon degus
CGATATTTACACATGTGTGTGTGGTTTATCTGAGTAAGTTTTTGTTGTTTCCTGAGTATTCTTAAAGCTCAGAAACTTAATAAATACTTTTAAATAGAGCAAAGATTGTCTATGCTTTAGTAGGTATTAGACTCACAGATATTATTTGCTGGGCGCAGCTCAAAACACATTTAATTGTTCTAAAACTCCTTGAACATGCAGGGCTCAAACTCATGTACTTTATTAGCCTAGTTTTTCACGCAGGATCTGGAGCTCCCCCTCTCTGTATATCTACTCTTTGGAATAGCTTCCTTACTTTTGAGTACAACTGATCATTCCAGTCATTCTGTTTTCATTCTTTAGGCTAAGGAAAACACAACTTTATTCTCTTTTACCTGTCAGTACTGACTGGTCATTTTTGGTTCAAAATCACTTTGATGACAGGAATTTCAAGCATTGTTTTTGTATTCCACATTGCTGTCCTCAATATAGCTGTTTAGTTCTCTGACATCAACATACAGATTTAGTCAGGGTGAGTATTTTACATACTAGGTGCTATTTTTTAAAAAAATCTGACGGTCATCCAGCTCTTAGAAAGCTGAAAACAATAGAATCATTACACATCTGACCTGTGTACTGAGACCCTATGTGAGTGAGAAACTCCGCCTCGATCTCAGGAAACCCCCAGCATCCTTATGGATCCATTCCTGATCCAGCTCTCAGGGACCTCTCCATACATCTGGACTCAGCTTGTAAGAATTTCCCCTACAATATTGAGACCCCTGCAGACCTAGAAGTCCAGGCCAAGTGAGAGAATGGGAGAGTTTCTTCACTCACCTGCACCAGTTGGACCCCTACAGAACAAGCCCAGGCTCAGTGCACGAGTGAGAACTTCTACCACACTCTTGGGGACCACTCCACCCCTCTGGACCCAGCACAGGACTGGCTTGTGAGTGAAGACTTCCAACATGCTCTCAGGGACCCTCCAGACCCAGCACAAACCCAGGCTCAGCGAGTGTATGAGAGAGCTTCTGCATTCCCCTGTGCCCACTACATTCTTCCAAATCCAGCCCAAGCATAGCTTGTGAGTGATAACTTCCACCTCACTATACAAACCCCTCTAGACCCAGCCCAGGCCTGGAATACAGGCCTGGGGAGTTACTGGAGCTGAAGTCCCAGTGGAGAGACTAAGAGTCAGAATTACCCAGCTAATCCAGGAGCGGAACATCTTGCCAGAGGGACACAACATTTTGACATCCAAGGATTGCAGCAGGAAGAAGCTGAGCACAGCAGCCAGACCCAAGCCAGGCTCAACTGGATGAATTCAAAATTTGTAGATCTGCACCTGAATTTCAGTAGGTCCTAAGGCTATAATTGCTCTACACCAAAGGTCAGAGGAACGTGTCATACAAAATGACAAAGAGAAGGAGCAAAATGCAATCTCAGGACCTGAGCTCAACAGGACAAGTGCAAAAGACATTAACACAGAAGAAATTGGAAATCAAACAGCTGAGAAGTCTGAGTTAATAGCATATGAAGTAAAGAACCAACTGCAGAAAGGTGTAGAGAAACTCAGATTAGAAAGAACCTCTGAAATAAAAAGAAGATATCTCTGAATCAAAAGCATCTGAAACAAAGAATCAAGTGCAGAAATATATAGAAGAAATCAGAAGAGAAATAATCTCTAAAGTAAAACAGTTAATAACTTGTTCTCAAGAAGGCATTGATAACAAACTAGAGAAGATTAGAAAAATGATGGAATTCTTCATTGAGCAATATAGCAAAGTAATAGATACATAAAGAAGTGTCAAAGGGATATAGATGAACTTAACATTGCAATCACATGATTGCAAAAGATTTTCAATGAAAGTGAAGATAGAGTTCAGATCTTGAAGATGCCATCATAGCTAATGAAAAGGTAAAAAAAGACCTGTTAAAAGCAATGAAGATGCAGGAAAAAAATAATTGATCACTTGCAAGATGATGCAAAGATAAACAATGTGAGACTTATAGGCATCAGTGGGAGAGAGTCAATACAAATGTTATGAAAAGCATGTGGTCAAAAGTAATAGAAGAAAACTTCCCAAATACTTGGAAACTATCTGAAGTTTAGATAATCAAAGCATACAGAATTCCAAATAACATCAACCCAATAAAAACACAATCAGACATATAATAGTTAAGATCCCACAAATCCAGCACAAGAAAAAAAATACTGAAAGTTGCTAGAGAAAAGATACAGATCACATTTAAAGGAAAACCTACCAGAACAATGGCAAACTTGTCTTCACAAAGCATGGAGTCACGAAGAGCATGGGGAGGAGTAATTCAAGTTTTCTATGAAAACAAATTCCATTCCAGAATATTATATCTTGCAAAACTCTCTTTCAAGTTTGATAGAGAAGTGAAATATTTCCATGGCAAAGAACAGCTTAAGAATTTCATGATGACAATGCCAACCCTACACAGACTACAAAAAGATGTTATAGAGAGGAATGAAAATGATCAGAACCCCATGAATAAGTACAGATTGAACCCACAAAATGGGGCAAAGAATTAAGCACATTAGAAAAAGGAGTATACAACATCAGGTAAATAACATGTCAATAATCAGTCAATGTATCTTTATAATAATAATTAATGTAAATGAAATAAATTCATCAATTAAAAGAAAGAGCCTAGCACAATTGATTAGGAAACAAAATCCAACAATAAACTGTATAAAAGAAACACATTTAATTCATAAAGCAATTCATAGGTCGAAAGTCAAAGGATGAAAAACAATACTGCACACGCCAGCACCTCAGAAAAAAAAAAAAAACAGGGGTATCAATCCGGTCCTCAGACAGACTGAACATCAAACCAAGAATGGTCAAACAAAATAAAAAGGGTAGTTAGGGAAAACATTCAAGTGGAAGAGGTGACACTCATAAAGATGTATGCACTAAACATGGGAGCACACAACTATATATGACAAATCAAAATGGACATAAAAAATCGACAAACAAGTTCTTAACTATGCAAAGGAGAAGCTTTATAATATAATTAACTTATAATACAGGCAGTTGAGCTTACCATAACTATCTGTCTGAATATCAATCACCGTGGACATAATATGAAACAGGTATTTTCCATCATTCATTGATATGGTAAAAACTAAAAACCGACAGAATGTTAAAAAATAGTAAAAATGTAGAAATAGATAATTACATCTTTTCACACAGAAATAAAGAAATCTAAACATATACAAGATTTTAGGAGGGTATAATCCCTATACTCCTCAAAATCTTAAATGAAGTAAAAAAGGAAGAAATCATCCCTAAATCTCACCTGGACGCAAGTATTATACTGATACCAAAACCAGGGAAAGGCATAACTTCAAAAGAAAACTACAAGCCAATCACCCTCATCAACATAGAAGCAAAATTCTCAATAAAATCCTAGCAAATAGAATGCAGAAAGTCATCAGGAAGATTATACACTACGAACAGTTAGGATTCACCCCAGGGATGCAAGGATGGTTAAATATATGTAAATCTAAAAATGTAACACACTATATCAATAGTGAAATCTAAAAATCACACGATCTGCAATTGATGCAGAATCGGCTTTTGACAAAGTCCAACACTCATTCATGTTAAAATCCTAGAGAAAATTGGAATAGATGGCCTCTACTTCAATCTGGTAAAAGCAATTTATGAAAACCCAATGGCTAATATAATTCTAGATGGGAAAAAACTGAAATCTTTTAATCTTAGATCTGGTACAAGACAAGGATGCCCTCTATCACCCCTCCTAATCAATATAGTTCTGGAATCATTAGCTAGAGCCATTAGACAAGAGAAAGAAATAAAAGGAATAAGAATAGGCAAAGAAGAAGTTAAATTATCATTATTTTCCAATGACATTATACTTTACTTGGAAGACTCAAAAAACTCCAACAAGAAGTTACTAGAATTAATACAGAAATTCAGTAGCATAGCAGGTTACAAAGTCAATACCCAAAAGTTAATAGCATTCCTCTACATAGACAACAAACACACTGAGAGGGAAATTATAAAAACAATATATTTTACAATAGCACTGAGGAAAATGAAATACCTTGGAATTCGTCTAACTAAAGAAGTCAAAGATCTTTTCAAGAAAAATTACAGTAGTCTTAAAAAAGAGATCGTAGAGGATTTCAGAAAATGGAAAGATATTCCATGCTCCTGGATAGAGAGAACCAACATTTTGAAGATGGCCATACTGCCAAAATTTCTGTACAGAGTTATGCAATCCCTATCAAACTACCAACATCATACCTCATAGAACTACAGAAATTGTTCCTAAAATTTATATAGAACCAGAAAAGACGTAGAATAGCAAAGGCAATCTTGGAGAACAAACACAAAGGAGGAGACATTACAATTCCTCATTGAAATTATACTGCAAAGCTACTGTGTTAAAATCAACATGGTACTGGCAATAAAATAGACCTGAAGATTAATAGAATAGATTAAAAGATATAAATGCTTCTAGCAACACACTCGATCACCTGATCTTTGACAAAGGGCCCAAACGCACTTACTGGAAGAAAGATACCCTCTTTAAAAATGGTACTGGAAAAACCGGCTCTCTACATACATAAAACTAAAATGTGCAAAGGTCAATGGCCATGCACTAAGCTAAAGTCAAAAAGGATTAA
>NW_004524721.1:691952-693148 GCF_000260255.1 Octodon degus
ACCAATAAAGTGAAAAGGCAACCTACAAATTTGGAAAATATCATGACAAATAAGTACTCAGACAAGGGTCTGCTCTCTAGAATGTATAAAGACCTAAAAAACAGCAGGGCCCCAAAATTTAAAGCCCCAATCCAGAAATGGGCATCCGAGATGAACACACGCTCCTCAGAGGAAGAAACTAAACGAGCGAATAAATATATGAAAAAATGCTCCACATCGCTAGTCATTCGTGAAATGCAAATTAAATCCTCATTGAGATATCATCTCACCCCAGAAAAAATGGCTATCATAAAGAAATCACCCAACGACAAATGTTGGAGAGGCTGTGGGGAAAAAGGAACCCTTCTCCACTGCTGGTGGGAGTGTAGAGTGGTGCAACCATTATGGAAATCAGTATGGAGACTCCTTAGAAAAGTTGGTTTGGAAATCCCCTTTAAACCAGCTATTCTTCTACTGGGAATTTTCCCAGAGGATCTGAAATCATCATATCATAGGGATATATGTGTGCCTATGTTTATAGCAGCACAATTTGTGATAGCCAAATGTTGGAAATAACCAAGATGCCCATCAAATGAGAAATGGTTTAGAAAGATGTGGTATTTTTACACAATGGAGTATTATTCAGCTATTAAGAATGATAAACTGCAAGCCTTTATATTGAAGTGAATGCCCCTTGAACATATACTCATAAGTGAAATAACCAGACACATATGTGTAAATATCGTATCTTCTCCCTAGTATAAGAACTCCAAAGAAGAAATACAAATAGAAAGATATAATATAAGTAAAATGCAAGCAGTATCTCAAGGACTAACTAATCAAGAGAGGGAAGGGAGATGAGCTAGGAAACATGACAATGTCAAGCCTTGCAGCTATATGTAAAAGATGAACAAGGCAATGATCAGGAGAATATTCAGAAGATTCTTTAATCTAGGAGTCAATTGGAAAGATTCTCACCCTGACTAACTATATATACTGATCCCTGTGAACTAAGCTACTGCACTGCAGATGGTAATTTGTAATAGTGGTGTCATGTTGGGAGTGCCTGTCATTGTGGTATTCTGAATATGTGAGTCTTGTCATGACATGCCAGTTACTGCTAAGATGTCTCTCCGATAGGTGGATGTTCAAGAAGGGGGTGGTGAATGAAAGCAAGAGACAGGAAAAGGAATATTGTGGGACTGTCTTGATTCAAG
>NW_004524721.1:695313-696811 GCF_000260255.1 Octodon degus
GGCTACTGGACTCTTTTAGAATATTTTGCTGAGTTTACACACCTATAATATTGAATAACGGAACTTAGAAAAAATGAGGTATACTGAGGAATGTCCATTTTGTATCTGTGTATTCGAAGTGGTTAGGATAGATTTATAGTTGCATTCTCTTAATGAATAGAATGATTTGTTCTAATGTTGTTTGTAAATAGGTTCACAAGTCCGCAACTTGTACAGCAATTAACCAGTAAGAAGAATATATGCAGTGTATTATTTGTTGAAACTGTACTTCCGATTGGATTTGAAACTGTCTGATGGCTATATGTTTATCAATAAAACTTTGAAACAAATAAAATAAATAAAAATAAAAGGATCTACAAACTGCGGTACAGGCTTTCTGGGTAAATCCTGTGGGAATTTGACTGACCTTATGAGATACAAAAGCTACATTTCTTGTTACACATGTCATCTTGGTCTTAATAATCCAGCAGAAATGAATGAAAATGAAGTATAAAAAGTAAAGCCACATTAATATGCTGAGCTGTAAAAGGCTCAAGTCAACAACTTTGGACATTGCCAGTCTTATGGAAAAATCACTACTATTATGGACTACTGGCCTAAATTGAGAGATTCTGCTAAATTCAATCTACCACAATATTTAAATGACAACGGAATGCCCGTCTCTGACAAACTAACCAAAAATTGGGATGGAAATGAACGACCCTTTTCTTTCTGTATACCGAAAATAGATAGGATAGATATACAGCTCCATTTTCTTAATTCAATAAATAGATAATTTTTATAGTAATGTTTGAGACAGTATAGCATGTCCTCATCTTGTACAATGAATATCCACTAAGACAACAATATCCAATGTGTTAATTATTGAAAATGTGCCAGTAATATGTTGTGAAACTGCCTCATTGATTTTTTGTCTCACTTATATTTGTTTCCCGTTTAATTTTTTTAAAAAAGAAGCCTGCACACAAACACAAATACTGAGGTGAGAAACTTACTGCTTCAGACAACACAAAAATCTCTAAAACTATTAACTGACCACTAAGTGGGTGAATCAGAGATCACAGGGCTACAGACTGCAAAGAATGCAGATTTTCTAGAATTTTATTAAAAATTCCTTAGCAAACAAGAAAAAACAATAGAGGGAAGAAACTGATTTCTACTGTTAATACATTGTATTGTTCAAAATTCCCTTTTTCAGTGACAAGAAAAAATACTAGGCATGCAAAGTAGTACAATGGCATAGCCTATGAAAGGGAATCAACTCAAGCAACAGAAGACATTTCTGAAAAAGTCCAGAGATTAGATCCAGTAGCCAAACTCTAATTCATCCATTTTTTTTAAATTTTTTTTTATTTTTTATTTATTTGAGAGAGAGAGAGAGAGAGAGAGAGAGAGAGAGAGAGAGAGAGAGAGAGTGTGGTGTGTGTGTGTGGCCAGCTCAGCCCACCAGGGGGCGGGGCTGGCTGGCATGTGGTGCTGGGGGATTGAACCGCGGTCC
>NW_004524721.1:696911-703494 GCF_000260255.1 Octodon degus
AAAAAAAACAAAGTGAAAAGAAAATCCATAAATGTTGAAAAATCTGAAAATATTATGCACTCAGAGAAAAACGTGCTGTCTAGAATCTGTGAAGAACTAAAAAAAAATTAGGGCCAGGAAATTTAATGACCCAATCCAAAACTGGGCATCTGAGATGATCACACACTTTTCAGAGGATGAAATTAAAAAGTGAATAAATATATGAAAAAATGCTCCATGTCACTAACCATCCATGAAATATAAATTACCCCACTGAGATATGAACTCACTACACAAACAATGACTATCATAAAGGCAAATGTTGGAGAGGCTGTGGGAAAACGGAACACTACTCTCCTGCTTGTGGGAATGTAGACTAGTGCAACCATTATGGAAATCAGTGTGGGACTCCTTAAAACCTAGGACTGGAAATTCCATTCAACCCAGCTATTCCTCTACTGAGAATTTTCCCTGAGAAACTGAAAACAACACTTCATAGTGATATATGTATAACTATATTTATAGCAGCACAATTTGTGATAGACAAGTCTTGGAAACAATCAAGATAAACATCACCTGAAGAATGGACAAAAATACGTGTTATTTTTATACAGTGAATTATTACTCAGTTATAAAGAATGATAAAGTTGAAGCATTTATATTTAAATGGATGCCACTTGAATATATACTCATAAGTGAAATAAAACAAACTCAAATGTGTAAATATCGTATAGTCTCCCTAGTACAAGAACTCAAAAGAAGTAATACAAAGAGAAATGTACAAAACAAAAAGAAAGAAATTAGTTGATAATTGGACAAAGAGTAGAGGGCATGGAGACAAGCTCGGAAAAATGACAGGGGCAAAGCCATATATTTATATGCACAAGATGGTAAGACAATGATCCTGAAAAACATCAGCAAGTTTGAGAAACTTGCAATTAATTGTTAGGATTCTCACCCTGACTGACTATATATACTGATACTTGTACACTAAGCAACCACACTGAATAAAGCAATATATAATAGAAGGGTCACACTTGGATTGCCTGTCCTTCTGGTCTTCTAAATACATAGTGCTTGGTATGACATGCCAATTATTGCCATACTGTCTCTCAAGTAGATGTTTGTTTAAAATTAAGAATGGTAACAAAAGAAAAATGAGAGAAAAAATGTCACAGGACTCTGCTGCTGCAATGCTGTACATGGTTAGAATTTAAATTTCACCATAAAAATATGTAATTGTTCATTCACATTTTTTTAAATTCAAAGTTTTATTGATAAACAGATAGCAATGAGACAGTTTCAAATCTAATTGGAAGTAGTTTCAACAAATAATACACTGCATATATTCTTCTCAGTGTATTTTAAAATATTTTTATTTTATTTTTTTTCTCTGTATTGTGTAGAGACTTTATGTTTGACATATCAATACTTGATCAAAAATTCCTGTTCCCTCTTATACCTTAGATGCTTGATATTCAGAAAGATAGGTTAAACTCAACTGCAATTATTTTAGGGTAATAATTTCTTTAAGATAGCCATTCTTTGGGCTGAAATGGTATCTCTGTGTTGTTATAGTTTGCATTTCACAGATGACTAGTCATATGAAGCATATTTTCACATATTTATTCGCTTCTTTAATTTTGTATTTTAGTTCAAGTTGGATGCTCTTTTCTGGATTGGGTCTTGAAATCTTGGGGGCCATAAAGTTTTTTAATTCTTTATAAATTCTACCAAGTAGACTTTATCTGAGTGCTTATGAAGATATTTTTTTCTAAATTGATGGGTTCTCTGTCCACTTTGTTGGTAGTTTCTTTAGATGTGCAAAAAATTCTTCATAAGAAGAGGTCCTAGTTGTTAACACTTGCAAATATTACCCGTGAGATTTGATTTTTGTTCATGAAATCTCTCTCTACCCCTATGTGTCCTACTTCCTCTTCCAGGAGATTTACTGTTTCTGTTTTAATGTTTAAGTCTTTAATCCATTTTGGCTTTAGCTTAGTGCATGGTGATAGACCTGAATATCACTTGGATTTAGTTTTTGGCATGTAGAGAGCCAGTTTTTCCATAACTGTTTGGTAAAGAGTCTATCTTTCTTCCAGCATGCATTTTTGACCTCTTTGTCAAAGATAAGTTGGCTGAGTGTGTTTTCAGATGCTTCTGAATATTCTTAGCTATTCCATTGATCCTCAGATTTATTTTTGTGCCAATATTGTGCTGATTTTAACATATTATCTTTGTAGTATAATTTAAGTCAGGAATCGTAGTGACTATCACCTTTCTTTTGTCACCCAGGATACTTTCCTATTCTATGTCTTTTCAGGTTCCAAATAAATTTAGGAACAATTTGTCTAAGTCTGAGAGATACATTGGTGGTGTTTGATAGGGTTTGCTTTAATTTGTACAACAATTTTGTGAGTTGACCATCTTTACAATGATGGCTCTTTCTCTCCACGAGCAAGGAATTTCTTTGCATTTTCTGAAATCTTCTACAATCTCTTTTCTCAGAGTAGTGTAATATTCATTGACTAGATCTTTTACTCATGTAGTGAGATTAATTTCAAGTTATTAATTTCCATGTTGCTATTGTAAAAGGTATTGTTCTTCTAATTGACCTCTCAGTGTGTTTATGATCTGTGAAGAGGAATGCTACTGACTTTTTGGTATTGACTTTGTATCTTATGCTACTGAATTTATGAATCAATTCTAGTAGCTTCTTGGTGGAGTTTTTTTGGTTCCTCCAAGTACAGTATCATGTAGTCTGCAAATAATGATAGTTTAACTTTTTCTTTATCTATTCCTATACCTTTTATTGCTCTCTCCTGTCTAATAACTTTCATGATTCTAGAACTATATTGCATAGGAATTTTGTTAGAGGACATCCTTGTTTTATACCAAATCTGAGAGTAAAAGATGTCAGGTTTTCCCCATTGAGAATTACGCTAGGGCTTGGGTTGTCATAGATGGCTTTTGTCAGATTGGAGTTGAGGCCAAGTATAAAACATTTCTGTTAAACTTTGAACATGAATGAGTGTTGGACTTTGTCAAATGTGTTTCTTTTTGGTATCAATTGAGATAATCATGTGGCTTTTGTAAGTGTCTCTATTGATATAGTGTATTATATTTATAAACTTGCATATATTGAATCATCACTGCATCTCTGGTATACATCCTACCTGGTCAAAGTGTATAATATTCTTGATGATTTGCTTGTTTTCTAATTACTAGAATTTTATTGAGCACTTTTGCATCTGTGTTCATGAGTGAGATTGGCCTGTACTTCTCCTGCTTAGTTGTGCCATTCCCTGGTTTTTGTATCAGTATAGTACTTGCCTCCAGGGATGATTTAGGGAGGACTGCTTCCTTTTCAATTTCATTGAAGAGTTTGAGGAATGTAGAGTTTAAATCCTCTGTAAATTTCTTGTATAATTATTGGGTTACTGAGAGTAGTTATATCATCTTCATTCAGTTTCGGTAATTTGTACCTTTCTAGGAATCTGTCCATTTCTTCAGTGTCTTCTATTCTGATAGAGTAAAGATTCCCAAAGTAGATATTGATGATTTTCGGAATTTCACTGGGTCTGAGGTAATTGCACAGTTTTCTTTCCTTTATGCTTGAATTTGAATTTTTTCTTTCCTTTTTTCTGATGAGTTTAGTTATCAGTTTTATTTAACCTATCAAAGAACCAGCTTTTTGTTTTGTTAATTCTTTGAACTGTTTTCCTCATCTCAATTGAATTAATTTCTTCTCTAATCTTTATGATTTCTTTCCATCTTTGGTCTTCAGTTTTGGTTTTCTCTTCCTTTTCTAGATGTTGAAGGTGCAACATTAGGGTGTTTATTTATTCCTGTTCTATTTTCCTGATGTGTGATTTCACAGGTATAATTATCTCTCTAAGAACTACTTTCATAGCATTTAATAAATTCCGATAAGTTGTGCTTGAATTGTCATTGGATTGGAGATATTGTTCAATTTCATGTATGACTCATTGGTTGGTGAGGAGGGTGCATTCAGTTGTGGTTGATTGTAACACTGTGTATATGTCCAGTAAGTTCATTTCTCCAAGCTCCGGTACAGTTCTGCTACTTCATTCCTATTTTTTTTTTCTGCTTGACCTATCTTTTTGAGATAAGAGGGTGTTATGGTCTCCTGTTAAGACTGTGGTATTGAATATTAGATTTTTCATGTCCATTAAGATTTGTCTTACATAGTTAGATGCTTCTGCGTTTGGTGCCTACATATTTATGTGTGCTACCTCTTCCTCTTGAAATTTTCCCCTAACCAGTATTGGCCTTCTTTATTTTGTTTGATCATTGTTGGTTTGAAGTTGAGACCATTTGAGAATAGGATTGTTACCAGTTCTTTTTTCTGAGTTGCTGGGTCATGTAGTGTTGTTTTCCATTCTTTGAATTTCAGTCTGTAAATTTCTTTAAGAGTTAAGTTTGTTTCTTGTATACAGCATATTGTTCAATTTTGTTTCCTAGTCTTCTGTGTCAGTCTATTGCTTGTAATTGGTGAAATGAGTCCATGTACATTGATGGTTACAAATGAGATGTATTGACTTATGTTTGCCATGTTATTTACTACCTGTTGTTTATTCCTTTTTTGTCCTGTGTTTAATTGTTTGCTGTACTTATTGGGCTCTTTCTTTTCTCGTTCATGGAGTTCTGATAGTTTTGATCCAACTCTAGAACATCTTTTAGTAGTTGATGTCAGATTAGCTTTGTCATCCAGAAATTCTTTACTTGTCCTTTGTAGTGGAAATATTTCACTTCTCCATCAAACTTGAAAGACAGTTTTGCAGGGTATAGTAGTCTGGGCTGGAAATTGTTTTCATAAAGGACTTGAAGAAATCTGCTGCATGCTCTTCTTGCCTTCATGGTTTGTGAACAGAAGTCTGCCATTATTTTGAGTGGCTTTCCTTTGAATGTGATCTTCTTTTCTCTAACAGCTTCCAGTATATTATTCCTTTTCTGGATTTCTGGGATCTTGACTCTTATATGTCTGGTTGTGTTTTTAATTGGATTGATATTATTTGGAGTTCTGTATGCTTCAGTTACTGAGCATCAGATTGTTTCCCCACATTTGGGAAGTTTTCTGCTATTACCTCTGCCCACATTCTTTTTAAATCATTTGTTTTGATACCTTCTTTCTCACTGTTGACTATTAGTGTCACGTTGTTCATATTTGCATCATCTTGCAGTTGATGTATTATTTTTCCTGCATATTTGTTGCTTTTAACAGGTCTTTTCTTAGCTACTATGGCATTTTCAAGATCTTAAACTCTATCTTCACTTTCACTCAAATCATACAGCAAGCTTGTGATTGAGATTTTAAGTTCTTCTACATCTTTTTTCCTCTGCTTCATGTGATGTATTTCTTTGCTATATTGCTCACTGTAGGATTCCATTGCTTTTCTAATGTCCTCTAATATTTTTATCAGTGTCTTCTTGAGAAGCAGTTATTAATTCTTTCATTATAATTATCCTCTTTTTTATTTTAGAGATTATTTCTGATGTGATTTCCTCTACACCTTTCTAGTTGTTTCTTTACTTTAGACACTATTAATTCAGAGATTTCAGGTGTGTTCTTTCTATTTTCTTTTATGTTGGTGTCTCCTGTATTTGTTCTGCATGGGCTCCAGTCCTGAGACTGCATTGTGCTCCTTCTCTTTGTCATTTTGTATAGCACTGTCTTCTGATCTTTGGTACTGTACTTTGGCGCAATTATTATGTTATCATGTACCAATACTATTACCCAAGAGACATTATGTGGTTATGATAGTAACAGTTTTATAATTACATGACCGTAATTTGCCACACAAATAATGAGTAGCAATATTTAACAGCTGACATGCTTTTATATTGAGTGAGTTTGCCTTTTAGACCTTAAGAACAATCATCATATCTGTGTAGCTAAGCAGATAGCAAATTGGGAATTTATACCTGAATTATTTCCCCAAAGTTCTGTTTGTTCACTTCTCTTTTATCTGTATTAGGCAGACTAATTCACCCTACTTATCTGTTACCCCACTCCCAATCAATAAATAAGCAGAGAGGATGCTCTCATAGATCTGACTCTAGCAAAGTGTTTCAGCTTGCTGGGTCTGGATCTACCAAGTTCACACTTGTCCAGATGGGCTTTGCTTGGTATGGCTGCTGTGCTCTGCTTCTTCCTGCTGCAGTTCATGGAAATGGACCCACTGTGCCCTTCTGGCAAGATGTTCTGCTCTTGGATTAGTGGGATGAGTCTCTCCCCTTTCTTCTCTGCAAAGAGTTCTGCTGTACTGTTCCATACCAGGCCTATCCAATGGAGTAGGTTCAGGAAGGTCCACCACACACATCGGACCTTTGCGATGGTTGGAGCAGAATCCAGAGTGTACACAGAATGTTCACTATACTCTTTAAAACAATTTATTAAAAAGGTAGTAAAGGAAAAGAAATAAGAGCAAAAATTTAAGATTTCATGAAAGCATATGGTAATATTCAATCATAAGTCAAATTTGCGTAATTATGTCTATTAATCTGAACAACATATTTGATGATGAAATAGTACATACATCACTGTTACTAATCTATTTTCATTTTAAAAATCTATGACATA
>NW_004524721.1:710292-714649 GCF_000260255.1 Octodon degus
CAATTAACCACTAAGAAGAATATATGCAGTGTATTATTTGTTTGAACTGTACATCTGATTTGATTTGAAAGTGTCTCATTGCTATCTGTTTATCAATAAAACTTTGAAAAAAAATCAACTTGAGAGAAATATTATCTACATATCCTTATCTGGTGAAATTATTTAAACTATTTCTTAAACTTTTATGGAAGAAGGAAATGAACATGTTGCCTTGAAGTCTGGCTGTGTTCTTTGTTGATTGTTTAAATTAAGGCACAATAATCAAGATCTCTCTTGTGTATTTAGCAAAATATGTAACTATTAATTTATTCAAAAGACTGCTGTGTGGAGCAAATAACAAATGTGTAGAAGTGGTAAGGTAGGGAAGACAGCCTGTACCATCGTAGTGGATGCTACAGAAAACAACGAAAAAAACACTATTCTTTTTTCCCCTTTTAAAGTTTCTTTGCTATGGTCATTCACTACTGTAAGTGTAAATAAATTGTATATTTAAATTAAACAAATGTATTTTATAATTACTATGATTCACTTTAATGGCTCTGAATCAGTAAATTGTTTGAATTATGTAATATTTTCTCATTCAATATAATGATATCATAAAATATGAATTTGAAATCAATGATATGAAGAGAAATCTAGTGTAAGTAATAACTAATCCAATCATTTTGGTTTAAGTTATTACTTGAAAATGGAACAGAATAGGCTACTTTCACTTGGATAGTATTTCAGGGAGAAAAATATTACTTTCACAATGAAATCACAAATGGCTTGTTATCCCTGTCCTCAATAAAATAAAAACAATAATTTCCTGAATTTAGTCAAAATAAATATGTATTGCAACACTGATTTTTTTCCCGACAATGATAAATATAAATATGAAAATTATTTATTTGTCCAAAAGACATAGCTTCAGGAAGTCAGAGGAAATAATAAAGTAAGGGCCTCTGAAAAGCTCTTACTGTACAGAAACAACGACAAAAAATGAGTGTAGTTGACTTTCTCATAACTTGGGTAATTATACAAAGGCTTATAATAACCAGTGTAAGTTTATTCAATAAAAATAGTTTAACCCTGCTAAGAACAGCAAGTGCTATGCAATTTTAAATTTTTCTTATCCTTGGACTGCCTCATTTACATCACAAGCTTGGAGATAGCACAATCTCAGGAAGACAAGCCACCTCTCAGGAAAGGGTGGGGAAAGCAGTTAGATAGTCTTTCAGAGCCCTGTGCCCCAAGCACTGTCAACATTTTAATTGTTTCTTATTTTTGTAGAAGCCTTAACTGCCAGGCTACTCTATATTTCACCTGACTAAAAACCTACTCAAGGGGATAAAAGAAGGAAAATGAAACAACAGGGGATTTGGAAACCAAACAACAATGTAGATAGTCACATGCATGCATAGAACTATGCACAAACTCAGAAAAGACCAGAGATGATCATATAGTCTCACCTTTAAATGCTCTTGAAATTGCAGTCAAGCAGGAAGCAAAGAAGCAGGCAGAAGCATCAAGTGTCTGTCTGATTCTTAACAAAAGCCAGTATACAACATATGCAGTTGGGTTTAATCTAACTATCTGTCTGAATATCAAACACCTTAGGTATAACATGGAACAGGTATTTTCCATTAAGTATTGATATATTAAACTTTAATCCCTGCAGATTATGAAGGCAAAAATTTTTAAAAAATTGAAAAAATATAAATAAAACATTACATAATTTTACGCAGAAATTAAGAAATCTAACCATATACAGCACTGCAGCAGGACTGTCCAGTGACAATTTTTTGCTGTCTCTTGTTTTCATTTATTGCCCTTTTTTTACACAGATATTCACTTGAGAGACAGTACAGCAGTGGTTGGGATGTCATGATAAGCAGTACGTGCTTAGAAGACCAGAATGGCAGACATTCCACGAATTATCCTACCATTACACATTGTTATCTTTGGTGCAGCTCCTTAGTTCACAGTTATCATCATATTATAATTAGCCAGGTTGAGAATCCTACCAATTACCTCCTAGTTTCAAAAGCCTGTTAATGTTTCACAGGATCATTGCCTAATATATCTTGTGCATATTAATGTATGGCTTTGCCTCTGTTGTATTTATCAGGTTTTCTTCTTGTCTTCCCCTCATTGACTAATTCTAAAGTTCTTACTTTCCTTTTAATTGTATTTTACCTTTGTATTTCTTCTTTTGAGTTCTTATACTAGGGAGAATATATGATATTTACACATGTGGGTCTGGCTTTCTTCACTTACAAGTATATCTTCAAGTGGCATCCACTAAAATATGAAGGATCCAAGTTTATAATTCTTTATAGCTGAGTAATACTCAATTGTATAAAAAAGCACATCTTTTTCACCCATTCCTCAGGTGACAGGCATCTTCGTTGTTTCTAAGATTTGGCTCTCACAAATTGTGCGAATATAAACTTAGGCATACATATATCACTATTATATGCTGTTTTCAGTTCCTCTGGGAAAATTCACACTAGGTGGGTAGGTGGTTTTAATGAGATGTCCAGTCCTAGCTTTTTAAAGATAAGCTTCTTTTCTGGAGAGTTAACAATCTTAGATTGCAGGCCAAAAATCAAAGAAAAAGAAGTGCTGCAAAGACAGCCAACATTTTGACCTTAACCTTCCAAGGTCAATGAGGAGCCAGGACATAGGAGAACCTATACTGTTTCATTATGCAACTCAGGTTTGTCCAAAATTTTCTGATCAAGGAGATTATGGATCCACAGAGTAATGAGATCCATGATGTAGAGTGTGCCTAAGAAAAGTCACATGGAGAGAAAATATTCAAACATTCTCTTTGGCTTTCAAAGAGAGCAAATTGGTCAAGCAATGGCCATGACTCATCCACATGGTTGACACTTACAAAGGATCTACAGAGACCCAGTACTAGCCCAGGTCCGGTGAGTGTGCGGAGAGCTCCCTGCTACCCTGCGCCAGGGGGAACATTCCCAGTCCAAGCGCAGCATGGGCCGCACCCTCTCCCACCCACTCGGGCACCCCCCACCATTCCACAGTACCTCCCACATCAGGCCCGCCAAGTAGGAATTTCTGCCGATTCCGGGAAGCCCCAGACCCAGTACTAGCCCAGGTCCAGTGAGTGTGTGGAGAGATTACTGCTACCCTGGGTCGGAGGGAACAGGCCCAGCCCAGGCGCAGCATGGGCCGGACCCTCTCCCACACCCTCAGGCCGCCCCCACCACTCCGCAGTACCTCCCACACCCCGCCCATAGAGTAGGAATTTCTGCCTACTTCCCGGAATCCCCAGACTTAGTCCAAGCCCAGGTCCGGTGAGTGTGTGGAGAGCTTCCTGCTACCTTGCGCTGGTGGGACCTGTCCCAGCCCAGGCGCAGTGAAGGCTGGACCCTCTCCCACACCCTTGGGCCACCCCCCACCACTCTGCAACACCTCACCACGCCGCCTGCCGAGTAGGATTTTTGCGGTGTTCCGGGAACCCCAGGACCCAGTCTTAGCCCAGGTCCAGTGAGTGTGTGGGAGAGCTTCCTCTTCCCCCTACTTCACTTTGCCTCCCCCAGGCACAGCTCAGGCCTGGCATACCTGCCTGAGGTGCGACCCTGCAGCTGCAATCCCGGCAGAGAGTTTAGAGGATAGATGCATCCAGTTAGTCCAGGAGTAGAATATCTTGATACAGGGGCACAACATATTCACCCTTAAGGGCACCAGGGGGAAGGAGTTGAGCACAGCAGCCAGACCCAAGCCAGACGCAGCTGCATAAGTCCAAACTTTGTAGAGCTGCACTTGAACTTCAGTACCTGCGAAGGTTATAATTACAGCAAAGATCGACAACAAAGGGCAGAAGACAGTGCTACACAAAATGATGAGAATGAACAAAATGCAACCTCAGAACCCAAGCACACCCATAACAAGTGCAGATGACACTAACACAGAACAAATTGGAAATCACATAGCTGAAAGTAACGAATCAACAGCTTCTGAAATAAAGAAACAGCTGCAGAAAGATACAGAAGACCTCATATTGGAAATGAAAAAAGAAATCCTTGAATTAATAACATCTGCACTAAAGAATCAGATGCAGAAACATAAGGAAGAAACCCAGTGCCCACCCAGAACAAGTGCAGAGGACACTAACTCAGCTCAAATGCATGAATTAAGAAAGTCAATAGTAAAGAAGCAACAGCAGAAAGATAGAGAGGAAATCAGAGCGCAATTCTTTTCTGAAATAAAAAAAAGAACTCTCAGAACTCATAGCAGATGAAGTAAAAAAACAACTACAGAAACATAAGCAGGAAACCCAATCAGAAAAAAACACTGCAGTAAAAGAATTACTAACAGCTTCTGAAGAAGATATTGACAAAAAAAT
>NW_004524721.1:716396-717515 GCF_000260255.1 Octodon degus
TATAAATCTTGAGAAAAAGAATGCAGATGGAATGAAGGACAGTGACCCTAGAAATATAATTAACTCTCCGAGATGAAAGAATAAGCAGAATGACATCCAGTTATCCATTATGACAAGATAATGTGAAAGTGATAGCAGTACTTGTTGTATAGTTTGATTTTATCTTAAAACAAATGTAAACTTTATATAATGTAGAAAAATTCTGGAAATACCAAATGATGGAAACTTTTCCTTACTAAATCAGCAAAATTTGCAAAAGATATAACATTAGGAATGATTTACATAATGACTCAGGAAAACTTTATGACATGTATGTAAATCCTGAGAATATTATAAGAAAATGAAGTTTTGAATAGTTTAAATTTATAAAGGAAATATATTAACACAAAAAGTAGTTTATGTATTTATTACAAATCTCTATTTTCATTGAATTTCCTGTAAGATGATTAGTTTGCTTTAAATTTTAGTCCAAATATTCAACTTCATTTGTGACTCATGTTTTGCCAAAAATGTTGCATCCTTTAATAAATTATAGATGATGACATTCAGAATAAGGATTTTTCCTGTGGGTGTTATCTAACAAAAATCAACTTGAGGAGTGTGGAGAGCTTCGTGCTACCCTGCGCCAGGGGGACCAGTCCCACCCAGGCGCAGAGTGGGCCGGAGCCTCTCCCAGCCCCTTGGGCTGCCCGACACCACACCACAGTGCCTTCCCCACCCCGCCCGCCGAGTAGGAATTTTTGACCCATCCCGGAGGCCCCAGACCCAGTCCTAGCCCAGGTGCCGTGAGTGTGTGCAGAGAACTTCTTCTTCCTCCTACTTCACTTTGAACCCTCCAGGCACAGCTCAGGCCTGGTGTACACGCCTGAGGTGTAATCCTGCAGCTGCAATCCCTACAGGGTTGAGTGCAGAGAATAGATCGAACCAGCTAGTCCAGGAGCAAAACATCTCACCACAGAGGCACAACAGGTTCACGCTTAAGGGCAGCAGCGGGAAGGATTGAGCACAGCAGCCAGACCCAAGCCAGACGCAACTGGATAAGTCCAAACTTTGTAGAGCTGCACCTGAACTTCAGTACGTGCGAAGGATATAACTACAGCAAAGATCTACAACAAAGGT
>NW_004524721.1:717615-730455 GCF_000260255.1 Octodon degus
TGGCATGTGGTGCTGGGGGATTGAACCGCGGTCCCTGATGCTTTGCCAAGCTTGTTCTAAGTAGGTGCCTTAGACCACTGAGCCATCTCTCCAGCCCCCTAATTCATCCATTTTAAATATTACTTTTCTTGCATTAAAGAATAAACCCTGGGTCAAGGAGAGAACTTTGCAGTCTAAGTGCCTGGATGGCAAGTGCAAGGACCTTGGTTCAAATGTTAATCTAATTGACAACTGAAACTGTATGTGGTCACAAATGCCTATAATCTCAGTGCTAAGGAGGCTGCGACAGAAGGATCACTACAAGTATGAGCCAATAAGATAGATTCTTTAACAAGCAAATAAATCACTCCTTAAATAAACATCCTACCCAAATTAATAATCATCCAGAAATTCAAAATGTGTATTTGAATATAAAGTCTTTGCCTCAAATTTAGGTAAGGTAATATCATAGTGAATGAAAGTAGATCCTAATCCAATAAGAGTGTTATTATTATTAAAAGAGAGAAATTTGGCAGATCACACAGAAATGTATAGAAACAGATTCAAGATACAGTAAGGCATCTATGAGTCAAGGTATAGTGAGATTTTCCAACTGTAAGAAAGGCAAGAAATAGATTCTACTTTAGAGTCATCAGAGGGGGCATTACCTTATTTATATTTTGACTAGAACTGTGAGCAAATACATTTCTTCTATTATATTAAGCCATCAAATTTAAACTGTTTTGTTATGGCCTGGAAAGAAAGCTAACAACATTTAAAAACCTAAAGACTATGATGACCAAATAGAATGTTTCACTAAACGTTAAATATTTATGAAAAAGAACTATTTTAGAAACAATTAGAAATCTGTAGATAAGAAATATTAACTAAAATGAGAAACTCATTAGAGAATATAAATGGGAGCTTTGAGGAGGCAAAAAATGTCATCAAACAGGAAGATACATCTACTTATATTTTCTAGTATAAGTGCTAGGAAAAAAACGAAGAAAAATAGAACTAAATCCAGAAAAAAAAATCTCAATAAGTGTCACATTACATACAAATAGGCCACCAAAAAATAGAGGAGAGAAATGTAAAAAGGAACAGAAAGAATCATGGAATACACAATGGCCAATAATGTGAAATAATTCCATTAACATATTAGTGTATAAGCTCTGCCAATTTTAACTGGGAATAATTCAGAGATATCTACTTGGAATCATCACAATCAGAACTTGCTAAACTTGAAGAAAGAATAAAAGGAGACAATAAAAGACAGAATGTGTTGCCAGACACTAGCAATTCTAATCAACACAAGCAAAGAACAATTATAATAGGTCACATTGGTAGGTACAAAAATAGTACTATTGCATATTTATGTATCACTAATTATTTCTCTTTAAATTTACAACACTATTTATCAATAATCATAAATCTATTATAGTCATCACATACAAGGATGTAATTTGAGAATAAAAGCTGTAAATATAGGAGTGAAATAGCTGCAGAATAGTAACAATTTTATGTACTTCTGATATTAATGTTAATCCAAATTTTGTTGTTGTGTTGTAAATAATATTAATTTGAGAAACTACTAAGTGATTAATAAGAGAAACAACAAAGAAAATATTTCAAAAATACACCAACAAGTGAAGGACAATAAAATATACGTGGTACACTTAAAAAAAAACTATTTCATTGAGAAAGAAGACACAGGTCAGTCATGGTGGCATATGTGTGAACTCCCAGGATTTGTGAAGCAGAGGAAAAGGTCACAAATTTGAACAGCCTTGCAAGTTAGGGAGAGATGCTGTACCAAACAAAAAATAAAAATGGAGTGGACATACAGTTTGGTCATAGAGCATTTGATTAGTATTCATTAGGTCCTGTGTTGGGTTCTCAGTACATGAAGTATAAAAAAAAGAAAAAGCATAAAAAAAGAAAATAAAAATAGTCACAATGGATAAATGAGGAAAATATAAACATAAGAAATAAGAGGTACATATTACAAATAGCAAAATAGTAGTGCAACACATATTTTACAGTAATGACATTAAATGTAAATAAATACTACAATTGAAAGTTAGAAATTAAAGGATTAAAATGTGATTTTTATTTTTAAATTAATTTAATGAGAAACAAATAGGAATGAGACAGTTTCAAACAGGTTAGTAGGACAGTTACAATAATTAATACGTTGAATATACTTGTTTTCATAGTAGTTATTCAAACTACAAGATGCAGACATGATATCTTGTATAAACACCATTAGTACAAATTTTTCTTCTCATTGAACCAAGAGAAAGTATATGTATATCTACCCTGTTTTGTATATACAAGCATATACATGTATGTTTTTTACCATAAAATGGCCTTTCATTTATATCCCAAATTTTTATTTTCTTTTCTCACAAATGGGCATTCAACTGTCATTCAAATATTGTAGTTATATGAATTCAATAAAACAATATAGTCCAGTAGTCCATAGTAGTAGTGAGTTATCTACACAACTGTCATTATTAGAAGTATTTGACTTGAACATTTTAGAGCTCAGCATATTAATGTGACTTTGTATTTTATAACTTCTAGTTACACTTTTCTGCTATATGGTTAGGATCATGACAAAGCAAGACCTATATAAAAAGTAATATTTGCATCTCACAAGGTTAGTCAAATACACTCAGGATTTACCATGAAACCATGCACAGATGTTTGTAGATATTTCATTAGTGTCAGCCATCTGGATGAGTCACGGCCACTGCTTGACCAATTTTCTCTTTGTAAAAACCTGAGAGAATGTTTTCTCTTTAGGTAACTCTCCTTTGGTACACTCTACATTGTTGATCATTTTCCTCTGTGACCCCATAATCTCCTAGAACAGCAAATTTGGGGCACCACTTAGTTACATGATGTAACAGTACAAGTTCTCTTATGTCCTTAGTCCTCACTTACCTTGAAACAGCAAGGGATAAAATATTGGCTATTCTTGTAGCCTTTCCTTTACTCTAATGTTTTGATCTGAAAACTTAAGTTGTTAATCTCCAGAAGGGAAGCTTAATGATATTATTACCGTATATCATCGTCACTTGAGATTTTTTTCCCCATAATTTTATTAAGAAACAAATAGCAATGAGACAGTTTCAAATTAAATTGGTAGGACAGTTTCAATAATTAACACATTCCATATTCTCTTCCTAGTGACTACTTTCTGTACTAGATGCAGACATGATATCTTATTTACAAACAATATTAGAACAAATCCTTCTATTCTTTAAGAGAATGTAACTATATATCTATTCTAACAATTTTGAATACACAGATACAAAATGGACATTCATCGTTATCCCCTTTTTTGTTTAGTTCTGTCATTTGAATATAATAGGTGTGTTAACTCAGCAAAATATTCTAAAAGAGTTCAGTAGTCCATAATAGTGTTGGGTTTTCCACTTGACTAGCAATGTCAGAAATTGTTGACCTGAGTCCCTTACAGCTCAATATAACACCATGGACTTACTTCTTATACTTCGTTCTTATACTTTTCTGCTGGATGGTTAAGACCAAGATGAAGCAAGACCTATGCAACAAAAATTGTAGCTTTGGGATCTGACAAGGTCAGTGAAATCCCTTCAGGATTTATCCTGACATCCTGTACCACATATTGTAGATGTTTTGTCAGTGTCAGCCATGTGGATGAGTCACAGCCATTACTTGGCCAATATGCCCTCTGTGAAAGCCTGAGAGAATGTTTTCTCTCCATGTGACTCTCCTTAGGCACACTACACATCATTGATCACTTTCCTCTTTGGTCCCATAATCTCCTTTCTCAGATAATTTGGGACACTACTGAGGTACATGACATTACAGTACAGGTTCTCATATGCCCTGAGTCTTAATTAACCTTGGAATGCTAGGGCCAAATTTAGGCTATCCTTATGGCCCTCCTTTTTCTCTAATTTTGGTCTGCAAATTTAGGTTGCTAACCCTCCAGAAGAGAAGTTTATTGGTATTAACATACAACCTAGGCTATTAAGCTTAACCTCACTATCTGTCTGAATGTCAAACATCTTAGGCACAACATGGAGCAGGTATTTCTCATCAAGTATTGATATGTTGAACTTTTAGTGCCTACAGAATATGATGAAAAACAGTTAAAAAATTAGAATATATTTTAAAAATAGGCATAAAGAATTATATAATTATTATGCTTAAAAATAAGTCCAGAGATCTAACCATATATATCCTTGAAGCAGGACAGTCCCACAACATTCCTATGCCTGTCTCCTGCCTTCATTCACCACCCCCTAATTTTGAACAACTATATACCTGAGATACAGCATGGCAGCAACTGGTATGTCATGACAAGCAGCCTGTATTCAGAAGAACAGAATGACAGGTGCTCCAAGCATGAATTTACTATTAAAAATTTCCATCTTCAAGGCAGTTTCTTAGTTCACAGATGTCAGTATATATAGTTAGTCAGAGTGAGAATCATTCCAATTAACTTCTAGATTCAAAAATCTTCTGAAGATTCTCAGGATCATGGCCTTACCTATCTTCTGCATATAACTATATGGCTTGCCACTTTCATGTTTCCTAACTCTTCACCTTTCCCACTCTTAATTTTTTAGTCCTCAAGTTCTTGCTTTCATTTAACATGTATTACAACTTTCTCTTTGTATTATTTCTTTTCAGTTCTTATACTAGGGAAAATATATGATAGTTACACCTGTGTGTCTGGTTTATTTCACTTATGTATATCTTAAAGTGGCATCCACTTAAATATAAAGGCTTTGAATATATCATTCTTTATAGGTGGGTAATACTCCATTGTATAAAAAAATCACATCTTTTTCATCCATTCCTCAGGTGTTTGGTATCTTGGCTGTTTTCAAGATTTGGCTACCACAAATTGTGCTATGATAACATAAGCACACATATATCACTATGACATGATGTTTTCAAATCCTCTGGAAAAATCCCCACTAGAGCATTATCTGGTTTAAATGGGATTTCCAGTCCTAGTTTTCTCAGGAGTCTCCAAACTGATTTCCATAATGGCTGCACCAGACTACATTCCCACCAGCAGTAGAGAAGGGATTCTTTTTCCCCACAGCCTCTCCAACATTTGTTGTTGGTTGATTTCTTTATGACAACCATTCTTTCTAGGGTGAGAGGATATCTCAATGTTGTTTTAATTTGCATTTCAACGATGGCTAGTAATGTGGAGCATTTTTTCATGTATTTTTCGTTTGTTTAACTTCATCCTCTGAGAAGTGTGTGCTCATCTCAGATGCCCATTTCTGGACTGGGTCTTTAAACTTTATGGCCCTAGTGTTTTATCATTCTTCATAAATTCTATAAAGCAGACCTTTCTATGAGTACTTTTATGCCAAGATTTTTTTCCAAATTTGTAGGTTGTCTTTTCACTTTGTTGGTAATTTCTTTTGACTTGCAAAAACTTCACCAGAAGAGCAGGTCCCAGTTGTTAATTCTTTCAATGGATTCCCATGTGATTTCATTATTGTTCATGAAATCTTTGCCTACTCCTATGTCTTCAAGAGTTTCTCCTTATTTCTCTTCCAGGAGATTTATTGTTTCTGTTTTAATGTTTACATCTTTTATCCATTTTAACTTTAGCTTAGTGCATGGTGATGAACCTAGTTCCAGTTTTAATTTTCAGCATGTAGAGAGCCAGTTTTTACAGCACCATCTGTGAAAGGAGCTATCTTTCTTCCAGAGAGTATGTTTGGACCCTGTGTAGAAGAAAAGTTGGCTGAGTGTTTTCTTATGGGCTTCGGCATCTTCTAATCTATTTCTTTGATCCTCAGGTCTACTTAGTTAGCAATACCATGCTATTTTATCACAGTTGCATTGTAGTATAATTTTAAGTCATGAATTGTAAAGCCTTATGCCTTGTCTTCATTGCCCAGGATTGCCTTTGCTATTCTAGGGCTTTTCTGGTTCCAAATAAATTTTAATAATGATTTCTCTAGCTCTGCTAGGTATGTTGGCTGTAGTTTGTTAGGAATTACATTAAATGTATTTAGCAGTTTTGGGAGTATGGCCATCTTCACAATGTTGGTTCTTCCCATCCAGGAGCCTGGAATATATTTCCATTTTCTGAAATCCTCTATAATCTCTTTTTAAAGAGTACTGTAATTTTCTATAAAATGATCTTTGACATTTTTGTTAGATTAATTTCAAGGTATTTCATTTTCTGCGGTGCTATTGAAAAATATATTTTTTAATATAATTTCCCTCTAGTGTGTTTGTTATCTGTGCAGAGGAATGCTATTTACTTTTGGAAGATACAAAAAACTGTTCCAAGAGGCTACTAGAATTAATTCAGAAATTCAGTAGCACAACAGGATACAGAGTGTGTTTTTTTGCATCTTTCAAGTAAAGTATCATGTAATCTGCAAATAATTATAATTTAACTTCTTCTTTACCTATTCTTATTCTTTTATCTCTTTGTCTTGTATAATGGTTCTAGCTAATGTTTCCAGAAATATATTGAATAGGAGTGGTGATAGAGGACATCCTTTTCTTGTACCAGATCTAAGAGTAAAAGATTTCAGTATTTCCCCATTTAGAAATATGTTAGCCATTGGGTTTTCATAAATGGCTTTTAACAGATTGAAGTAGAGGCCATCTATTCCAACTTTTTGTACGACTTTGAAAATCAATGAATTTTGGACTTTGTCAAAAGACTTTTCTGTATCAATTGAGATAATAATGTGGTTTTTAGTTTTTGATCTATTGATATAGTGTATTACATTTATAGATTTTCAAATATTGAACCATCCTGGCATCCCTTGAATGAATCTTACCTGGCCATGGTGTATGATCTTCTTGATGATTTGCTGTATTCTATTTTCTAGGATTTTATGGAGAATTTTTGTATCTATGTTCATGAGGGAGATTGGACTGTAGTTCTCTTCCTAAGTTGCGTCTTTCCTTGGTTTTGGTATCAGTATAATGCTTGCCTTCTGGAATGATTTTAGGAGGATTGCTTCCTTTTCAATTTCACTGAAGAGTTTGGGGAGTATAGGGACTATATCTTCTGTAAATTTCTTGTAGAATTCAGCTATGAAGCCATCTTGACCTGATCTTTTCTTTGTCAGTAGTTTTTTTTTATTACATATCATATTGCATTGCCTGTTTTTACGCTCTTGAGAGTGGTTATACCTTGTCGATTCAGTTTTGGTAATTGGTACCTCTCTAGGAATCTGACCATTTCTTCTGTGTCTTCTATTCTGTGAGAGTAATGATTCTCAAAGTAGCTATTGATAATCTTCTGAATTTCCAGTGTGTCAGCGGTAATTGCACCCACTTCATTCCTTATTGTTTGTATTTTAATTTTTTTCTTGTGTCTTTTAGATGAGGTTAGCTAGGAGCCCCTCAAGCTAACCTCATCTAAAGGTTAGCTAGGAGCCCCTCAAGCTAACCTCATCAAGCCCCTTCTTGATTTTATTTAATCTTTCAAAGGACCAGCTTTTTGTTTTGTTAATTCTTTGAATTGCTTTCTTCATCTCAATTTATTTAATTTCTTCTCTAATCTTTATGATTTCTTCCTGTCTTTCGGCTTTGGGATTGGTTTATTCTTCCTTTTCTAGTTGCTGAAGGTGCAGCATTAGTGTATTTGTTTCCATTCTGTTTTCCCAATATGTGCGTTCACAGCTATGAATTTCCCTCTGAGAACTGCTTTCATTGTATCCCATATATTCCGATACGTTGTGTTTGAATTTTCATTGAATTGTAGATATTTTTGAATTTCTTGTTTAATTTCATCTGTGCTCCATTGGTTAGTGTGTAGAGTGTAATTTTATTTGCCTGTATTTAGGTTTTTTTTTCTGGTTTCTTTTCTCATTTATTTCCAGGTTCATTGCATGGTGGTCAGATAATATGCATGGAATAAAGTCTGTTTACTTGCATATACTTAAGCATAAGCTATGGATCAGTATGTGATTTATTTTAGAAAATGACCCATGTGAAGCTTAGAAAAATCTGCATTCAGCTGTGTTTGGGTGGAACACTCTGTATATGTCCATCATATCCATTTGTTTTAAACTGTTATTTCTTTGCTAATTTATTGTCTAGTTGACCTATCATTTTGGACTAAGGTCATGTTAAGTTCTCCTCTAAATATTGTGGTATTGGATATTATGTTTTTCATGGCCATTAAGATTTGCTTTATATAGATTGTTGCTCCCGTGTTTGGTGCATACATATTTATAAAGGTTACCTCTTCTTGAATTTTTTTCTCCTTTGCAGTATATAGTGACCTTCTTTATTTTACTTGGTCATTCTTGATTTGAAGTTGAGAATGTCTGAGAGTAGCATTGCTAACCCTGCTTTTTTTCTGAGGTGCTGGGCATGTAGTATTGTTTTTCATCCTTTGACTTTCAGCCTATGAATATCTTTATGAGTTAAATGTGTTTCTTGTATACAGCATATTGTTGGATTTTGTTTCCTAATCTACGGTGCCAGTCTATTTCCCTTAATTGGTGAATTGATTCCATTTATATTGATGGTTATAACTGAGATGTATTGACTTACGGGTGATATGTTATTTACATGTCGTCATTTACCCCTTTTTCTCCTGTGTTTAATTGTTTTCTCTATTTAGTTGGTTGTTTCTGATCTCGTTTGTGGAGTTCTGATCATTTTGGTCCCTCTCTAGAATATCTTTCAGGAGCTTGTGTAGGGTTGGCTTTGTCATCATGAAATTCTTCAGTTCTTTGTCATGGAAGTATTTCACTTGTCCATCAAACTTGAAAGAGAGTTTTTTAGTGTATAGTAGTGTGGGCTGGAGTTTGTTTTCATAGAGTACTTGAAGTATTGTGCTCCATGCTGTTCTTCCATTCATGGTATGTGAAGAGAAGTCGGCAGTTATTCTAAGGGCTTTTCCTTTGAATGTCATCTGTTTCTTTTCTGTAGTGGCTTTAAGTATATTGTTCTTGTGCTGGATTTATGGGATCTTGACTATTATATGTCTTGGTGTTTTTTTTTTTTTTATTGGCTTGAGGTTACTTGGGATTCTATATGTGTTGGTTACCTGAATGGCCAATTGTTTCCTCATATTTGGGAAGTTTTCTGATATTACTTCTCCCCATAATTTTTTAATGTCTTTTGAATTAACTCCTTCTTTCTCATTGATACCAGTTAGTCTGGCAATGTTCATTTTTGTATTTTCTTGCAAGTGATGAAATATTTTTTCCTTCATTCTAGTTGTTTTTAAGAGATCGTTTCTTACCTTTTCACTAGCTGCACCAGCGTCTTCAAGATCTGAAACTCTGTCTTCATTTTCACTCAAACGGTTTTGCAAGCTTGTGATTGAGATTTTAAGTTCCTCTATATCTCTTTGACTGTGCTTCTTTATATCTATTTCTTTCCTCTATTGCTCATTCATGGAACCTATCATTTTTCTATTCTCCTCTATTTTTTCAATCAATGTCTTCTTTAGAAGCAGTTATTAATTCTTTTACTGCAGTGTTTTCTTCAGATTGAGTTTCCTCCTTATGTTTCTGTAGTTGATTCTTTATGTCAGATGCTGAGTTCAGAGAATTACTACTTTTATTTCAGAAAAGAACTCCACTCTGAGTTCCTCTATAACTTTCTTCTGTTGCTTATTTACTATAAACGCTATTAACTCATACATTTGAACTGAGCTAGTAGAAAGGAATTCTACTATGAGTGTCTCTATAACTTTCCACTGTTGATTATTTGCTATTGATACTATTAATTCATACATTTGAGCTCGTCTAGTGTCCTCTGTACTTGTTCTGTGTGGGCATTGGGTTTCCTCCATATGTTTCTGCATCAGATTCTTTACTGAAGATGCTATTAATTCAGGGATTTCTCTTTTTCATTTCCAATTTGAGTTCCTCTATACCTTTCTGCGTTTTTTTCTTTATTTCAGAAGCTGTTGATTCATTGATTTCAGCTATGTGGTTCCCGATTTATTCTGTGTTAGTGTTCTCTGCACTTGTTATGGGTCGGCTTGGGTTCTGAGATTGCATTTTGCTCCTTCTCATTGCCATTTTGTGTAGCACTGTCTTCTGACCTTTGTTGTAGATCTTTGTTGCAGTTATAACCTTAGCATCTACTCAATTTCAGGTGCAGATCTACAAAGTACAGATTTTGCAGCTGTGCCTGCCTTGGATCTGGCTGCTGTGCTCAGCTCCTTCCTGCTGCTGCCCTTGGGAGTGAACCTTTTTGCCCCTCTGGCTAGATGTTCTGCTCCTGGACTAGCAGGGTTTCTCTGTCCCCTACTCTTTCTTCAGGGATTGCAGCTGCAGGCTTGCACCCCAGGCCTGTATGCCAGGCCTAAGCATAGTCTGGAGGTTACAAGTTGGTGTAGGGGGGAGAGGAATCCCTCTTGTAAACTCACCGTGCCTGGTCTAGGACTGGATCTGTGGGTCTCCAAAACACGGCAGCAATTCTCACTGGGTGGGCTGGGTGGGAGGGGTGCTACGGAGTGGTCGTGGGTGTCCCAAGGTAGTGGAAGAGGGTCTCACCCACGCTATGACTGGGCTTGGACTGGTAGGTCCCTCTGGTGCATGGTAGGGCAATTGAGCTTAACAAAACTATCTGTCTGAATATATAATTCCTTACACAAAACATGGAACATGTATTTTCCAATAATTGCTGATATATTATTTAAATCCCTACATAATGTGAAAAATAATACAAATAAAAAATGAAAAGGAACAATTACACATTTTTCCACAAAAGTTTAGAAATCTAACCTTATGCAACAGTGTAGCAGAACAGTCATATGACATTGTTTTTATTGTCTTTTGTTTTATTAGCTTTTTTGTAAACAAACATTTACTTGTGGGAGAGTATAGCAGCAATTGATATGATATTAGAAGCAGTACACCTTTTGAGGAGCAGAATGACAAGCATTGCAAGCATGTCCCTAGTATTACACGTTGTTGTTTACCATGAAGTTGCTTAGCTAGCATATATCAGCATATAGTTATTCACAGTGAGGATTCTACCAATTAGCGGCTAGTTTCAAAACCTGATGAAGATTACCAGAATCATTGTCTTAACCATCTTGAGTATATAAATGTATAATTTTACCCCTGCCATGTTTCCTAGATTTTCCTCTTGCCCTCTCTTTTTTGTTTAATCCTTAAATTCTCATGTTCCATTTAATTGTGTTATTCCTTTCTATTTTTATTTCTTCTTTTGAGTTTTTACACTAGGGAGACTATACTATATTTACACATGTGGGTCTAGTTGATTTCACTTACGAGTATATCTTCAAGTCACATCTACTTATATATGAAGGCTTCAAGTTTATTATTGTTTATAGCTGAGTAGTATTCTGTTGTATAAAAACACCACATCTTTTTCATCCATTCCTCAGATGATGAGCATTTTGTTTGTCTGCAATATTTGGCTACCACAAATTTTGCTGCTGTAAATATAGGTGCATATATATTACTACTAACCTGTCTTGAAACTGTATCAGTGCTATTTATTTCTCAATAAAATTAAAAAAGAAAAGAAAAGAAAAATTAAATTATAAAGAAGGGCCAAAATGGCCACATTATTATCAAGCACAATGATTCTGAATTTTTAAAATTAAAAATGGTCAATTCATCATGAAAATAAAATAATGAGCTCATGATAAACTAAAGGTACATGAAAATAAAACCCTGTACAATTGAAGGCCAAAGGTGGTAATTAAACAGTGATAAATGTAGAGTAAAATATCACATTTCAATAATAAAAAAATGCAGTTTTATAGGGAAATAGAAAATACTTCAAAGCCAATTGAATCTCTAGAGTACTCCATTATTAAACAACAGCAGAATATTCATTTAAATTATATATGCAACATTCTCCAGAGCAGACCATAGCTATGGGGAAAACATTTTGTATTGAAAGTACTGACATCATCAAAGCTATGATATTTGAGCATAAGAGATCATAATTAGAAATTCACAAATACAGAAAAATTAACTGCTTCTAAGAAATCAAAAGTTCAAAGGTGAAATTAAAAATAAAATAAGTACTTTGAAATAAGTTTAAAAAAGTAAACAATATAAGCTCTTATAGAATAGAAGCAGAACTGTGCTTAAAGGAAAATTGATCTATATTTAAAGAGAGTGTTAAACTATCACTAACCTATTATTTTGTCATAACAAGAGAAAGATCAAGCTTCACAAAAGCTAAGAAACACAATAATAATTTAAATATTAGAGTGGTACTAAGTAAAATAGATTAAAAAAGAATAGAACAAAAATACAGGTCAGTACTTCCTTTTTTACATTTGATGGAATATTTTATTTATTATTATTATTATTATTATTATTACTATTTACAAGTCAGTACTTCTAGTGATAATATTAATGAAAATGGGAAACCTATTGCTAGATTGAGTACAATAGATTGAATGGGAAATTGATCAGACATGGAAGGGAAAGATGAGACCTCTTTGCCTGAAACAGTCAAGCTACCTCTGATTGAGAAAAACATCCTGCCAAGACATTGTGGACTATTAGTAGGCAACGTTGTGTCTTATAACTTTGAAAATGTTTAGATAAATACCCCAAATACTGTTTCTCAGGGGTCCTTTGCCAATCAGACATGGTCCATCAACCGGACCTGAGCTATTGTCTCTTGTCTATATTTTCTAAATCCTCTGTTTTCTCTTAGGTACCAACACGAGTCCAACAGATCCCTACTTTTGGTGCATGAAACAGAGACACTAGGTAGGGAAGTACTTGTAGTTAGGAGGATGTTCACCAGAATTTTGCTTGCAACAATGTGAGGGAACAGGATACCAGGTCAATACTAAGTACTAGTGTGTATATTGACAATTATCAGATGAAAAACATGAGG
>NW_004524721.1:731510-733184 GCF_000260255.1 Octodon degus
TTCTTGTTGCATAGGTCCTGCTTTACCTTGGTCTTAACCACCCAGCAGAAAAGTATAAAAATGTAATATAAGAGGTAAAGCCATGTTATTATGTTGAGCTGAAGGGAACTCAGGTCAACAATTTCTGACATTGCCTGTGAAGCAGAAGACCCAATACCATTATGGACTACTGAACTCTTTTAGATTATTTTGCTGAGCTAACACACTTATAATATTTAAAAAATGTAACAACAAAAAAAGGGTATACAGATGAATGTCCATTTTGTATCTGTGTATTCAAAGTGGTTAGGATAGATATACTGTTACATTCTCTTAAAGAATAGAGTGATTTGTTGCAATGGTGTTTGTAGATAGAATATCATGTCCGCATCTTGTACAGCAATTAACCACTGGGCGGAATATATGCAATGTGTTAATTATTGAAACTCTCTTACCAATTTGATTTGAAACTGTCTCATTGCTATTTGTTTATCAATAAAATTATGGAAAACAAATAAATAAATTTAAAGCTATAAAAAAATTCATTAGGCTCAAGATAGTGCCAGTCTGGGCAAAAAAATATCTAACATTCAGAGTCAGATTGACAGCTGACACAAAAAGTGGCTGGGCTTATAGGCCGCCATCGCTATGAGGCCAAGCCCTCTTGACTCTTGGGGAGGGGAAATGTAAGCAAAGAAATCCATTCCCCACACTAAGACAATGAAGACACTGCTAGCAGCTCACCTTGTCCTGAGGCTATGAAGTAACTGTGGCAACCAGAGGGAAAGCCTCAATAAAACGAGGTCTCCAGGTTTTGTTAGGTGTCCTCAATGCTGATTATACAGCAAAATCAAAGATATAATTCAATCCACCATAACCATTGTTTAAATTACACCATATGCTCATAAAAATCATAAATAATTAAGCAGGAATTATTGGGTTAAAAAGAGAAGTTAATTAGGTAAATTTGAAAGTTTTCAAATGCAACCGTGGATGGATTGTGGGTAGGGCAGCTACAAAGGTGCTAGATTGCTCACTTAGATACAAAAGGTCATTCCATCAGAAATATAGGATCACAATAAAGCAGAAAGTTTGTCTGGGGATATAGCTTAATGACATAAAACTTGTCTGGCAAATTCAGCATCATGAGTTCAAATACTAGTTTAATAAAACAAGAAAAAAATAAGAATCAGAGTAGTTATCTTTCCATTACAATTGACATTAAAAGAAAATATTTTATATTTTTTTTTCCTTAGAATGATTAATTTAAGTGTTTAGTACAGGGTCTACAGGATCTCACTACACAGATCAGACTCATAGTGACCCTTCCTGTTTTTCAGCTTCCCAAACACTGGGATTAGGAATGCAGGCCTGCACCACCAAATCCAGTCTCAATCACTGGCTCAGCAAGCACCAGGGGCAGGGCTGGCACAACAGGTCAGGCATCAAACCCCCAGCCATTGTGTCTGCCTAAGTAGGTGCTTTCTATTTTTCTTTTTAATTTTTTATTCATTTTAATGAGAAAACAAGATAAAATTGCAATGAAACAGTTTCAAAACAGGTTTGTAGGACAGTTACTATAATTAATTCAAGGCAAATTGTTGTCTTCATAGTAGTTATTCATAGGACAATATGCAGACATGATACCTTGTCTAAACAGTGTTAGTACAAACATTTATTCTCAATGAACTAAGA
>NW_004524721.1:733675-734838 GCF_000260255.1 Octodon degus
CCATGGTCCCTGTGCTTTGCTAAGCTTGTTCTAAGTAGGTGCTTTGGACCACTGAGCCATCTCACCAGCCCAATTTCCTAGGTTTGTGGCTCCCTACATTACCCTTTTTCATCATTTTGTTTTTTCAGAGATGAGTGTTCCACTGCAGTTAGAGAAGGTGTATTTGGAGAAGTCTTTAAAGGACCTTTTAATAATTGAAAACAGCTAAAGATTGTAGGTACCTGAATTCAGCAAAATAACCCAATATAGTCCAATAGTCTGTAATAGTAGTGGATATCAGCAGAACTACAAGGTGCTGTGCAAGGTTTCAGGGTAAATCATTGGAGGGATTTGACAGACTTTGTCAGATACAAAGGTTACATTTTTTAGTTATATAGGTCTTGCTTTAACTTGGTCTTAAACATCCAGCAGACAAGTATAACCATGAAGTATGAAAAGTAATCCTATATTAATGTGCTGAGCTGTAAAGGCTCAAGTTAACAAGTACTGACAAGCAGGTGTTCAATCCATTGTGCTATCTGGCTGGCCAAGGAGATTAATTAATTTATTTTTTATTATATGAAGAGATGATTTGTTTATTCTATACGTTAATGAAGCAAATTATCTGTAGTGTCTCAGTGTTCTTATCATTTATAATTTATTATTTTTCAAGTATATCTTTATTAATGGTAAAGTGTGAAAACCACTAACTTGCTACCTCCTAGTATAGAAGCAAACTTTACAGCTATATAATGGAGTTATTCACTTTCAGAAGACCTTACTTGTCATTGTTTAAAAGGTGTATTTATTTTATTGTGAAAAAAGATAAAATATCAATGAAACTGTTTCAAAACAGGTTTATAGGATGGTTACAATAATTAATACATTCCATATTGCTGCCTTCATAGTAGTTATTCAAAGGACAATATGCAGACATGATATCTTCTATAAACAATATTAGTACAAACCTTTCTTCTCATTGAACTAAGAGAAAGTAGTTGTATATCTATTCATATATTGCATATTGTTGTATTTGTAGTAGGTATTCATAGTACAATATGCAGACGTGATATCTTCTCTAAACACTATTAGTTCAAAACTCTTCTCATTGAACTAAGAGAAAGCAGCTGGACATCACTTTTTTATTTTTGTTTTCTTAATCAGACTATTGGAAAGGTGTGTTT
>NW_004524721.1:734938-745398 GCF_000260255.1 Octodon degus
ATCTGCTTATTTTGAGATCCCATTTAAACAATGGGAGTACTAGTGATAGTCTCCAAAGGAGTAAAAGCTATAGCAACTTCTTCATATTTGGGTGAACTTGTCCAATGAAGATATAGTGTGCTCCAAAATTTTCATACTGAAAACCAGCCCAAGCCTGGCATATGAGTGAGAACTTCAACCATGCTCTCTGGACCCCTCTAGACAAAGCCCAAGCTCAGACCCTAGAGTGTGATGGAGAACTTCCATGCTCATATGCCTGCTGAGTACCTCTGGACCAAGTTGAAGACCGGCATGTGAGTGAGACCTTCAGACATGGTCTCATGACCCCTACAGAAACAGTCCATGCCCTGGCCATGCAAGTGAGTGGGAGACTTTCCATGCTCCCCTGCTCCCACTGGATACCTCCTGAGGCAGCCCAAGACCTGCGTGTGAGTGAGACCTTCAGCCCTGCTATCAGGACCCCTCCTAACATGCTCAGAAACAGTCCATACCCGGCATGTGAATGACAACATTCAGGAACCCACAAAACACAGCCAAAGTCCAGGCCCAGGGAGTGTGTCAGAGAGCTTCTGTGCTCTGCTTTGCCTGCTGGATCCCTCTGGAACCAGCCCAGTACAACTTATGAGTAAGTCCTACTGTCCTGCTCTCTGGAATACTCCAGATCCAGCCCAGGCCTGGCACACAGGCCTGGTGTGATTCTCTGCAGCTGAAGTCGCTGCAGAGGGGCTAGGGGCCAGAACCACCCAGCTAATCCAGAAGCACAACATCTTACCTGAGGGGCACAACAGGTTGACTTCAAAAGTGCAGAAGAAAAAAGCTGAGCAGATCAGCCAGACCCAAGCCAGACACAACTGGATGAATTCCAATTTAATAGATGTGCATCTGGTAATCTGAGACACTTTTCTACACCCAACTCTACAAAAGCATCCACCCATTTTTCTCTCTGGTATGAGAGAAGGGGCAAAAGGTAAACGGAGTAAACTAGTCTGCCTGGAAAAAACCAGGTACATCAAAGAGAGGTGATCAGACAAAACTTAGCAGAATTAACTTAAATGAACACACTCGGTCACCTTATATTCGACAAAGGGATCAAACATGCTTACTGGCAGAAAGATAGCCTCTTTATCAAGCAGTTCTGGAAAAATTAGCTCTCTATGTGCCAAAAACTAAACTTGAACCGGTCTATCACCATGCACTAAGCTAAAGTCCAAAGGTATTAAAGACCTATTCATTAAAACAGAAACACTAAATGTCTTGGAACAGAAAGTAAGAGGGACTCTTGAAGATTAGGGGTAGGCAGAGAGTTCATGAACAAAAATCAAATCGCATGGGTAATACTTGAAAGAATTAACAGCTGGGACCTCCAATTATTGAGAACTTTTTGCATGTCAAAAGAAATTACCAACAAAGTGAAAATACAACCAACAAATTTAGAAAAAAAATGTTAACTAATAAGCACTCAGACAAAGGTCTGATCTCTAGAATTTATAAATAACTAAAAAACATTAGGGCACAAAAATTTAAAGACCCAATCCAGAAATAGGCATCTGAGAAGAACACACACTTCTCAGAGTATGAAATTAAAGACAAAATTAATATATGAAAAAATGCTCCAAATCACTAATCATCCATGATTAAGCAACACTGAGATGCCATCTCACCCCAGAAAGAATGGCTAACATCAACTAATCAACCAGCAACAAATGTTGGAGAGGCCTTATGGGGAAAAAGACACCCTTCAGCAGTGCTGGTGGGTATGTAGACTAGTACAACCATTATGGAAATCAGTATGGAGACTCCCTTAAAAACTAGGACTGGAAATTCCATTCCATCCAGCTATCCCTCTACTGGTTATTTTCTCAAAGGAACTGAAAACATCATATCATAGTGATACATGTGTACCTATATTTATACCAGCACAGTTTGTGATAGGCAAATCTTGGAAACAACCAAGATGCCTGTCACTGGAGGAATTGATGAAAAAGATTTGGTATTTCTATACAATGGACTATTGCTCAGCTATAAAGAATGATAAATTTGAAGCCTTCATATTTAAGTGGATGACAGTCGAAGTTATACACACAAGTGAAATAAATCAGACCCACATGTATAAATATCATATAGCCTCCCTAGTATAAGAACTCAAAAGAAGAAATAAAAATAGAAAGGTATAACACAATTAAAAAGAAAGAAAGAACTTGAAGATTAGACATTGAAGAGGGGGCAAGGATAAAAGCTAGGAAACATGAAAAGGACAAAGCCATACATTTATATGCATAATATGGGTAAGGCAATGATGATGAGAATCTTCAGCAGGTTGTTGAAACTAGCAATTAATTGCTAGGATTCTCACCCTGACTAACTATGTATGCTGGTACCTGTGAAATAAGAAACTGCACTGAAGATAGCAATGTGTAATGGTAGGGCCATGTTTGGCATGCCACTCATTCTGTTTTTCTAAATATATACTGTTTCTCATAACATACCAATTACTGCCATACTGTCTCTTCATGTAAATGTTTGATTTTAAAAAAGGTAATAAATGAAAACAAAAGACAAAAAAATCATAGGACAGTCCTGTTACAATGCTGTACATGGTTAAATTTCTAGTTTTCTGTCTAAAAATATGTAACTGTTTATTCCTATTTTAAAAATATTTTTATTGTTTTAATTTTTTGCAACATATTCTGTAGGGACTTAAAATTTAACATATCAGTACTTGATGGAAAATACCTACTCCATGTTATGCCTAAGATGTTAGATATGCAGACAGTGAGTTTATGTTCAACTGCCTATATTGTAGGGTAATAATAATGATCTTCTCTTATGGAGGGTTAACAACCTAAATTTTCAGACCTTAAATTAGAGAGAAAGGCTTCAAAGACAGCCAACATTTTGATACTAGCTTTCAAGGTCAGCGAAGACTCAGAACATAGGAGAACCGAAACTGTTACATTATGTAACTCAGTTGTGTCCCAAATTTACTGATCAAGGAGATTATGGGGCCCCAGTGGAATGTGACCGATGAGGTAGAGTGTGCCTCAAGAGAGTCACCTGGAGAGAAAACATTCTCTCAGACTTTCACAGACAGAAAATTGAGCAAACAATTGCTGTGACTCATCTACATGTCAGGCACTGACAAAGGATCTACAAACTGCGGTACAGGGTTTCAGGATAAATCCTGATTGGATTTGACTGTCCTTATCATATATAAAAGTTACATTTCTTGTTTTATAGGTCTTGCTTTATGTTGGTCTTAACCATAAAGCAGAAAAATATAAAAATGAAGTAAAAAAAGTAAAACCATATTAATATGCTGAACTGTAAAATTCCCAAGTCAACATTTTTGACATTGCCAGTCTTACAGAAAACACATTACTATTATGGGCTACTGGACATTATTGGAATATTTTGCTCAATTCAGACACCTACCATATTTAAATGACAATGGAATACCCTTCTCTGAAAAAAGTAAACGAAAATGGGTATACAAATGAAAGACCATTTTGTATCTGTATATGCAAAAATATCATATATATACAGCTGCATTCTCTTAATTCAAGGAATAGAGACATTTGTTCTAATAGTTTTTTTAGACTGGATAACATGTCTACATCTTGTACAATGAATAACCAGAAAGACAACTATATGCAAAGTATTAATTATTGAATCCATTTTAGTAATATTTATTTATTTATTTATTTATTTATTTATTTTGGTGGAACCCGGGATTGAACTCAGATCCCTACGCTTGCCAGTCAAGTGCTTATCCTACTGAACCATCTCCCCAGCCCCTAGTAATCTGTTTTGAAACTGTCTCATTGCTATTTGTTTCTAAATATGGTTATTTAAACAATAAAAAATAAAGGCTCACAAGAGCTGCCATTACAGGTATGCAACACTAAGTCCAGTCTCAGTTGCTGTCACAGCATGCCCTTGGGACAGAGGTGGCACAGAAAGCCTGGGGATTGGACGCCCAGCCCCTGCACTGGCTTACAGGTGCTCTAATCCGCTAAGCTATTTGGCTGGCCTTAGCAGAGTATTTTTTTTTTTTTGTTTTGTTTTGTTTTTTAACTCAAGCCCTTGAGCTTGTCTGGCAAGCAATTTTTCTACTGAACTCTCTCCCCAGCCCTTCATAGCTGCATATTTTGGTAATGTCTGAAATACATAAACAATCCAAAGTCCATTAAGGAATGAAAATTCAAATGTATAAACAAAGTATCTCATAATCACATTATGGAATATCATGGAATCATACTATAAATGAAGTTTTAGTACACAGTAAAATAAGATTGAAGCTTAAAAATCTTGTAAAACGATGGAACCTAGAGACATTAATATAAAATATGTAGAAAATGTAAATCCATAGAAAAAAACTAAATGATTTGCTGGAGTCAGAGAGGAGCTGATAAAGCCTATTTACTTCAAGTGAATATGGTGTTTCTTTATGCAGTATGAATTTATTTGGGAATTAGGTTGTTTACATATGCAATATTAAGTGTACTAGTACAATGAAAGTCATTGATGCTTACACTTTAAAAATATACCACTTTCCTGGCATGTTTTATCTCAATTAAAATAATGGGACAAAAATTAAAGACATGCCATAGAAAAAGACAGTATCACAACTAAAAACTGACATATTTACACAAAGAAATTATTTTTCATCAGACCAATAGAAATGCTCCCAATTTATATTTCAAGTGACCTCAAATTTGCAACGAAGTCTACAGTGACATAGACTGCACATTTCATCATCGAAAAGATGTTGATTTAATGAAGCCACTGAGTATTTGATTCCCATTTATTTATTCAATAGTAGAGAGATTTCTGCAAAAAGCCTTTTAAAGTTAATCATTACAAGAGTTTTACACACTTGGGCAATTCCTTGTATAACTTCACATTATTTTATATTATCCTTTCAACTATGTTCAGGCATTTTTTTCACCTCGTTTCTTTTGTAGGGAGGCTGAAGAACAAAGAATATAAAGACTTTTTTTAAGATTCCCTAATAAGGACCATCCAGATAGCTCAGCAGACTAAAGAGCCTGCTTAGGCAGTGACAGCAACATGGGTTCGATTCCCAGTATGCCGTGCCAGCCCCACCCCTGAGGTGCACTGTAATGGTGACTAAGACTCAGTGGGGTGACGCATGCCTGTAACCCCAGCGCTTGGGAGGCTGAAAACAGAAAGATCACTGAGTCCAATCTGTGTAGTGAGAAATCATTGAGCAGAATGGTATCATTCTCCAGTTATTCTTGCATCTTAATTTAATTATACACAGAAAGGGGAACACACAGAAAGAAAAGTGTTCACATTACACATTTGATGAGGTCATTTTCCCTACTAGCTTGAAATAAAAGCTAGCATGTGATTTCATTCTAGTGAATGAAATGTTCCTTCCCCTTTATATTTAAAACCATCTCTTTTTGAATGGTTTGAAGAATCTTTTGTTAATTTTTGGCTTCACATGATAAGATAGTATTCATACCATCTTGCTTTTCTTTAAAAAGACATTTTTATTCTGCATAGACCACTGATTAAAATAGGTGAGAATGTTAATCTCTGTTTATAGAAAACAGCAAGACAAATGACAAACTAATGATAAATAAAAATACATCTGTCCTTCAGATTCCTTAACAAGGGCATATAAAATTCCACAATTCTGACCTTGCACACTGTCCTAAAATGACAAATAGGATATTGACGGGGAAATCTGTTTAAGCCTGAAGCCATATCTAAGTTGGATTTCCAATAGTTTTTATTACTGGGGGTATTTTTAGTACCAGCTAGATTTACTTGGTAGTGCTACTGGCATCTCTGACTGGAACTGAAAGAACACAGCCTTTGTTTGAATGCTGCTGGTCCCCTGACTCTATTTGGATCATCTGACATCACCCAGTATGCTGAGCCCTGTAGAATGCCCCTGCAACTGATCTCCCCAGTTGAGTAAGAGTCAGACAATCCCTAGAGACTAGCAGCCAGCCCCACTTTCAGGCTGACCCATTGAGTTGTGTCAGAAGATAATCACTGGGTGAAGTATGCTCTTATGTGCTTACTCATTATAGCACTTTGCCCCACTAATGGACTTATTTTCATTTAAAATTAAAAAGAAGCAAGTAATTTATCCTTTCTCCTGGAAATAAAGAACCTTAAAGAGACATGCGCATCTTCCTCTGAAAACTTTGTGAACTTTTGTTTACATGAAACATAAAAAAACCCTGGAAACAAGGATAATAGTCACAATTCCATAAACAAAAAGTAGGAAGAAAGACATAATATAGTTAGAGTAAAACATGTTTTTTTCTTCTGATTCTAAATAAAAAGATGTTTTAAATGATGTCAAGTAGATTTTTGGTCGTATTTTTAAAAGCCTGCTTTAAATTAAAATTTTAAAGTTTTATTATTAAATCCTATATGTGGCAAAGAAAATATTGCTATGAAAATGTACTAAGAGCTTTTCCATCATTTAGTATGTTATTATTTTAAAATTACACATGTTTGGATAAGTGTTTGTAAGAAATAGTAGCAATTATTTTAAAAGACATAGGGAAGAACAATGTGCATCATTTGAAGTGCGTTTGCATATGGATTTTTGGACATTAACAGAATGAACTGAAGGGAAGAAGGTAAAAAAAATAGTGAGACTAAGTGGTTTTATAGAAGCACAAACAATCTCAAGGATCATTAATATACTGGATGCTGATAAAGTCCTACTTTCCAAACAAGTCTCTTATGAGAGTTATAAAAATTTCAACTTACTTCATGTATTGGAGCTCAAAGTTGCCAGAGTATATTCACAAATATTGTAGTCATAGGAGACAATCCACATTTCATCCAGAAAGAAAAAAAAAGAGAGGAGTACAGAGCTCCTGGAACAACTGTGCTCTGTCATAGGATGGGAAGAAAGCACAGTGCAGAGACAGCAAAGAGGAAACAAAATCAAGCAGGTTGGTCCTGCAGAGTCTGTGAGTCTCAAGATCAAAACAAAGTCAAATCATGTACTCATTAGTCTCATGAACACTGGTGCAGTCAATGTGGTGTGGATCTTGCACACTTCTGGAAGAATAGCCCAAGAAAAGAACTTATGAGGGGTCACCTTGTGTGTGCACAGGGACGTCTCCATCCTTGGAGGTATCTGTGTGACTTTACAAAACTGAGCAGGTAGGAGGCCATCTGATCCATGTGTAGCTCTTTCACATACACCTCCTAATGAATAATGCTACATTGGTTTGTGTCTAGTCGCCCAAAACCTTATGGAGCAGCTTCTAGAGTTTCTGATTAATTCATGATCTAATGTTGGGATTGTGGCTGTGAGTACTATACCCACCCTTGGTATAGTGTGGAATCTTCATTATTATGTAAGAATGGAGAGAGGCTAGCTAGCTGCCAGAGCTGCTGCCCCTCCCTTGGCTCTTTGCTAATTTCCACCACCATTAATGGCTTCCATACACTAACTGTGAGCTAAATATATCTTTTCTTCCTTCATTTTGCGTGTCAGGTATTTTGTCTCATCAATTAAAGAGGAGTAACTAAGACAGAATTTCATACCAGAGAAGAGGGGTCATTGCAATGACTACCTGCCCATGTGGATTATAAGCTTTTGGGAATGGTTTGTGGTAAAAGATAGGAATGGATTGGACATGTTGCCTATAAAAGTGCCAGAAAGCCTTAAGCTTTTCTGTATAGGAGATTCTGGTCAAAGCAGAGAATACCAGAAGGCTGATAACAACCATGCCTATGAAGACTAGGCTAGAGAACTTTCTTTCAGGAAGAAAGATTGCATTAATTGTTGAACTCCAGAAATTCTGTCATGGCTTGGCAGAAAGTTTGTCTGCATTTTGCTCATGTCCAGAGACTTTGCCTGAGGCTGAGATTAAGTGTGGCTGACTGATTAATCTTTCAAAAGAAATTTCAAGGCAGTCGAATATTGAGGGAGAGGTATGGCTGTGGTTCGTAGATTTTAGTCAGATATATGTTGAAAATTAAGAGCAAATAACTTGGCAATATGATTTAAAATGTTGCAGTTATATGATTAGTGGGAAATATGAAATGCTGCCATTATCCTCAGGTTCTCCACTCTCTATTACAGTAAACTAGAAACCCTAAATTTACAATTTTATTCACATATAAATTTTCGATATTTCCATCCAGCATATATTTTAGTTACTTAATTGAAAATGAAATAAATATGAATGCCACCTTGACTATATTGTTCACCTATGTTTTGTTTTCTGAAAAGTAATACGAAGAATATTCTCCTGTTTTTCATCAGATAAATTAGTTTACTTGCCATAATGTGGCTCTTGTCCATTGAATTACTTATTCTTTTCTCCTTCTCAACATTGAGCTTCTAGATTATGTAACTGTAAGCAACAGTCCATCCTTATTTGTGAATAGGTGAATCCATTGATTCTCATATCCCTCCCCAGCTGATGCACCACACCCCAAGCTATCAGCTAGGTGACATGTTGTCTTAGGTACTCTCTATTACAGAGGATTCTTGCAGTCAGCAGGAGCCACCTGTCTAGAGTTTCATAAGGCTTATGAGATCCACATCAGATCCCTTCTCTCTTTTAAGTCCCTCCACTATGGTGCAGAAAGCCTTTGCTTTATCATCCTAAACTCATTGGATTATCTTATATGCTTAGTGCGACAACCAAGAGTACCTGACTAAAGGACCGGTTCGCAAAAAGAGCTCACTTAGCAAACAAAGCAAATATTCTATCACCCTTAGTTAAAAAGTCACTGAGCTGGCCACAGGGTCCGAGTATGGGGTCTTATGCCTGTAATCCCAGCATTGAGGAGGCTAAAAACAGGAGGACCACTATGGGTCTTAGCTGTGTAGTGAGACCCTGTAACAACCAAACAGAGAGTAGAAAAAATACACTTTAAAAAGAAACATATGGTGATGCTCACTACATAGAGGCATAGATGAAGGCAGTTCCTTTGATTCTTCCAGCCAAAAAGTGCACAATATTAATGTTTTCATAGGTAATTAGGTAAAATACAATTATTGGGAAGAGAAGATGAAATACCAGTGTGTTAATCCAACTTAGAATCACTGCAAAGTTTCTGGCATCTGTTACTCAAATTGGGCTTGCTTCATTTCATGATGTTTTCCCATAATTTATCTCATTTGTTTCTTATAAAATCTATGCATCAAATAGAACATAAAACTATGACAGATATAACTTGTTTGGTCCATTTTAGAAAAGATTTCAAGAAATTCACTCGTTTCATACACTATTGGAAGGGTGGCCAGATTCAATCTTAAGTTATAGGTTTCTCTTTGCGAATGACACCTTTCTAGCTAGTCTCAGAAGTCTTTACCCAATTTATTTTCTTAATCCTATATCAGATGAACTAATTTTTATCTAATTATCCTAAGTTTACAAAACTGACTTAAAAATTTGCAATAAAAACAACCTAGACTTATGTTTCAATATTCCCATATAGAAAACATAATATTTCATAAAACAATCAGGCAATCATCAAAATATCAGTAGCTAATTAAGATGTGCCCAATGGGCCAGAAGCTACTATCAGAGAATATGAGATAAATGCAGATTTGCTTCCAGTTGGATATTTATTCATTTTATTCAGTTTTATTTACTTCCTACACTGTGAATGCAGCTATTTTAATTGGTTACAGGTAAGACCAGACTGTATTTATAATATTGCCAGTGTTTTTTTTTCAAGTAAACACATATAACTGATTTGAATAGAAAATGTCTTGGATATATCTAAGAAAGAATTTAGCCCCCACCATCTTTTATTGACTGTAAATATATTGCTTATGAGACTAAAGATCTGGGAGTTCACTACATCAAGCTTTGCTCTGAAGAAATGCTGAAATAAATACTAGCAATAAAACTTGAAACAAACTATAATTTCAATATGAGAAAAGGTTTTATGAGCTACACAGCTCAATGCAAGATAATAGTTACATGTTAATTATATCATTAAAAATGACAGACTCATTACTGTTTATAAAATTATATGTAATGTGTAAGCAATATATACTACATATGTGGTATACATGCACAATGTCTTGTACATTATACACATGGAATGCATAAAACCACGCATGGCGTAGTGGTGGGAGACACACAGCTGGGCCATCCCAGATGGGTATTTCCCAAGACCCAGGCATGGACACACACACCAGAAGTTGGTGAGTCAGATGAACCAGTGAGGTTCTGTGGCTCGTGAATAGGCAGAATAGAAGGGGAAGAGTGGAATCACCATTCTTTCTAGTCTAGGGATGGGAGAATCCTAACAATGCAAAATAACTCAAGCTCCCACATCCAGATTCCAAGGTCAGACCTATATCCAGCACAAATCTCACTGAAAAACTGGTTGGAGTGCACCACAAATTTCTGCTATAAGATTTGGACCTAGCACAGAATTGTGAACACAAGAGTAATTTCATTTTGTTTATTTTTTATGTTTGCTTT
>NW_004524721.1:745498-758982 GCF_000260255.1 Octodon degus
TTTTTTATTTTTGGTGGAACCAAGGATTGAACTCAGGCCCTTGCACTTGCCAGGGAAGCGCTTATTCCACTGAGCCATCTCCTTGGCTTTTTGTTTTAAATTTGTTTTATTAAAATTTTATAGTTATTTTTGTTTTCTGATTTTTGTTTTCTTTTTTATTTCTCTTTGCTTTTCACTTTCTTAATGATTTAGATTTATTATCATCCTGTATATTTTTATCTACTTGTGTTCTAAGTCTCTTTTTCCAACTATCTTGTTTGATTTTATGACATATACATATGGGTAAACAGTGTCTCTTCTCTTCCTGGTTCACTTCAATCCTCTTCTGCTTTCTCTTTATTTATTTACCTGTTTGTCCTGCAGTTTTCTAAAACTTAATTTATCATCCTTTGACTTCCAGACTCATCTCTTTATATTTCCCCATAACCCTCTTAATCACCCCCCTCATAAGAGAGTAAAATCATGGCACTAAAGAAAAATCATTGCATATAGATTCCTGGTATGTGCTGCATTTTATTTTATAACGGTAGAATTTGTTCCTATCTTTAAAGTCATCAGGCTAATAGTTATCATAGCTTGTCAGTATACAGGCCACAATCAAGACTATTGTTTTAATAGTAAAACTTAGTTATGTCAATGCCTACATAAAAACTATTTAAAAATATAAAACTTATGTGTTTTGTCAAAGTAAACCCATTTTCTTTTATTCTGTGGTTCATTGCAGTTAAGGAAACAAAGCATACATACATTAAATATTTTGTTTATGTTATATAAAATAATGTTATAAGATTGTTATAAGAGTACAATTTTGAGGACAGGACAAGGAACTCGCCTGATTAAAGTGCCTGTATGTAGGCCCAGGGACCAGTTGTTTCAACCCAGGCCTGCCATGCAGGCCCCAACCCTGGTGTGAGCTGAGATAGCAATTGAGACAGGGCATGGTGTGATTACTGTGCCTGTAATCCCAGCCCTTGGGAGGCTGTAAACAGGTGGATCACTATGTGTCCAATCTAGTAGTGAGACCCTGAACACCCTGTAGACTCTTCTCTAATTATGCAAAAAAAGTACAAGTTTGAATTATTTCATTAAGGAGCAAGATTTATTTTTAAATAAATTCAATATTTTCTTGGGTCTTTTTTAACACCATAGAAAATAAATTACTACTCTGAAGACTATTGTTATTGTGAACTGTACTACTTTAGCCAGAATATCATATGTACTATAATCTATGTGTTCTCCTATATGACAACACAGTGATTATATGGGATCATTGCCATCACTATAATTCAGTATCAACAGACTAGGTGCTGAATCAAGTAAGTGTCAACTTACCATCCTTAACACATTAGGAAGGTAGGTTTTTTTGATATACAAAGACCAAAAACAACTTACATATAGAAGATATGCCTATGGATTAGCCATTTCTTAGGGAAGTTTGGATCCTGGGAATAATGCTATTTTTCAAAAGAAACATGTGAGTATTAGCACAGAATAAAATACGAAAATAGGAAACATAAAATGACAAGACATAGAAGCAAAATGTACCCCACACCCTAGCCCAACCAGGTCAAGCCTAGAACACAATGTCAGAAAATCAGAAGCAAAACATAGGGGCTTTCTGAAGTGTTAGCAACAGAAAAAAATATATCATAGAAAAAAATCATATCTAAGTTGCAGAAAGAAATGATAATTAGAATAAACAACATTAAAGCAGATACAGATTTAAAAAGAAAGTAGAAGAGATTAGGAAAACAATGAAAGCATAAATGCCCAACATAAGAAAGCAATAGACTCCATGAAACAGATAGAAATAAAAGTTTAGGAGATTAAAAACATTGAAAGTATATGAAACAAATTGAATGAAGGCAAGGATAAAATATCAAATCCAGAAGAGACTAGTTGTGAAAAAAATAGAAGTATCTTAAAAGTAGCAGGAAACTATGAAAAAATCAAACAAATAGCTACAAGATAAACCAAAGATGAGCAACATATGATTGGTTTGAATCAATGACAAAAGTGAGAGAGTATAAAAACATAAAAGAAGTCTTCACAGAAATAATGGAAGAAAATTTATCAAGCTCACCAAAAATGGACAAAGAATCTAACTTTCAAATAAATGAAACATATAGTAATCCAAATGGCCACCACCAAATGAAACGCACACCAAAATACATAATAATCAAGATTCTAGAAATTCAGTAGGTGAACAGAGAAATAAGATCACCTAGAGAAAGGGGGAAAATTAGCTATGAAGTACAGCCCAAAAGAACTAAAGCAGACCTCAACACAAAGCCGCAAGTCAAAGAGAGATTGGAGTGAGGTGTTTCAAGTCCTAGAATCAAACAATCTGCAACCAAGATTGATGTATTCTGAAAAACTATCTTTCAAAACAAAAGGAGAAATAATATAATACATGACAAGGAAAATCTGAAATGTATAAGCACCAAACAAGTCCTACAGAATGGCCTGATGGATATACTGGAAAGAATTAATGATCACAAATACATTATTACAAGTAAAAATAAAAGCCACCATGTAGGGCAAGATATTAAACAAAGAAGAAAAACAGTGAATGATCAGCTATTCATAGTTTTCTAAATCAAATGTAATCTGATCACAGTAAAATAACATAAAAAGATAAGTTGGTATACGTAAATTATAACCATCAATGTAAATGGTATCAACTCAACAGTCAAAAGGTACAGATTGACAGAATGAATAAGAAACAAGATCCAGCAATGTGCAGCATTCAAGAAACACATTTAATAAAAACAAAAATGGAAAAGAAACTTTTAAAAAATGTATTTGGTACAGTGTCTCACTATGCAGCTCAGACTCACAGTGATTTTCTTATTGTCAGCCTCCCCAGGACTGGGACTATAGGCATATGCCACCACACTCAGTCGAGGTGGCAGGCACAAGTGGTCTGGGGGCAAGGCCAACAAACATGTGGTGCTGGGGATTGAACCCTGCTCTGTGTGCTTGCCTAAGCAGAATCTTAGTCTGCTGAGCTATCTCATTGGCCCTCCAGAAACATATTTAACACAAAAGAAGTTCATGTAGTAAAGCTGAAAAGATGGAAAACAATTCTCCATTCCATACAACCCCCCCAAAAAACCCCAAGTGTAGCTATTCTGTTTTCAGACAGTATAAACTTTAAAATTAGAACAGATCAGAAGGGACAGAGAATGTCAGTACATACTTCTTAAGGGAAAATTCCAAGAAGAGATAAAAATTGTAAATATATATGCACTAAACACAAGTGCACTCAACTACATAAAAAGTAATAACTTGAAAAAATTATATATTTAGAATTAGCCATCTGGACTCAGTTTAGATGATCCTAATTGTGTTGACAACATCCTATGCATCATAATCAGGAGCCAGTCATATGCCTTCTTCTCTCCTTCAAGCTTGATTAGGGTATTGAGCTTGGCAACATGGATGCCATTGGGTTTCTTCACAGCTTATTTGATTTGGTGTTTACTGGCTTTGATATTCACAATGAACACGATTGTGTTGTTGTCCTCGATCTTTTTCATGGCTGACTCTGTGGTCAGGGGGAACTTGATGATGGCATAGTGGTTAAGCTTGTTTCTCCTGGTGGTACTCCTCCAAGGGTATTTTTGCTGTCTCTGGAGCAACAGTGTCTTGGGACAGCAGAAGGTGGGTGACATTCATATCTTCTTCTCTTTGTGGCTGTGGATGCCTTTCAGCACAGCCTTCTTGGCCTTCAAAGCTTTTGCTTTGGTTTCAGCTGTGAAATGTCAGGGGAGTCACCTTCAGTGCCATCTTGGTAAAAAATCTTAAAACAAATATTAACATGAAAAATAAAATAAACATTAACATAATTGTAGTGGGGAACCTCAATAATTTGCCTTGACAGATAGATCCACTAGACAAAAAAGCCAACAAAAAATGTCAGAACAAACCAAGCCTGCAATCAAATGAACCTGGTATATGTACAGTGTTCTACCCCAAAACATCAAAATGCACATTCTTCTCAGCTCAACATGGATGTTCTATAAAATGGACCACATATTAGCCCAAAAAACATGATTAAGTAAATACAGAGGAGATGAAAGTATTCTATGTATACTACCTGATTGAATGAAATGAAACTGGAAATCAATGATAAAGAAACCACAAAAACTACATGAACATGTGGTTACAAAAAAACACCCAACTGAAAAAAAAACAATGACTCAAAAAGGAAATTAAAGATCATATGCAATTAAATAATAATATATGGTGCAAACAGAATATTAGAACTTACAGGATACAGTAAAGACAATCCTACGAGGGAAATTTATAGCAATGAAATCACACATCAGGAAAACAGAATGAGATCAAATAAGAAACCTAATGTTGAACCTCAAAATTCTATAAAAAGAACAAGTGAATATCAATTTCTAAGCTCACATAAAGGAGAAAATGATAAAGATTAGAGCAAAAATTAACGCAAGTGGGAGGAAGAAAACAATACAAAGAATCAATCCATCAAAAAGTTGGCTTTAGGAAAGAATAAATAAATTTAATAAGGCATTAGCCAATGTCAACAAAAAGAGAAAAGAAATACAAGTCTAAAGGAATTAAGAGTCAAAAGGGGAAACTATAATGAAGAAATCCAGAAGATCATCAATACCTATTTTAAGAACCTATATTCTAATATGATAAAAAACACAGAAGAAATGTACAGATTTCTAGACACAAATGAATTGCTAAAACTAAAACAAGAAGTTATACAAATTCTGAATAACTTGATATCAGCCAATGAAATTGAAAATGTTTAAATCATCAGTGAAGAAAACTCTAGGACCTGATGGAGTCACTGTTAAATCTTACGAGAAATGTAAAGTAATGCCACTAATGATGAAACTCTTTAAAGAAATTTAAAGGCAAGAAATACTCCCAAAATTATTCCTGGAAGCAAGCATTATCCTGATTATAAAACCAGAAGAGAAACCAATAAAAGAGAAAACATCAGACCAATTTTTCTAATGAACACAGGTGCAAAACTCCTCAACAAGATACTAGCTAATATGACAGAGCAAATTGTTAAGAAGATTATACAAGAACAATCAGGATTCATATCAATGAAGCAGGAATAGATCACCATATGAAAATAAATACGTGTAATACACAATATTGACAGGTTTAAAAGCCAAAAATCACATGACTGTCTTAAAAGATACAGAAAACCACTTGACAAAGTCCAACATCCATTCATTCTTAAAAAAAGAAGCCCACAGAAAATTAGAATAGATGATCTTTAGCTCACTTTGATAAAAGCTATCTATGACAAACCAACAGTTAGAATTATACTAAATGGTCAAATTGTAGGGTGAAAACTTTCACCGTAAAGTCAGGAAGAAGATGAATAATTCCATTATCACAGCTCCTGTTTAACATAGCTCTGGAAACATTAGCCAAAGCAATTAGACAAGAGCAAGAAATAAAAAGAATGGGGATAAGAAAGGAAGAAGTTAAATTATTATTACTTGCAGATGACATGCTACTCTACAACGAAGGCCCAATACACTCCAACAAAATACATGTAGACTTAATAACTAAATGCATCAGCATAGCTGGAAACAAAGTCAACACTCAAAAATCAATAACATTCTTGTATACAAGCAATGAATTCTGGCCAGGGAGTTAGTTCAGTAGAGTAAGCACTTGCTTGGCAAACGCAAAGGCCTGAGTTCAATCCCTGGTTCTGAAGAAAAAAAGAATACTTATGAATCATTGTAACAAAGGAAGTAAAAATTCTACGCATTGAAAACCACAGTACTCTGACAATGAAGATTGTAGAGGATATTAGAAAATGAAAACATATCCTTTGTTGATGGATGGGAAGATTCAACATGATTAACATAGTCTTATTCCCAGAACTATTATAAAGATTTGATGAAATCCCAATAAAAATATCATTAGCATGCCTCACAGAGCTAGAGAAAATATTTGAAAAATTCATTTGGTACCAGAAGAGACCTAGATAGGAAAGGTAATTCTGGGCAATAAAAGCAAGTCAGGGTATGTCACAAACCCTAATGCGAAATTATATTACAAACCTATTGTGATAAAATCAGTTTGATTTTGGAAAAGAAGCATTCCTGAAGATCAATGAAATAGAACTGAAGATTCACATGCAATTTCAAACACAATGAGCCACATTATCTTTAACAAAGTTTACAAATACATATAATGGAAGAAAGACTCTTTAAAAAATGATATTGGAAAAATGGGTTTAACACATACTGAGGGCTAAATGAAAATCATGATTGTCATCATGCACTAAAGTCAATAGGGATCAAAGATTTAAATCTTAAAACAAAAATACTAAATCTACCGGAAGAAAAAATAGAAATCTTAAAGACACAGGTTTAGGCAGAGACTTCCTGAACAAAAACCCAGACAATACACAAAATACTGCAAACAATAAACAAATGAGATTTCAGCTAATTAAAAAGTTTAGCACAACAAAATAATTTCCAACAGAGTTAAAAGCAAAAATCAGAGTAAAAAGTAAAAAAAAAAAAAAAAAACTGAGTAAAAATGACTCAGCCCGCTAGTCAAGACCTGGGGTAATGACCTGGAGGAGGAACAGGGATGAAAAAGACAGGGCAAGAGACACAAGAGATGGCGACAAGACAGGCTTTCTGATCAAGTCTCATTTATTGAGGAAGTGAACAGGGTCTAAATAGCTGTATAGTGGAAGTAGTTGGGTGGGACTAGTTATGGATTGGTAGTGGAGGTCCAGGACCACAGGAAGGTGTCGAGGCAAGTGGGGATTGGTGCTGCAGCACTTCTTGCCCAAATAAGGGAAAATATAACAGGAGCATTCTATCTCCCCCTACATATCCCTCCTTTTTATTAAATACATCAAGCAGGAAATTGACAGTGCCCTGCGGGGACAATGCCTGGCTTGGGTCAAGGACTCCTTCACATGAGATTGACCAGACCTTACCCGTCTTGGGATCGCAGGGTGGCAGTAGGCCCTGTTCCTGTCTTAGGTGGTCGACGGCACTGCATGTGGGTACTAGTTGCCCGTCATTGACTACTTGTCCGTCTCACCAGGGGGACCTATATCAGATTAGGCTACATTATTACAAGGTCCATTTGAGGGAAACTTCTCATGATACTCTTGTTGACCTGCCATTTCCAGCTGATGATAATGTATCTGAATGGGCTTTGCAGCAAAGGCATCTAAACGTGAGCTGATGAATGCTGTAAGCTTTTGAAAAATGCAAAGTCCTATCATGAGCAACAGTAGGAGTGAGAAGAGGGGTCCCAACAGGGGCACAAGATAGGTGAACATCCCTCCCCACAATGAGAAGTGGTCGTCCACAAGTTCTTGTCTCTGCTTGAATAGTTGATCTTGAAGCTCTCGGATTTTGTCTCGAACTTTGCCTGATTTATTAACATAAAAACAACACCTTTCCTGTAAAGCAAGACATATTCCCCCATGCTCTGCTGTCAGAAGGTCCAAGCCTCTCCTATTTTGCAAGACCACTTCTACTAGCGAATCTATCTGGTCCTGGATATCTTGGATAGTGCCAGATAATGCTTGAACATCATCAATCAGCTGGTTAGATAATTTAGTGTAAATCTCTGCATGGGCGCTTTAAAGTTATGAGCAGGTAAGCTAAAGGCAAAGCGCTTTTGATCTTCTGCATGTAAGGGAATTTGAAGAAACAGTCTTTTAAATCTACAATAATCTTAAAATAATGTAATTGTATAGCAACTGGGGAAGGGAGACCTGGCTGAAGAGCCCCCATAGGGGCCATGGTTTTATTAATGGCTCTAAGATCTTGTAACAGGCACCATTTACCTGATTTCTTTTTTATGGCAAAAATAGGTGTATTCCATGGAGAATTGCTGGGGATAATATGGCCAGTGGCAAGCTGTTCCTGCACCAGCTGTTGGACCGCTATTAGTTTTGAGGTTGGAAGGGGCCATTGATCGACCCACACAGGTTGATCAGAAAGCCAGGTGATTTTTTCTGCATGAGTCACAGGAGAATCAATGACCCCTATGGAAAATGGACTAATCCTGCTTTGGTTAAATTGGGGACAGAAGCAATAGGAGTTTTGATGCCTGTGCCCAATCTTCCAAGACCTTGTCCTGGGGAGAAACCACTATTAAGCATCTGGGTTGTAACTATAGTGTTGGGGCTGCCCATGATCGATCCCAATTGTGACAGAAGGTCCTTGCACCATAAATTAAGTGGCAGATTTGCCATTACATATGGCTCTATGCCACCTTGGTTACCTTCTTGATCTTTCCAGGTCAACATTGTGAACTTATTTCAGGACTTGGTGATTGACCAATGCCTTGCAAATGTGTTAGGGTGGCAGTCAAGGGCCAATTAGTGGGCGAATCCTCTTTCCTAATAATTGTGACATCAGCACCTGTATCAATAAGTTCTGAAAAACTCTTGCCGTTTAACCATAAGGTCATGAGTGGCTTTTGACTAGCAACATATTTTGCCCAATAAACATCTGAGGACCCAGACCCCCTGTTACCCTTGTGGGTGGAGATTGACTGGTTGGTGGTAGACACCAGTGGCAGCAACAACAACTGAGCAAAACGTTGACCTGCTTTGATGGGTGTGAAATTGTTGGGTGAGGAGACCATGACCTTAATCTCACCATTATAATCATTGTCCACAACTCCAGGGGAGACATGAAGTCCCTCAAAAGTAGAACTACTATGCCCTATGATAAGGCCAAACATACCTGAGGTGGGGGGCCAAAAACTCCAGTGGAAATGGATTGGGTTCCTATGTCAGGGGTTAGTATTGTGTCGGAGGTGGAACTGAGGTCCAGTCCTGCGCCTTCTGGGATTGTCCTGACGAGGTTTGAAATGGATTGTTTTTTGCTGGCACAAAACCTGTCGCCCCAAGAAATTGCTTGGGTGTGGGGGCCTGGGGCTGGTCCTGTGTCCCGTTTCCCAGCTGCTGTGGGAGCAGAGGGTTTCCATAAATGTCTCTTTTGGATCTACATTCTCTAGCCCTGTGCTCACCTCGTTTACATCTGGGGCATAACCCAGGCCTTTTTACTTGAGTTTGGGTTTTGTTATTTCCTCCTTTACAATTTTTTGCTATATGACCAGGCTGACCACAAGTAAAGCAATTGCTATTCTGCCTCTGGCGGTGAAGGAGTTGGTCAACTGTACAACCCTGTAGAGCTGCAGCCATAGCCAAGCCTTGATGATAGAAAGGTCCAATGTCTGCACATAAACGTATGTAACTGGACAAATCAGTCTTTTTTCTGTGAGGTCTAATCCCGGCCTGGCAGGATGAGTTTGCATTTTCAAAAGCAAGTTGTTTAATAATGTTGGAGGCTGTATTGGCATTGCCAAAAAGGCGCTCAGCGGCCTATAAAAGGCTATTCACAAAATCTGAAAAGCGCTCTTCTGGTCCTTGTTGAATTTTTGCAAATGGGGAAGTTGCCTCCCTTCTACAGGGAGCTTTTTCCATGCTCTAGTTGTGGCCATATTAATTTGAGCAAAAAGACCAGCATCGTAGCGCATCTGAGCTTCCTTAGTGGAATAGTCATCTGTGCTGGTAAGCATGGCAAAAGTCCAAGGATCGCCATTATCAGCATTTGTTTTTTGCCATAATTTCACATTGCTCAAAAAAGTCAGATTTCCATAAGAGGTAATTTTCCCCTGAAAGAGTTGCTCTAGCTAGGTCTAGCCAGTCCTTTGGTGTAGTCCAGCCTTGAGTCATAGAATCGAGGACAGCGGTGGTATAAGCTGCACTAGGGCCATATTGAGCAACTGCGGTTTTTAGTTCTTTCAATACATTTACAGCAAAAGGGGCATGGGCTCTAACAGTCCGAGGATCAGCCTCATTTTTGCTGGGGGCCATCATTTCTGAAACCGGAAATGCCATTTTGGGTAGAAGCTTATCATGTTCGGCACCATTGGGCAGGGGCCTACTGAGTCCAGGCACCATGTTAGGGGTGCCACGTGTCTGATCAGCCTGCAAAGATTGTAAATGTAATATAAGCCTCTCAAACAGTGGATTTTCCAGGTCCAAAAGCACATCGGAAGATTGAGGAGCAAATGTGGACAGTTCATTATTTTCAGGAGGCAGTTTTGTAGCAACTGGTTCTGCAACAGGGTCAGGATGGTATTTGGAAGCCTCTTTGGCTAAGTCTTCCCAATTGACCTCTTGTAAAGTAGTAAGGTCGGGATACAAAGATTTATAATGGGTCAGGAGAGGTGCCTCGGGTGGAGGAGGCGGCAAAAGCTCAGAAGGGGGAGGCGGCAGCTGCTCATTAGGGGAAGGCAGCAGCTGGCCGTTATCTTGGAGTTTAGTTAACACTTCATTTGCCTCCTCACCGTGGAGAGAGGAGACGTCTGAACCAGCCTGGGAAGGGGCCGGAGTGGGCCTATTGGAGTTACGCAGGACAGCTTCTCTGTGGGTAATCTTTTCCCCGACCAAAGGGTCTCTATGTCTCTGCATAAGAATCTAGTCAATCAAGCCCCAGTATGAAAATGCTGTGATTGGGACCTTTTCAGGACCAAAAACTTTATAATAATCTTATAATACATCACCTACTCATTTTTATCTTTTAGAATTAATTGTGCCCTCCAATGGGAACCACGGGCAAATCTCATGAATAAACTGAAAATACTGTAATAATTCCTTTTCCTTTACCTTAATCCCTCGTGTGTTGAGTGCCTTACTGAAGCTTTCCACAAAGAGTTCATGCTCACTTAATGCTTGACCCATGCTGGAAAAGGGAAGGGGGTTGACGTTCACTCACCGTGGCTGGAGCAGCGCTGGCAGGCACTCGCACGGCGTTGGCCTTGGAATTTACTTTCACTATCTGCTTCGTAGCTGGCGCTCTCGAATGGCTACCTTATTAAATCCTCCGTGCCAGGTCTCCACGTCGGGCACCACCTGACTCTGCCCATGAGTCAAGACCTGGGGTAATGACCTGGAGGAGGAACGGGGATGAAAAAGACAGGGCAAGAGACACAAGAGATGGCGACAAGACAGGCTTTCTGATCAAGTCTCATTTATTGAGGAAGTGAACAGGGTCTAAATAGCCGTATAGTGGAAGTAGTTGGGTGGGACTAGTTATGGATTGGTAGTGGAGGTCCAGGACCACAGGAAGATGTCAAGACAAGTGGGGATTGGTGCTGCAGCACTTCTTGCCCAAGTAAGGGAAAATATAACAGGAGTGTTCTATCACCCCCCACATAAAAAGGCAACCCACAGAGCAGAAAAAAAATATAAAATTTAAAAAATTTGTCCATTAGACAAAGGACTTTTATTTAGACTATATAGACAATTTTTAAAAAATCAGACCTCCAAATTCAAAGATCCAATCTAAAAGTTGGCATATGAAATGAATACAGATTTAAATGAAAAAATACAAGTGGTGAATAAATTATAAACAAATGTTCAACGTTGTAGAACTGGCCAAATAGCTCAGCAGATTTAAGTACCTGCAAGCAGGCACAGGGGCAGGGTGTTTGATCCCCAGGCCTGCCTTGCTGTCCCCACCCCCAGGACATAATGAGAAGACAGTTGAGACTGGGCATGGTGGCTCATGCTGGTAATCCCAGCTCTTGGGAGGTTGTAAACAGGAGGATCACTGAGTCCCTTCTAGTAGTGAGACCCTGAACACCCTGTGGATTGATGCAAATTAATACAATACTGAAATTCTACCTCACTCAAGAAAGAGTGGTTATCACCAAGAAAGCAATCAAAAACAAACTGGAAGGGCTGTGGGGGAAAAAGGAATCCTCTGTTTTTGCTGGAAATGTAAACTGATACAATCACTGTGGAAATCAGTGTGGAGATTTCCCATAAAACTAAGATTAGAAATCTCATTCAACCTATCTACTTCCCTTCTGGGTGTCTTCCAAAAATTAAAAAATCATATCACAGTTATATATGTACACCCATGTGTATAGTAGCACAATTTGTAATATATTAATTTCTGAGAACAATTCACATGCACATCAATTGAGGAATGCATTATATATATCTATATCTATATCTATCTATAGATATAGATATAGATATAGATATAGATAGATATATAGATATATAGATATATATTACTAAGACATAAAGAAGGATAAACTGGAGACTTTTATAGGTAAACGGACGAAACTTGAGACCATACTTATAAGTGAAATAAATGAAACTCATTTGTGTAAACATATAGTCTCACTACTGTGAGTAACTGAATGAGTAAATAATGTCCAAAACGTATAATAGACATTGTGAATTAGTAAGTACCTTTTCAAAAGAACATAGAAACTGGTATGGGTTTAAGGGGAAGTGAAGGAAGGCAAAATAAATTATATATATAGTCGCCTTGGCTTAGTCCATGGGACTGTGGTGAGCTGTGACCTGTGTACCCCAGTACATAGATACGGTGGCTATTCTGGCACCCATTCAAACCATCTGACAGCTTAGCAGGATACTGGTAAGCCTCAGGATTCTGATGAATCTGGCCCATACCCACCGCCTGCACAGAACTTTTGCTCAGCACTAGCCAGTCACCCACACCAGGAGCAAGAGCCTTGGTGAAACTCATCCCTCTCTTCCACTCTAACAGGAAAATTACTGACCAAAGTTATACCACTATCCAATCACTTCTGAACTGGGTGATCATTAGGAGCTTCAAAAATGCCAAAACGCAGGAGAAAGAAACAATCTCAATCCTCCAGCCCATCCAGAGCAAGGTCAAGAAGCAATTACACAGAAGAATGTGGAAGTCACACACCTGAAACTTTTGCAATGATAGCAACTGAAGTAAAGGAAAAAGTCCACCAGGCTATAGAAGAAATAAGATCAGGAATAGACTCTCAGGTAAAAACAAAAAAATAGAAAACTGTGAAAGAATTACTCAGGATACCTAAAGAGGACATACATACAGATATTCAGGAAACTAAAAATGCCATTGAAAGCTGGCAAAGCTGCTTGAATGAACTGAAAATAGATATTAAGACCTCGAAGACAACAGTACAGCTAATGAATATGAAGGAACGTTTAAAACTAACAAGGAAACAGGAAATAATTCAGCAGCTACAGATGATACAAAGAAAAATAATAGGTGTAAATGAAAAAGCAGAGGACAGCACAAGTGATATAAAAAGTTATTTTCAGAAGTACTAGCAAAAAATTTTACAAACATGAGAAAATAATCTGATGTACAGTAAGGAGACATATAGAACTAAAAATAGCCATAGTCAAAATAAATCTACACATAGACACGAAATAATCAAGACTCTAGAACAGAATTCAGCAAAAGAATATTAAAATATCTTAGAGAGAAGAAGCAGATCTACTACAATGGAAAACCCATCAGAATCAGGCACATTTTTACAACACAAATCATCAAATGTAGAAGAGCTTGGAGCTCAGTATTTCAGGTGCTGAAAAAACCAAAACAAGATAAAATCAAAACCAAAACAAAACGAAAGAAATCTTCAAAAACAACTTGATG
>NW_004524721.1:759082-763662 GCF_000260255.1 Octodon degus
AAAAAAAAAAAAAAAAACTAAAAAGAATACAGGAAGATATTCTAGAAAGAGACAGAAACAATTTCAAGAACAATGGAAAGGAATTACCAAACTAAGCAAGTAATAGAAGGTAGGATAAAGTATGGAACCCTTAACAATCAAATCATATGAGAAAGATAAGCCAATACATATCAGTTATAATCATCAATGTAAGCTTCCTCAATTCACAAATCAAAAAAACCAGACCGGCAGAGTAGATTAAGAAAAAAAGTCCAAGAATAGTCTGTATACAAGAAATACACTTAAAAAACAAACAAACAAACAAACAAACAAACAAAGCATTAGGCCTGGAAGATGACTCAGTATAATAAGCGCTTGCCTGGCAAGCACAAGGAGCTGAGTTCAATTACCAGTTCCGCCAACATCCCCCCCCCCCCCCCAAAAAAAAAGAAAGAAAGAAAGAAAAGAAATACACTTAATTCAAAAAGAAATTCATAAACTGAAGGTTAAAGGGTCGGAAAAAATACTCCTTACAACAGTAACACAGAAAAATCAAGGGTATCTATTCTGGTGACTGATAAAATTAATTTCATACCAAAAATCATTCAAACAGATAAAGAAGGTCACTTTGTATTTGTTAGGGAAAGTCGCAAGAGGGAGACATGGCAATTATACATATATCCATACCCAAGGTAGGAACATACTCATACATAAGAAAATTTTAACAGACATAAAAAATCAAATGAGCAACCGTACAATCATAATGGAGGACTTTGACAAGCCACTATCATGTGGAGATAGAACAATAGGCAAAAGATCCGCAAAGAGATGACAGAAGTAACCCAACCTTGTGGAGAAATGTATTTATTAGTCACAGTATTTCACCCAGAAATATCATAATACACATTCTTCTCAGCTGCACATGAGATGCTCTCCAAAATTCACCACACACTAGCACATACAGCTAAAATAAATGCAAAGATATCACATGCATATTTTTTGACCTCAGTGAATGAAATTATAAAGTATTGACAGAAGAAACCAGAAAAACACATGGAAATCAAATAACAATCTCATAAACAACTAGTGTGTCACAGATGAAATTCAATAATAAATTTTAAAAAATATTTATAACCAAGTGAGAATACCAGTATAGCTTAGCAGAACCTGTGGGATATAATGAAATCTATCTTCAGAGGGAAACTTATAGTGGTAAATTCACACATTAGGAAAATAGAACAAACTCAAATAAAGACTCCTATGCTTCATCTCATACCCCTCAAAAAAGAAGAGCGAGTCAAGCCTAAAGTCCATAGAAGACAGGAAATTATAAAGATTAAAGCAGAAATTAATGCAATGGAGATGAAGAAAGAAACACAAAAGAGTAAGTAACATTGAGAAGAAACAAACAAAAAAAATTCATGCAATATGGAAAGAAAAGGGCAAAATCATTACAGACTATAGAAATTCAGAAGATCATCAATATCTACTTCAAAAATCTTACTCTAACAGAATGGAAAACACAGAAAAAATGGACAGGTTCCTGGATACATATGAACCATTGAAGCTGAATCCAGAAAATACAAAAATTCTGAATAATACCATAACTGGAAACAAAACTGAATATGTAATCAAAACTTACCAAAAGAGACTGGGGAGATAGCTCAGTAAAATAAGCACCTGCCTAGAAAGTGTAGGATACTGAATTGAATCCCTGGTATCAAAAGAAAGAAAGAAAGAAGAAAGAAAGAAAGAAAGAAAGAAAGAAAGAAAGAAAGAAAGAAAGAAAGAAAGAAAGAAAGAAAGAGAAACTACCAACAAAGGAAAACCCATTCCTTGATGGATTCACACCTGAATTATACAAGAAATTTAGAGAAGATTTAATGTCAAGATTTTTTAAACTTTTCAATGAAATTGAAAGTGAAGCAATTCTCCCAAACTCATTCCAAGAGGCAAGCACTACTCTAATTAAAAAATCAGAGAAAGTTCAAACTAAAAAACAGAACTAAAGGCCAATCTGCCTAATGAATATAGAAGAAAAATTCCTCAATCAAATACTAGCAAACAAAATGATACAAATCTTCAAGAAGATTATACATCATGACCACATAGTCCTAATCCAGGAATGCAGGGATGGTTCAATATATGCAAGTCCACACATTCGTACACCACGTTACTATCTCAATACATACAGAAAAGCTTTTCACAAAGTCCAACACTCACTCATGATATAAAATCTATAGAAATGCAGAATTGATGGTCTATATCCTAAGCAGATAAATTCCATCTATGAGATACAAACAGACAACATCATACTAAACGGGGGAAAAAATGAAAGCCTTTACTTTAAAATCAGGAAGAAGACAAGGTGTCCACTGTCTCCACTCCTATTCAATACAATTCAGGAAACATTAGCCAAAGCAAATAGTTAATGGAGAGAAATAAAAGGAATATTGGAAAAGAAGTGAAATTATCTTTATTTACAGGTGATATGATGCTCTACATAGAAAACCTCAAAAATTCAGCAAGAGACTTTTGGATTTGTCAGCCAAACTCAGTAATGTAGAAAGATACAAAGTCAAAACTCAGAAATCCTAAGTAATTTTGTATTCAAAAAATGAATGCACTGAGAGTGAAATTAGAGAAACGATGCTTTTCACAAAAACACCCACAAAACTGAAATACATAGCAATCAATTTCACAGAGGAAATATTTATGCAATGAAAATTATTGTATGCTGAGTAAAGAGATTGAAGATTTCTGAAAATTGAAATATATTCCTTGCTCCTGGATAAGAAGAACCAATATTGTGAAAATATTTATAGTCCCAAAATTATTATACAGTTTCAATAAACTTCTAATTAGAATAACTTCATATAACTCACAGAGCTAGAGAAAATATTTATAAAATTTGTTTTGAACCAGAAGAGACTTAGAAGCAATGTTTTGCAACAAAGGAATGGCTGGAGATATCACAATCATTGATCTGAAATTGTACTATAAATCTACTGTTTTTAAATCAGCATGATTCTGGCATGAAGACAAATATGAGGATCAGTGTAAAATATTTGAAGATGCAGACAAAAACTAAAACTAAAAACGCACTCAGCATCCATATCTTTAACAAAGGGGCCAAACATGGTCACTGGAAGAAAGACAGCCTCTTGAATAAATGATGCTGGAAAAATTAACTTTCCACATGCCAAAGACTAAAATTAAATCCATGTCTATTATCATGTACTAAGCTCCAGTCAAAATGGATCAAAGATTTAACCATTAAAAAAATACACTAAATCTTCTGGAGGAACATGTAGGTAGAAATTTTTAAGACACAGGGTTAAAAAAAAAACATAGGGTTAGACAGAGATTCATGAATAAACACCAAAGTACTTGGGAAAGCTTCAAAGAATCAACAACAGGGATCTTATCTTTTTGAGGAGTTCCATACTTCAAAAGAAATTACCAACAGAGTGAAAAGGAAACTCATAAACTGGGAGAAAAAAATAGCCACCAGTCTTTCTCACAAATGCTTTCTATCTAGAACATATAAAGAGTTTAAGAAATCAGATCCCCAAAATTCAAGACACAATCCAGAAAGGGACAGCTAGGATTGATATATACTTTCCAGAGGAAGAAATACAGAGAAGAGTAAATACATGAAAAAATATTCAGCATCATCAGTCATTCATGAAATACAAATTAGAATAACATCGAGATTCCATCTCAACCCAGAAAACAAATGGCTATCATAAAGAAGTCAACAACAACAAAAATACTATTGGGGCTATGGAGAACAAGAAATCCTTCTCCACTGTTGGTAGGAGTGAAAACTGGTACAACTACTGTGAAAATCAGTGTGCATACTCCTTAAGTTTGAGGTCCAATTCAACCTGGCTATACTCCACTTGTATATTTTTTCAAAAGACCTGAAACCATCATACCACACTGATATATGCGCACTCATGTTTATAGTAGCACATTTTTTGTCATAGCTAAATCTTGGAAGCAACCCAAATGCGCATCAAATAAGGAATGGGTAAAAAAAAAGTACTTTTACAGAATGGGATATTATGCAGCAATGAAAATGAAGAAATTTTAAGGCTGTATTGATAAATGAATGCAACTAGAAATCATGCTCTTAAGTGCAATAAATCAAGCCCACATGTGCAAACATTGTACTAACCTCTTAGTGAAAGAATCTAAAAGAGAAATAAAATCTTAAGTGTACAGTAGATATTAGGAAAAGATAATGAACCTGTTCAAAAGGAAGATATTACTGAATTGAGGTGAAAGACAGCAGAGAGAGTGGAGGAAAAAGATATATCTACATACATAAGCCAGTTGTTTTGGACAATGGTACTGTGGATTTCTGCTGGTCTATGGAAAGGAGCAGTTAATCCTTAATTTGTTTGTTTTCCTTTTTAATTTTGTTTTCTTCTTTCTCTCTTCTTACTTTCTTATATAAATTTGCTTTCTTCTTCCAATTTTGCATGCCTATGTCTAGTAAAATGAACAACTAGATTGAAAACAACACTATTCAATGCAACAAATAAGAGAAATTCATATTATTTACATTTTTTTCCAAAGTTTTATTGATAAAC
>NW_004524721.1:770599-777879 GCF_000260255.1 Octodon degus
ATATATATTAATTTACTCTATAAGTCTTATTGCATACTATACTGTATACCAACTAATTTTTTGTAGCAGGGTTCTAACTCAGAACCTTGTGCTTACCAGGCAGGCACTTATATAATTGAACTATTTCCCCAGCCAGTAATGTATCATTTAAACACTGAAAGAAATAGTTTCATTTGTATTTTTGTTCATAAGTGTGATGTCCACATTTTTTATTTGTTCATTTATTTATTTTAAATTTGTTTTTGGAGAAACTGGGGATTGAACTCAGGCCCCTGTGCTTGCCAGGGAAGCGCCTATTTTACTTAGCCATCTTCCCAGCCCCACATTTTTTATTTATTATACTGGCAATGATCAAGATATTTCTTAATTGTGGCCTTGTTTCTCAGAGTACAACCAGATGATCTTCAGCTTCTGCTTAGGATTCCCTAATTTTACCAGTAAATCATCTGAAAGATTTCTGGAAGCAAAAGTTTCATCAAATCGCTGCATAGCATTGTACAGAAAGTGTACAATAGGAGGTACCGATGCCCATGCTTCCTTCATAGTGATAGCAGCATCTCGAGTGGGTTCAGGAGCTTTTTGATTTTTAGCATGCACCGTATTACACTCAAAAAATCTGAAGCAGGAATTCTAGTCTGTTCTCTTCCTTTCTTGCTTTCAAAAGAATGATTTTTTTCATACTGTGACAGCAAATTCAATGAACAGGATTTGGATAACACTAAAGGTACAACAAAACAAAAAAAATTAAGTACTCAATTTCCCATAATCATGAAATAAAGACAATAAAAATGGTACTAACCTTTGATTTATTTACACAGATGAATTTTCGTTATATATGCATATTTAAATATAGTACAAAACACATTTTAGATATATTATGTACAAAATTGCACTTTATATAATGTAAAATATATGCACATAGTTTTCAAAAGTGTAAATTATTTTGAAAAATTAAACTATAATTTTTTTTTCTTTCTCTTTTTTTTCGGAACCAGGGATTGAACTCAGGCCCTTGTGCTTGCCAGGGAAGCACTTATTCCACTTAGCCATCTCCCCGGCCCCATAATTTTTTTCTTTTTACACTTGCTTTATATTTTCGAGCAATTTGCTAATGAACAAAATTTATTAAAACATTCAACACAATGGAGCACTTTTCCAAAGGAACACAGGTGTGCAATGGGCATAAGCTAGGACAGAAAAGCAATGATGTATCCCTCTTTCTCTCCAGCTGGTTCTAAGTCCTGCAGACTGGATTTAAGTTCATCACAACCTCACATGATAACCTAAACTGTTACTGTTATTTTCGCTGAAAAGAGCCTTAATCTATTCAAGAAGAGTAAAATGTACGATGGATAATAAGAGGTAGGGATATATTCTTCAATTGGGAAGGGAATAAGAAACTGAGGCAGAGGGGGAAGAGAGAAATGGAAGGAAAAAGAACTGAAAGAAAACCCACAAGGGAGATTTTCAAGGAGGAAGAAAACAAACAAAAAAAAAAAAATGGAAGGAGCAAAAGTAGGTTTGGGGAGGGTGAAAAATGTCAGTATGTGCAATGCACATCACCAACTCCTTGGGATAAATGTAAGTGGTATATATTGCACACATGTGCAAATAAAGATAAAAATGTAAAGATATTACAAAAAATGTTAAAACATATTTTATGTCTAGGCAGTATCTCTGTTGTTCATAAACTTTCTTCATCCATGCATAAACTTCGGCATTTAGTGCTTTAGAAACTAGACATTTTAGCTTTCCTTAGATTTTCTACAATAGTTTTCAATATTTTAATCACTACAATTCTCTATTATATAACTTGGAAAAGTATTTTCAGACTGTCAAGAACTATAGATGGGTGTGGTGGTATGCACCTGTAATCTCAGCTTTTGGGAGGCTGAGACAGGAGGATTTTTCAGAGTACTAGATGACTCTCGGCTACATAGTAAACTCAATGTTAGTCTGATCTGCATAGTAAGACACTGTTTCAAAAACATAAAAAGAACAACAAGAAAAAATTTCAGGAACTAACAGGTTGAAAATAAATTACTTTGTATTATCCTTTCTCTTAATTAGTATTTTAGAAATTTCTGGGATCGGGGAGTTGGCTCAGTGGACTAAGCACTTCCCTGGCAAGCACAAGGGTCAGAATTCAATCCCCAGTTTCATGAAAGAAAGAAAGAAAGAAAGAAAGAAAGAAAGAAAGAAAGAAAGAGAAAGTTTTACTGTAATTCATGTCTCATAGAACAGTTAAATAATTAGTCTCAGCAATGTCTTTTTTGTCAGTGATTGCAGTGCTGCTTTTGGACAATAGTGGCTACAAAGTATGTTCTTCCCATGACTTCTGTGCATTAAGAAAAATTATTCGTTATGTTACTGAGTGAGGATTACAAACTAGAGAATTGTTAGTCCTTTACAGCAACTATGAATGTAGTTATCTCATATCATTTCTCAAAGTAAGAAGAATAAATCTTTGTCCTCATGGGACACATTGATGACTTATCCAGCCTTCCTGTAAATATTGGATGGATTAATGTAATACATATCAACTTAATTAAGTTAACACAAGATTTGTGCTAAAGATTTTATATTATCCTAAAGATTACAAAACAATATTTCACATTTTTATAATCATTCTGGAAACTAGATAGTCAAGTTGAAAGTGCACATCTGTGCCTCACATAATATAAAATATTTCATCTAATGTGGAACTAAATGTTAAAAAAAACAATCTTTAACATTATGAAAGAAAATATGCTATTAAAACTCTTTATGCTCCAACCGAAGAAAAGACTAATTAAACCCAAAAATAAACCAAAGACACAAATGAGAAAATTAATAAATAAATATAATTTAGTTTGTCAATCATTTGACCAACTATTACATAATATAAACAACAATCAAGCTATGAATAGGAAGAGTAGACAAAATTAATTATTACTTTATTTTTCGATTCTCTATCAAATAAAAAGAACAGAGCAGAAAGGAAAAATAATCTTGAAGGATGAGAGTTAATAATTTCAGGTAAGAAGACATTTTAATGACAAAGAGATATAGAAATGTTAAAAGAATTTTTAAATGCTAAATGATAGATGTTTCTTAACAGAATAGATGAATACATTATTCCATGGTCATAAAATAGAATACATTATAACTTAGATGTTTTTATTCTTGAAATTATTTAATGGTCCAGCTAGGTAACTCAGCGGACTAAAGCCCCTGTTTAGGCAGCGTACAGTAGCCAGAATTCAATCCCCCACTTCCCATGCCAGACCCACCCACGGGGCATGCTGAGCTGCAGATTGAGACTGGACATGGTGGGGCATGCCTGTAATCTCAGCGCTTGGGAGTCTGAAACAGGAGGATCATTGCAAGTCTGACCTATGTAGTGAGACCTTGAACACCCAGTAGACCCTGCACCAAATACACACACACACACACACACACACACACACAGGAAAAAATAAATTGCTTACTGAAATTCAAACATTGTCTTTCCAATTCTTTGGTCACTGAAATGAGCTGGTGCTAATCTGGTGTTTTAAAATCTACAGGCCATGCATGAAATAAGTCAGATTCACATGCATACACATATAAACATCACAGTGTCTCCCTAGTGTGAGGAATTGAAAGTTTAAATAAGGTTCAAAATGTAAGATAGCTATTGTGAAGTGGGAAGGAATTATTCAAGGAAAAAGGACCTAGAGTGGGGAAAATAGGAAAGGAAAGATTAAAAAATGAGAGAAAACAAAATACAAGATGGTTATACTACTAGTTTCATTGAAAAGAAAGGTTTGTTCTAATATCCTTTGGAACATTTTTAAGCTCATATCTTGTACTCTGAATAACTACTTAGAAGGTAACAATACTCAATGTATTTTTTTATTTTTTTAAATCAGGAATCAAACTTAAGACCTTTTGCTTGCCAGGCAGGTGCTGTGCCACTGAGATAAACCACCAGCCCTAATACTCAATGTATCAATAACTATTATTCTTCTATTTTTCTTGTAAACTGTTTTACTTTTTCCCATAAAATGCACACACAAGTGGAGAGAATTGGATTAAATATGTGTTTACATTTATCGAGCAATGTGTTTCAAAAACATAAGAAAAAAATAAGTAAATAAACAAACTTTTATTTTATAAGGAGAATAAAAATATATTTAGCAGAAAAATTATAAGTGATACAGAATTTCACCCAACAAAGTCATTTGAATTTCACAGTATTTGCTGTAATGTATATTGTTGTCTTCTAACCAGTTATGTTACCAGACATATGCATGCAAAATTAGAAGAAAGAAAAAAAAGAAAGAAATGTATAAGAAATTAAGAGGAGAAAAAAGAGAGAATACAGAAAAAGGAGACAACACACATTAGCATTATCTGTTTCCAGCAGAAATCCACATTTATAGAAAAGAAAGTGTTTTTTTCTTCCTTCTTTCCTTCCTTCCTTCCTTCCTTCCTTCCTTCCTTCCTTCCTTCCTTCCTTCCTTCCTTCTTTTCATCCTGTTTTGCCTTATTTCTTTCCTCCTTTGTTTTCTCTTCTTTCTTTTTTCATTTTTACTGAGGAGCCTATTGTACCTGAAATCTTAGGCATTTCTGTGGAGAAAAAGGACACTGTCAATGGAAATAAAGTTGTTTTGCAACTGAAAATTTGCATTTTGGTAAAAACTTCACTTCGTAGAGTAGTGAAGAGTTAATTGAGTATTCAGACCTAAAGAGAGATAATTCTGAAGGAAAAATAAATTATGAGCCAGAATGAATGGGACAAATGGTGATGAGCTCACTTTGTAACCCAGGCTGGTCTGAAACTCACAATGATCCTGATGTGTTAGCCTCCCACATGGTAGGATTACAGGTGTGTGCAACCTTACCCAGCACACTCTTGTGAATTTTGATTGTGTACAATTTTCTACATAAATTTAACTTATTCTAATGGATCCAGAAAAGATATGCACATTATTAGGCAATGTGATATTTCAATACATGCCTGTATTATATACTGTTTTAAATCAGCTTAGGCATATCTCCTTTGACCGTCATTTCTTTATGCCAATAAGAAACTTTCTCCATTTTTAGTTTAATAGAAAACTTGTAGAGCTAGCCAGATAGCTCAGTGGATTAAAGTGCCTGCTTAGGCAGATGGAGGAACTAGGGTTCGATCCCTGACCTGCTGTGCTGGCCCCGCCCACAGGGCATACTCACGTGGCGATTGAGATGGGGCATGGTGGTGCACACCTGTAATCCCAACCCATGGAAGGCTGAAAACAGAAGAATCACTATGTATCTGATCTATGTAGTGAGACCCTGTAGACCCTGTACTAAGCACATAAAAAATTAAAAAAGGAAAACTAGCAGAATTGATAAAATAGCTCTGTGATCTCCAAAGCTATTGTAGACTCTGTCTTGATCATCAGCATGATGTCTCCAGAAATGTTTAGATATGTTCCATGTTTCAGTTCAGTAAAATTGACAGAAGGGTGTGACTAACTACTCTAATATTTATCTTTAATTTAAAACGCATTCTCATAATGATCCTACAGGTAAATTCCTTACTGTATCTCCATACACAGAGGTTTTAAATGCTGTTCTCTGTAAGTGACTCAGTGTCATGAGAAGTGTAGATCTTCAGGGTGGGGTGCCTAAGCCATCCCACCTCTCAGTGACAAGAAAGGGAATGTCCTGATCTTTTAATTATTGGTTGTGAAATAAATGGATTGCAGAAACAAGAGACTTAACATGGCATTGTATACATAGTAATGCCACAGCATCTTTTGAGTGTTGCTGGCAAGGTGAAGATTGCTTTTATGATTTTTTTACAGTATATTTGCCTGTTTCAATAATAGTGACTATATGAAAGGGATTATTTGATTTCATTTGGAGAAGGGTTGTGTTTCATTTTAAAAGGTTTGAAACAAAAATAAAATTTGTATAAACTAAAAATTGGACTTAGCATCAATCTAGTCACTTCTGAAGTGAACTTGAATGAGGTACTACCATGACTTTTCAAAATTCAGAAGATCCATTTTAGCTTATTTAAAAGAATTTATGTTGGTATGAAATAAGATGTAAAGCAGTGTCTCCATTCAGTGGCTGCAACTTCCTTTTGTTTGTTCTTGTTTAACTTTTATTAGTAGAGTAAACTTCACCTCTAGATTCATGTCCAGATGTTTACATAGTTCAAGAGTGAAAGTGTGAAGAAAGGTGGATGGGAGCAATGGTTTCATATCCCCTGGCAAACTTAATCACACCAGAATGCCTTTTTAGGTCAGCAAGCTCTATTATGTCACAAAGACCAACATTAAAGTTTCACTTTTTTTTTTTTTTTGAGCTAGCACACCAAAATCTCAAGTCCAGGGGATTATTTTGCTCCTTTCTTTAATTGAAGAAACAAAAATCTACAATGGATATCCAGGTGAATAAGTATGACAGCATAAACTAGAAAAAGCTGACAGTCTGCAGGAAGAAAATAAGAATACAATGAAGTGAAGAGAGAGGAGCTGGCCAGCAGACTGGGCTGTAAGAAACACATTGCCAAGGGAGGATCAAGTTGCCAGTTCAGATGCCTGTGCAACTGAGTCAGCCCAAGTCTCCTCCATACCACACTGATGTGAACATTTTTTTTTTTTTGGAGCAGTTCACCAAACCTATCAATGAATGAAGAGTTACTATAATCTCAAGTCCAGAGAGATGTGTTTCTACATGTGATCCTCCCTTGGCAATGTGTTTCTTACAGCCCAGTCTGCTGGCCAGCTCCTCTCTCTTCAGTATTGATCTAAATCTTCACTTATGGATTACCATATTTTCCTCAGTGACCTGAAATTTTGAACTTGAGTGGTAAGGCATATATTCCAGGCTGTTCATGGTGAGAGGACTTGCACAACAGTGATGACTCTCCCATTACACTGGGAAAAAAACCACAGAGGGCTTTTCTATAGAACACCTAGAAGCACCTTTATGTTCTCAACCAGGATGGAAAGTTAGTATTATGTACTGGGGAGATGGTTCAGAAGAATAACAGCTTGTCTGACAAGCACAAGGGCCTGATTTAAATCCCTGGTTCAAAAAAAAAAAAAGACAAAACAAAACAAACCAGTATTATATAGTAAGTCTTAGAGATTCTGGGAAAGGTGAAAAGAAAAAAGTAAGGAAAAGAAAATGAGAATACCTAAGGAGAGTCACATGAGGAGAAGACACTCTCTCAGGCTTTCACAGAGAGCACATTGGCCAAGCAATGGCAGTGACTCATCCACATGGCTGCACTGACAAAGGTTTTACAGTCTGAG
>NW_004524721.1:778239-779112 GCF_000260255.1 Octodon degus
CTAATGGTGTTTGTAAGTAGGATCACAAGTCTGCATCTTGTACAGCAATTAACCACTGAGAAGAATGTATGCAGTGTATTATATGTTGAAACTGTGCTTTCGATTTGATTTGAAACTGTCTCATTGCTATATGTTTATCAATAAAACTTTGAAAAGAAAAAAAAAAGAAAATGAGAATAAAATTGAAGTTTACCTTTATGATTACACTGTATGTTCAGAGCCTTAGAATGTAGAATAAAATTGTAATCCAGAGAGTTCCTCACCCATGAAATGAATATTTTGTGAGCAGGTTAATCTTTTTCAATCTGTTGAGTCAGAGTCTGGATCAGGTTAATCTTTTTCAATCGGTTGACTCAGAGTCTGGATTAGTTCTACAGTTCAGGTGACAGATGCCAAAATATATTCAAGATTAACCAATGGGTGTAGCTTAACTTCGCAAAGTAAATACAAATATTTTTAAAAAATCATCTTTCCAAAGGGCATAGCTTTACTCTCCAATGACTAACCTTCTACACTACATTTTCACCTAAACCGTTATTCTTATGATGGAAATGGACATTGTATTTTGCAGCTTTATTATTCTCATGTCAGAAAACTGATAAAAATGATAGAGGTTTATAATGTATCATGCTTCCCCCAATTTCTCTTACAGTCCTTTAATATTACACTTCCAGGATACTTGATGATATAGAAAATCTGAAACCTGATACTTTCTTTGTATAAATAAAAAAAAGAAAACATCAATTTGCAATTTACGTACAAACTTCACAGTTGCCACTTAAAGTAATGTAATGGGTAATATAACCTGGTGTCAATTGTAATGCTGTACATTTTGTGATGCCAAGAACATCACATTCAAGTTAAACAGTCTCT
>NW_004524721.1:787236-805316 GCF_000260255.1 Octodon degus
TGAATTTTGTGTACCATAAAGTTATCTAAAATACCTACCAAATAGGGCTTAAGACAAATAGGACAAATCCTGAGGGGGCTTGACTGATGTTATCAGATATAAAACATACATTTCTTGTTATATAGGACTTACTTTATCTTAGTATTAACAATCCAGTAGAAAAGTATGATAAAAACGAGGGATAAAAAGTGAAACCATATTAGTATGCTGAGCTCTGAAAGGCTCAAGTCAACAACATTGAACATTACCAGTCCAACAGATAATCCAATACTATTATGCACTATTCAACTATATTGCATTATTTTGCTGAGTTCACATACCTACAATATTTAAATGGCAATGGAATACCCATCTTTAACAAAACTAACCGAAAAAGGGGATACAAAGGAAAGACCATTTTGTATATACAAAATAGGATAAGTATACAGCTACTTTATATCAATTCGATGAGAAGAAATATTTGTACTAATAATATTTGGACACCATATCATGTCTGCATCTTGTACAATGAATAACCACTACGAAGATAACAATATGCACTGTATTAATATTAAAACTGTCTTGCTAATTGTTTGTTTTCCATAATTTTATTGAGAGACAAATAGCAATGAGACAGTTTCAAATGAACTTGGTAGGACAGTCTCAACAGTTATCACACTGAATACTCTCTTCCTAGTGGTTATTTGCTGTATGAGATGCAGACATAATATCCTATTTAAAAACACTATTACAAAAAATCCTTCCATTCATTAAGAAAATATAATTATATATTTATCCTAATCATTTTGATTATACAGATACAAAATAGACTTTCATCTGTATCCCCTTTTTTGGTTTAGTTCCATCATTTGAATATTATGCGTGTGTTAACTCAGCAAAATATTCTAAAAGAGTCCAGTAGTCCATAATAGTATTGGGTCTACCTCTTAACCAGTAGTGCTAGAAATTGTTGACCTGAGTCCCCTATAGCTCAGCATAACATCATGGCTTTACTTCTTATACTTTGTTTTCATACTTTTCTGCTGGATGGATAAGACCAACATAAAGCAAGACCTATGCAACAACAGTTGCAACTTTTGGATCTGATAAGGTAATACAAATCCCCTCAGGATTTTTCCTGAGATCTTGTACCTCAGATTATAGATCCTTTGTCAGTGTCAGCCATATGGATGAGTCATGGCCATTGCTTTGCCAATTTGCTCTCTGTGAAAGCCTGAGAGAATGTGTTATCTCCATGTGACTCTCCTGAGGCAAACTCTACATCATCAATCACTTTCTCTTTGGCTCCATAATCTCCTTGATCTGAAAATTTGGGACACTACTGAGTTACATGAAGTTACAGTACATGGTCTCATATGTCCTGCGTCTTAATTGACCTTGAAAAGCTAGGGCCAAAATATTGGCTTTCTTAGTGGCCCTCCTTTTTCTCCATTTTTAGTCTGCAAACTTAGGCTGCTAACCATCCAGAAGACAAGCTTATTTTTATTACCATAAAACCTAGGCTGTTAAGCCTAACCTCACTATCTGTTTGAGTATCTAACATCATAGATATAACATGGAATAGGTGTTTTTCATCAAGTATCGATATGTTGAACTTTAAGTCCCTACAGAATATGATGAAAAAACATTTAAAAAACTAAAATATATTTTAAATGTAGACATAAAGAATTATATAATTCTTATGTTTACACATAAGTCCAGAAATCTAACCATATACAACCTTGTAGGAGGAGAGTCCTACAACATTGCTTTTCCTGTCTCCGGCCTTCATTCACCACCCCCTTCTTTTTGAACAGTCATCTACCCAAGACACAGCACAGCAGCAACTGGCACGTTATGACAAGCACCTTGTATTCAGAATACCAGAATGACAGGCACTCCAAGCAAGAAACTACTATTATAGATTACCATCTTCAGTGTAGTTGCTTATTTCACATGTGTTTCTATATATAGTCACTCAGGGTGAGATTCATTCCAATTAACTTTTAGATTCAAAAATCTTCTGTAGATTCTCAGGATCATTGCATTATCCATCTTCTACATATAAATGTATGGCTTACCACTGCCATTTTCTTAGCTCTTATCTTTGCTCTCTTTTCATTTTCTAGTTCTCAAGTTCTTGTTTCCCATTTTGTTGCATTATACTTTTCTATTTCTATTTCTACTTTTGAGTTCTTAAACTAGGGAAATGATATGATATTTACACATGTGTGTCTCATTCTTTCCACATATGAGTATATCTTCAAGTGGCATCCAATTCAATAAAAACCCTTTGAGTTTATCATTTTTTATAGCTGACTAATACTCCATTGTATAAAAATACATCTTTTTCATCCACTCCTCAGTTGCGAGGCATCTTGGTTGTTTCCAAGATTTCGCTGTCAAAAATTGTGCTGTTATAAACATAGGCACATATATATCACTATAATATAATATGTTTAGATCCTCCCAGAAGATTACCAGTAGAGAAATAGCTAGATAAAATGGAATTTCCAGTCCAAGTTTTCTAAGGAGTCTCCACACTGTTTTCCATAATGATTGCACCTGTCTACATTCCCATGAGCAGTGGAGAAGGGTTCCTTTTTCCCCATAAACTCTCCAACATTTGTTGTTGGTTGATTTCTTTATGATAGACATTCTCTGGTGAGATGATAGCTCAGTGTTATTTTTATTCGCATTTCACGGATGGCTAGTGACTTGGAACATTTTTTCGTACATTTATTTGCTTCTTTAATTTCATCCTCTGAGAAGTGTGTCAAATTTGGATGCCAATTTCTAGACTAGGTCTTTAAATATTGGGGCCCTAGTGTTTTTTTTTGTTTTATTTTATTTTATTTTCCATAAATTTATGGAGAAACAAATAGCAATGAGACTATTTCAAACCAAACTGGTAGGACAGTTTCAATAATTAACACATTGTGTACATTCTTCCTAGTGGTTAATTGCTGTACAAGAGGCAGACATGACATCCTACTTACAAACACCATTAGAAAAATTCCCTATATTCATTAAGAGAATGTAACTGTGTATCAATCCTATCCATTTGAATACACAGATAGAAAATGGACATTCACCTGCATTCCCTTTTTGTTGTTAACTTCCGTTATTTGACTATTTTAGGTTTGTAAACTCAGCAAAATATTCTAAAAGAGTCCAATAGCCCATAATAGTATTGGGTCTTCTGCTTTACTGGCAATGTCAGAAATTGTTGACCTGAGTTCCCTACAGCTCAACATAACACCATGGTTTTACTTCTTATATGTTGTTTTTATACCTTTCTACTGGATGGTTAAGACCAAGGTAAAGCAGGACCTATGCAACAAGAGTTGTAGCTTTTGGGTCTGATAAAGTCAGTGAAATCCCCTCAGGATTTATCCTGAGATCCTGTACCTCAGATTGTAGAACTTTTGTCAGTGTCAGACATGTGGATGAGTCACAGTCATTGCTTGGCCAATGTGTTCTCTGTGAAAGCTTGAGAGAATGATTTCTCTCCATGTGATTCTCCTTAGGCACACTCTACATCATTGATCACTTTCCTCTTTGGCCCCATAATCTCCTTGATCAGAAAATTTGGGACATTACTGAGTTACATGATGTTACAGTACAAGTTCTCATATGTCCTGAGTCTTAATTGACCTTAGAAGACTAAGGCCAAAATTTTGGCTTTCTTTGCAGCCCTCCTTTTTCTCTAATTTTAGTCTGCACACTTAGGCTGTTAACTATCCAGAAGACAAGCTTATTGTTATTACCATACAATTTAGGCTGTTAAGCTTAACCTCACTGTCTGCATTCCAGAAGATTATTGTCTCTAGCAGTTAATTGGAAAAATCCTCACCCTGACTAACTATATATACTGTTACCTGTGAACTAAGCTACTGCACTGCAGATGATAATTTGTAATAGTAGTTTCATGCTTGGAGAGCCTATCATTTTGGTCTTCTGAATATGGGCTGCTTGTCATGACATGCCAGTTTCTGCTATGATGTCTCTCTCTTGGGTAGATGGTTTTTCAAAAAGTAGGGGTGGTGAATGAAAGCAAGAGACAGGATAAGGAATATTGTGGGACTGTCCTGCTTCAAGGTTCTATATGGTGAGATTTTTGAACTTATGTGTAAACATAAGAAGTATATAATTCTTTAATGCCTATTTTTAAAATATATTCTAATTTTTAAATGTGTTTATTATATTATGTGGGGATTTAAAGTTCAACATAACAATACTTGATGAAAGATACCTGTTCCATATTATGTCTAGTGTTTTTTAGTTCTTTATGAATGCTGAAGAGCAGACCTTTTTCTGAGTACTTTTTTGACGTGATTTTTTCGAAATTTGTGAGTTGTGTCTTCACTTTGTTGGTAATTTCTTTTGACGTGCAAAAACTTCTCAATAAGAGGATGTCTCAGTTACTAATTCCTTCAAGGACTTCCTGTGCAATTTGATTTTTTTTCACGAACTCTTTGCCTATCCTTATGTCTTCAAGAGTTCCTCCTACTTTCTCTTCCAGGAGATTTAGTCTTTCTGCTTTAATTTTATATCTTTAATCCATTTTGACTTTAGCTTAGTGCATGGTGATAGACCTGGGTCAAGTTTTAGTTTTCCACATTTAGAGAGCCAGTTTTTCCAGCACCATTTTTAAAGAGGCTATCTTTTTTCCAGTGACAATATTTGGCCCCTTTGTCACCGATAAGTTGGCTGAATGTGTTCATAGGAGCTTCAACATCTTCTGATTTATTCCATTGCTTCTCAGGTCAATTTTCTTGCCAGTGCCATGCTGATTTTATCGCAGTAGTCTTGTAGTATAAATTCGAGTCAGAAATTGTAATGCCTTTTACCTTGTCTTTATTGCCCAGGATTGCCTTTGCTATTCTAGGTTTTTTCCGGTTCCAGATAAATTTTAGGAATGATTTCTCTAGTTCTGTGATGTATGTTGGCTGTAGTTTGATAGGGATGATATTAAAAATGTACAGCAATTTCGGGCGTATGTCAGTCTTCACAATGTTGGTTCTTCCTATCCAGAAGCATGGAATATCTTTCCATTTTCTGAAATCCTCTATGATCCCTTTTTAAGATTGCTGTAGTTTACCTCCAAAAGTTCTTTGACTTCTTTAGTTAGGTTAATTCCAAGGTATATCATTTTCTTCAGAAACATTGTAAAAGGTATTGTTTCTATAATTTCCCTCTCAGTGTGTTTGTTATCTGTGTAGAGAAATACTATTGATTTTGCATATTGACTTTGTATCCTGCTATGTTACTAAATTTCTGTATTAATTCCAATAGTTTCTTAGTGGAGTTTTTTGGGACTTTCCATTAAAGTATCATGTCATCTGCAAATAATGATAATTTATCTTGTTCTTTACCAACTCTTTTGTCTTCTATTTCTTTCTATTGTCTAATGGGTGTAGCTAATGTTTGCAGAACTATATTGAAAAGGAGTGGTGATAGAGGATATCCTTGTCTTGTACCAGATCTAAGAGTAAAGGATTTCCGTTTTTTTCATTTAGAATTATGTTAGCCACTGTGTTTTAATAAATGGCTTTTACCAGATTAAAGTAGAGACCATTTATTCCAATTTTCTGAAGGACTTTGAACATGAATGAGTATTGGACTTTGTCAAAAGCCTTTTCTGCATCAATTGAGATGATCATGTAGATTTTAGTTTTTGCTCTATTGATATAGTGCATTACATATATCAATTTTTTGAATATTGAACCATCCTTGCATCTCTGGCATGAATCCTACCTGGTCATCATGTATGATCTTCTTGATGATTGATCCTTTGATAGTATTTTATTGAGGATTTTGGCATCTATGTTCATGAGGGAGATTGGCCAGTAGTTCTCTTTCTTAGTTGGGTCTTTCCCGGTTTTGGTATCAGTACAATACTTGCCTCCAGAAATTATTTTGGGAAGATTTCTTCCTTTTCAATTTCATTGAAGATACTGAGGAGTAGAGGGCCTACAGCTTCTGTAAATTTCTTGTAGAATTCAGCTATGAATCTATCTGGGTCTCGACTTTTCCTTGTCGGTAGGTTTTTTTTTTTTTTTTTTAATTACATTTCATGTTTCATTGGCTGTTATTGGGCTTTTGATTGCGATTTAGCTTTGGTAATTTGTACCTTTCCAGGAATCTGTCCAGTTCTTCTGTGTCTTGTATTCTGTGAGAGGAAAGTTTCTCAAAGTAGCTATAGATAATCTGAATTTCCACTGGGTCTGTGGTTATTATCCCCCTTTCATTCCTTATTGCTTCTTTTGAATTTTTTTTCCTTTTTTTGATGAGGTTAGTTGGGGGCTTATCGATTTTATGTAATCTTTCAAAAAACAGCTTTCTGTTTTTTTAATTATTTCAGCTATTTTCTCTTCTCAATTGCATTAATTTCTGCTGTAATCTTTATGATTTTTTTCCCATCTTTGGGCTCCCGGTTTGATTTTTTCTTCCTTTTCTAGTTGTTCAAGTTGCAGCATTAGGGTATTTATTTGTTCCCTTTCTGTTTTCCTAATGTGTGAGTTTACAGCTATGTATTTCACTCTGAGAACTGCTTTCAGCGTATCCCATAAATTCTGATAATTTGTGTTTGAAATTTAATTGAATTGCAGATATTGTTGAATTTCTTGTTTGATTTCTTCTGTGACCCATTTGTTGCTGAGTAGGGTGTCATTTCATTTCCATTTATTTAAGTTTTTTTTTCTGGTTTATTTTGTCATTTATTTCCAGTTTCATTGTACTGTGGTCAGATAATATGCATGGGATAATTTCTGTTATCTTACAAATACTTAAGCATGACCTATGGACCAGTATGTGGGCTATTTTAGAAAATGACCCATGTGCAGCTGAGAAAAATGTATTCACTTGTGTTTGGTGGAACACTCTGTATATGTCCACCAAGTCCTTTTGTTTCAAGCTCTGATTCATTTCTGCTATTTCTTTGCTAATTTTTTGTCTGGTTGACCTATCTTTTTGGGATAAGAGGGGGGATTAAGTTCTCTTGTTGAGATTGTGTTATTGGATATTAGATTTTTCATGTCAATTAAGATTTGTTTTATACAGTTTGGTGCTTCCGTGTTTGGTGCATACATATTTATGAGTATTACCTCTTAAATTTGAATTTTTCCCTAACTGGTATATAGTGACTTTATTTCACTTGATAATTCTTGGTTTGAAATTGAGTCAGTTTAGAATAGGATTGCTACCTCTTCTTTTTTCTAAGGTGTTGGGGCATGTAGTATTGTATTTCATCTTTGGACTTTCAGCCTATGTATGTCTGTAAGAGTTAAATATATTTCTTGTATACAGCATATTGTTGGATTTTTTTCCTAATCCACTGTGCCAGTCTATTTCTCTTAATTTGTGAATTGAATCCATTTACATTGATGGTTATAATTAAGATGTATTGACTTACAATTGACATGTAATTTACCTGTTTTCTTTTTCTTTCTTTTCTTTTTTTTTTCTTTTAGTGCTCCAAATGCCTTCAGGGCAGATTTGGCTGGCTTGACTTGTGGGGATTGAACCACAGCAACCAGAACCTGACTGCTTTGTCGAAGCAGCCACTTAAACTACTGAGCTAAGGGGCAGGACCCCCCAATTCACCTGTTTTCATTTACTCTTTTTTCTTCTGTGTTTAATTGCTTACCCTATTCTCATTCGTGGAGTCTGATCATTTTGGTGCCTCTCTAGAACATCTTTCATGAGCCTATGTAGTGTTTGCTTTGTCGTCATTAAATTTTTTAGTTGTTCTTTGTCATGGAAGTATTTCACTTCTCCATCAAACTTGAAAGAGAATTTGCAGGTTATAGTAGTCTGGGCTGAAATTTGTTTTCATATAGGACTTGAAGTACTCTGCTCCATGCTTTTCTTGCCTTCATGGTTTGTGAAGGGAAGTCATCTGTAATTCTGATGTGTTTTCCTTTTAATGTGATCTGCTTCTTTTCTCTAGTGGCTTTCAGTATATTCTTCAGCTGAATTTCTGGGATTTTGACTACTACACGTCTTGGTGTGTTTTTAATTATGTTGAGGTTACTTGGCATTCTATATGCTTCAGTTACCTGAATATCAATTGTTTCCTCATATTTGGAAAGTTTTCTGCTATTACTTCTGCCCATATTTTTTAATGTCATTTGTATTGACTCCTTTTTTCTCATTTATACCTATTAGTCTCATATTGTTCATCTTCGCATCGTATTGTAAGTGATGAATTTTTTTTTCCTGCGTCCTAGTTGTCTTTAAGAGATCTGTTCTTAACATTTCACTAGCTGCACCAGTGTCTTCAAGATCTGAAACTCTGTCTTCACTGTCACTTAAATGGTTTTGCAAGCTGTGTTTGAGAATTTAAGTTCCTCTATATATCTTTGACTCTGCTTCATGCGATCTATTTCTTTCCTGTATTGCTCATTAAAGGAATCCCTCATTTTTCTAATCTCGATTTTTTATCAATGTCTTCTTTAGAGCCAGTTATTAATACTTTTACTACAGTGCTTTCTTCAGATTTTGTTTATACCCTGTTTCTCTAGATGATTCTTTACTTCAGATGCTATGAGTTCAGAGAATTCTTTTTATATTTCAGAAAAGAATTAAGCTCTGGGTTCCTCTAAAGCTTTCTGCTGTTGCTTATTTACTATAGATGCTATTAATTCATACATTTCAGGTGAACTAGTGTCCTCTGCCTTTGTTGTGGGTGGGCACTGGGTTTCCTCCATATGTTTCTGCATTTGATTCTCTACTGCAGATTCTATTAATTCAGGGATTTCCTTTTTAATTTCCAAACTGAGTTCCTCTATACCTTTCTGCAGTTTTTTCTTTGTTTCAAAAGCTGTTGATTTGTTGATTTCACCTGTGTGATTCCCAATTTTTTCTGTGCTAGTGTCCCCTGCACTTGTTATGGCTGTGATTGGCGTCTGAGATTGCATTTTTCTCCTTATTATTGTCATATTGTGTAGCACTGTCTTCTGATCTTTGTTGTAGAGTTTTGGTGCAGTTATATCCTTAACACTTACTAAAATTCAGGTGCAGATCTACAACTTTTGGTTTTATCCTGTTGTGCATGGCTTGCATTTGGCTGCTGTACTCAGCTCCTTCCTGCTGTCACCCTTGGGATTGATCCTGTTGGTCCCCTCTGATAAGATTTTCGGCTCCTGAACTAGCTGTATGGCTTTGTCCCCTACACTCTCTGCAGAGATTGCAGCTGCAGTGTTACACACCAGACCTGTAATCTAGCTGAGACTGGAGGGGACACGGTGGAGTAGGAAGGACAGGAAGCTCTCCCACACACTCACTGGGACTGGGCTAGGGCTGGATCTGGGATTCCTCAGAACATGGCAGAATTTCTCACTGGGCAGGCGAGGTGGGGTTACTTCCAAGTGGTGTGTGTGGCTCAAGGGTTTGGAAGGGGGTCTCACCCAGGCTGCGCCAGGTCTTTACCATGCACGTCCCACTGGCACATGGTAGCAGGAAACGCTCCCACACACTCATAGGGCCCGGGCTAGGACTGGATCTGGAGGTCCCCAAAATGCAGCAGGAATTCTCACTGAGCAGGCAGGATTGGGGGGTGCTGTGGAGTAGTACGGGCTCCCAAGGGGGTGGAAGAGGGTCTCAACTACACTACTCCTGGGCTGGGACCAGAGGGTCTCCCACACACACACTGTGCCTGGATCTCTGTTAATCGGTTTTGAAACTGTCTCCTTGATATCTATTTCTCAATAAAATACATTTAAATATATAAAAAATAAAATACCCACCAAATTCATCTTCCAGGATAAACAAACTTTTTCCATAATTTTATTGATGAACAAATAGCAATGAGACAGTTTCAAATCAAATTGTTAGGACAGTTTCAATAATTAACACATTGCATACATTCTTCTTAGTGGTTAATTGCTGTACAAATGCGGACATGATATCCTATCTACAAACACCATTAGAACAAATCATTGTATTCATTCAGAGAATGTAACTATATATCTGTCCTAACCACTTTGAATACACAGATACAAAATGGACATTCATCTGTATACCCTTTTATGGTAAAGTCCAGTTACTTGAATATTATAGGTGTGTTAACTCAGCAAAATAATCTAAAAGAGTTAAGTAGTCCATAATGGTATTGGGTCTTCCACTTCACTGACAGTGCCAGAAATTGTTGACCTGATTCCCTACAGCTCAACATAACAGCATGGCTTTACTTCTTATATTTTGTTTTTATACTTTTCTTCTGGGTGGTTAAGACCAAGGTAAAGCAGGACTTATGCAACAAGAGTTGTAGCTTTTTGGTTGGATAAGGTCAGTGAAATCCCCTCAGGATTTATCCTGAGATCCTGTACCTCAGATTGTAGAACCTTTTGCAGTGTCAGCCATGTGGATGAGTCACGGCCATTGCTTGGCCAATGTGCTCTCTGTGAAAGCCTGAGAGAATATTTTCTCTCCGTGGGACTCTAATTAGGCACACTCTACATCATCAGTCACTTTCCTCTTTGGTTCCATAATCTCCTTGATCAGAAAATTTGGGACACTACAGAGTTACATGACGTTACACTACAAGTTCTCATATATACTGAGTCTTAATTGACCTTGGAAGGCTAGGGCCAAAATGTTGGCTAGGATAAACAAATTTTACAACAGATTTTTCTCTAAGTTATCCAGTAATTATTTATTTCTATGATTATTTTAATTTTATTTCTCTGTATTTATTCTATTTTATTTCTGATATTAATTTTATTTCTCCATAACTTTTGACAAATACCAAATGTTTCAAAATTATCACAAATTGCCAAATTAGTGAAATTGTAAACATTTTGATAAAATCCTAGCATATTACTTAAAGTCACTAACTGATGGTAATACAGTATAAAGATTTTATTTATATTTAAAATAAACATGTATATAATACATCTTCATAAGCCACTTTATATAATGAATATATTTAAATCTATTTGTTATAAAATATTTAAATGTATTTATATTAAGCTTCTATGTGTACAGTCGCATAATTTCAGTCAATACTGGCCAAGAAATATGAAAAGATGAATCAGTTAGAGAATAATTATGAAATTCTCTTTTTATTAAAAATTCTGTTTATAACTTGCTTTATCTAAATTGGCACAGTATTTCTTGGTAGGGAGTAATGTCTATAGTTTTGAATTTCTGTAATTGACAATACTCATTTTTTTTTTTTTTTTTTTTGGTACTGCAAAATGGAACTTATGAAGAACTTCTTTCTGTTGAGAACATAGTTGATAGCCCTCCTCTAAATCTCAGAGACATGTTAAAATAAATGTAGCCCCAGGAGGCCAGGTGCCAGGTGTTTTCCACAGCAAAGGAAAAAGAATGAACCAATATGACTGAGTGGTAAAGAATCTTGGAGACATACACCCTCTCTCTGTGACGTCTCCTTTCTGCTCCTTGCTATGAAAGATTCTTGCCCTCTTGTGTATTGGAAGAAGCAATTTTAAGTGAAGCAGGTTTTCCTTACCCTCAGAGCTAGCTTTGAAGAAATCTTTTCTACTTTTTACCCAAATATATGGTGTACTTTAGTCTGATCAGCAGTTGACAGATGAACTTCAGCATATTATCTTACAAAACCAGTAACAGTAACTCCATCAGATTTTTTTAAAAGATCTAAATTTTGAAAGTTTTGGCAAATTTATAATGAAAGATGACCGCCCCATATTCTGACTTCTGCTTGGCTGTAGGCAGCAGTAGGCCTGTCTTTCCAGGGGTTTCGATGCCTTATTTGGTGTACTCCCCCTGAAAGCTGCTTCCATCACTTACTGGGTTCACTGCCAGATATTTTAACTCACAGATAACTGAATGGTAAAGTAGGAAAAATGTATGAAAACATATAAAGCTACAACATCTTAAATATTTGAAAATGATTCCACTTCTTATGAAATCCAGCAATCCCTTTTGGTGATATACAAAACAGGAAATGTCTGATAAATATACATATGTCTACAGTCGCACCGTTCAGTCACCTCTTTGCTTTATGGTGGTGAGTGGGGTTGTTGCTGTGGCTAAATCTGATTGTGCGGATCCCAAGATTTTGGGAATGGTTTATGGGAAGAGATAGAAAGATTCAGAGATGTCTCCTACAAGCGAAGCACTGAACAAATTTTCTTTTCCTATCCCCTCTCTTTTTCTCCACTTCCTCTTCCTTTTGCTCCTCCTCCTTCCTCTCTCTCTCTTTCTTTCTCCTCTTCTCTCTCTGACCTTCTCTCTCTTTGTTTATCTCTGCCAGAATGATTTCTGAGAGACTGGATAATGGAAAGGAAGGCCTATCCATTTAAAGTAGCCAGGTGTGATATTCATATTTCATTTCATAATAGTGTTAATGCTCTGTGATTTTTCCTTGGCGATTAAATATAAATGGGAGTGCAGTTTCTTTCCAGAGTAAAATAATAAAAAGCCCATGTTTCTCTCAGAATTGAAAGGTGGGGGTAGGCATCTCTACATGACGCTGAAAGAGTATGCAAAAACAGCACAAATAAGTTCTTGTTTTCTAAATTCTTAATTATTAGACTTTTAAAAAATATCTTGAAATATCTGGAAAGGTATGAAAAACTTTAGTGAGGTAAAAACCTATAGCCTTATTCTGTGCTGGTGTTGTTTTTTCACAATTATCTCGTGCCATAACACTTTTTACTAAAAAGAAAAATCTGAATACTTGAAAACATTCACACAGTTGATTTTCTTCGCATTTTTTTTCTTTTTATGTTGTACTTTCGTTTTTAACCCTTTTTAGAAGAAAAGGGTATGTTAGATAGGTTATCCATCTTGTGGTTCAGCTGAGATGAGACTAAAAAACATTGAGTTATACTGTGCTTTCCATTGATAAGATGGAAAGCAGTAACATTGAAAATTAACAAATTCTATTGATCTTCTGCTGAAAGCAATTGTTATATTGCTCCTACCTTTATTGTGATATATAGGCTAGTGAGAAATAAGTTGCAGGAAGGAAGAAGCATGTGTTGCCATTGTTTACAATGGAAGAAAGATTGGAAAAGTCCATGTTTCTTTCATTACATTTTCTTTTTTGTTAAAAAATTTATAATTTCACATTCTTCCCACCCCATCTTGTGCATAATATGTGATTAGGATTAAGAACATGATGCATTTGTCTTCAGCTGCATACTGATTCAGAGAACATAGACAAAATTTTCAGCTTTGCTTTACATTTATGTAGAACTGTTTAACTCCACTAATACTGAGAACAAAAGAATTATTTTTGGTGTCTCTAGGAAATAAGAGCACTGGCGCCTGTTATTTTCAGGAATCCTGCTGTTCAAAGAGAATAGTGTCAACATCGCCACATTTTATCAAGTAAATCTAAAATCTTTTTCCTCTGTGTGGTTATTCTTTAGTCTAACCACTTGACCAAAAGTGCAACAAATCAAGTGTGAGCCATCTCTGCTGGTTGTCTGATTCCAAAAAAAGGAGTCAAAGATGAATTGCTCCTTTCGTTAATTTCCACATTATGAATATAAAAACAATGTTGTTTGCTCCTATATTTTAATGTTTAATCCAGGTATCATTTCAGCATTTCAGCATGGGTTCTAATAAGGGTAATTATTCCCTGTATTTTCTTCTCAACTTCTGCCTCAATAAACATAGACCTACACTACATTTAAATGGAACTTTGACTATTTTCAGCAAGGAAATCAAAAAATATCCCTATGATATCACAGTACTAAATTTTCCCTTAAGCATACTGTAGATCCTAATTCAACACTGTGCAGTTGGTAACAATTGTCAATGTCAAACCTCAATAAGAATTATGCAAGAAAATATGCACAGCAACAGTGATTTAGCAAGAATAACAATGGCAAGTGGAATAATTCCATTGGTGAGAATAAAGTGAAATATTATTAGCTGCCTAATGTTACAATATAAATTTGAGAGGCTCAATGGAAATATGATTAGGATAATTTGGAAACTAGTTCATGTCAATCTTGAGAACAGAAATTAATTACAAGATTCTAAATTTGTGTATTGTACTGCATTATCTTAAAAATTTAATTGGAAAGATGGAAAACAATATGGAATCACTAAAGAAAACTGGGATATACTTGATTAGGGGGAAATTGGTGGTAGGCAATAACCATTTCAAATATTTGAATAATGTAATGGAGAAGATGAGAACCATGTAGTTACAACAAAGAATAGGGCCTGGAAAGATCGCTAAGCAGTATAAGCACCTGCTTGGCAAGCTCAAGGACCCAAGTGTAACCCTGCATGGCATGCTGGCCTCCAAACCACAGGCACTCCATGCCTGCCCTGAAACCAGGTGTGATGGCACATTCCTGCAATCCCAGCCTGCGGAGGCTGAGACAGGTGGATCCTTACAAGTCTCAACTACATAGTGATACCCTGTATCAAATAAATAAATAAATTACTAAATAAATAAATAGCAAAGAATAATCTCTAGAGCAAAACTTTTAAGCAGATAAAGAGTTATGGAAAGAGAACAGAGATCAATGAATTTATGGAAGATGGACAAAGTGATTTCAATCTTATTCCTTCACCTTTTAATAAAGTAAAAAGGAAAATTCTTCCAAGAGTTAGAAACATTTTGAAATCATCTACTTAGAGAGAAACACTGAATTAAAGAGATGTAGTGGAGTAATTGAGCAGGTGACTCAAAAATAAAGATGAGTCTATTAATTACGGTTCAATAAAAATTTATATTTGCATTTAACTGCTTTAATATAGCAGTAAATTAGATTGAAAAATGAAGTTAATTGGGTTAGAGCTTTGCCAATCTGGTATGCACACAAGAAAGAAATCAAAAGTTTTTTGAAGTTGTTTACAAAGAAGAGATCTATTGACTATGTTGTTAATGAAACTAAGATTTTGGGGAAGAAATGTAGATTTCCAAATAAAAAGTAGACACACAAAATCAAAATCATATAGGATTTTTTCAGGCAAATTCTAACACAAACTTCATTGTCTCTGTTTACTGATGTCACTCTAGATACTGTTATATTGCAGGACAAAAGGATTACAAAGATATGACTAAGGTTACTAAATTACTGACTCTAAAATAGAAAAAATTTCACAAAATTTCTAAGAAAATTTTTTTCCTTTTTTTCCTGGCTAGAGAAGTAAAAGCTCATGAAATTGTAAGCATGAGAAGGATTTGATGAACCATCATTTGCATGAGTAAAAATCCTCTGAGGAATGTGGGCACATTGTCAAACTGAGATTGGTTCCCCTCAAATGGTCTACAAATGGAGATCTAGCTTAACAGCCAGAAGAAATTAAGTTCTTCCAACAACCTGAACAAGCTTACAACAGAATTGTACTTTCGGTGCCATGACAACAGCCCAGTCTAATTGTCATACTGACTTCAGTTTTGTGAACTATTAAAGAACACACGCGAGTGCACCTGGATTGTTGATGTGCAAGCAAAGCAAATTGTGGAGTGTTGTTAAGTCACTAAGTTTGTGAAGTAATGAAAAATGAACAAAAAAGCAATGCATGTTATAATGAAAAATGAATACAAAGGCAATAGATTATAGCTCTTATTGGGATAGAAGAAATGGGAATTATATGGAGAACACAGTCTAAAATTAAATACTAGAAATTGAAATTTTAGAGAAAATGTGGCCTCTTGTGATTAAACAATCAAAATGTGATGAAATGAGAATTGTTGTGATAAGTTGAAGGAAAAGTCATTTAGAAGAGTATGGCAAAAGGAACCCTGGATGCCAAGAGAAAGAATAGAGAATGTGGTAACAGTGGTTGGGTGTCCTTGAATTTTGAAGCTCCTTCTGCCATAGCTATTACACAGGTTGCAACTTTCTTTCTAGCCCTTAATGCCCTTATAAAACCTTCCTTGTTTTCCTTTGGAAAACATTTTGAGGTTTTTGTCTCAAAGTTTGTTTTCAGAAAGAATGAACTATTGTCAACAGGTTGTCTTTGTCAGCTTCCCTGTTGCTGTACAAAATACCTCACATCCATAACTTAAAGTAGGAGATGATTTTGTGGATCAGTTTTAGAGATTTCAGACTATGGTGAAACTGTACTAAGACAGGAACACCATGGGAAAAGGGTGTGGGAGTGCAAATATGCCCACCTCATGTCTTTCAGAAGCAGTGTACATAGGAAGAGTGCCAGTGAGAGATGGACCTTTCTAGGCCACACTCCTTTGGTCCACCTCCAACTGGGCCCTTCACTTAACTGCACATTAAGTTATAAATACCAGTGAACGAACTAATTGACAGTACCTTCATGATATATCATTGCTTCAGGAGTCTCGACCTAGTCAAATTGAGAGTTAAGATTAACTGGCACAAAGAATTGCTTCCTTATTTGCACTGTCAAACACTTGGCAGTGAGGATTAAATGTTATCTGAAAATGAATATTCAGAGCTTAAATAGCTTTTATCATACAGTTGATTCTGTTTTCTAGTTCAAACTAGCATTTCTTATTTATAACCACATTAATAAAAATGCTAAATATCTAATAATATGTGCACATACATATTTCTTCCTATTTAAATTTACATTATTTTACTAGCTAAATAATTCATCTTGCTTCAGCTAAATTTCATCCTGTGAATGTTGTTGAAGCCCTTTGTAGCTTCTGTTATAAACTGAGATTAATTTGCTGTGATTGTTCTGTTTACTATCTCAAGTACTGTGTACTTAGTATTGTATAATTACCTGCATTACCATAATTTAGAGATATACTCTTCTAGCCTAACTCATTTGCTCAGCAGTTAGTAGAATCAAGCAGATTACATGTAATTTGATAAAAAAAAAATTGAGGATTTTGAATATGTGTTTTTCAAAGTCCACCAAGCATATATTTGTATAACTTTAAGAATATTGTCTGGTTGAACTTAGAAGTTAAAATAATAAAACACATAAAGTAAAACAAAGTATAAACTTGAGTTTAGCTATCTTATAATTACAAATTCCTTAGCCATTTTAGCAACATTTGAATGTAATGCCTAGAAATAGACTAATACAATAAAAGAAAGCAAATTCATTTTTTGTCATGTGGTGAACTTATAATCCTATCTATAATTCCCTGTAAGTTTAGTACCTTGATCTCAATATGATCATTGTCCGAAATGATGACAAGATATAAAATAGAATTTCCCACTGAGACAAAGAAATTCTATTGAATAATTTTGAAAGGTGACCTTTATTCTTACATTTATTGTAAGCGCATGTACCCATTGATTTAGTCTCCCTTTCTCTGTGAGCTCTATTTTGAAGGGGTCACATATCTGGGACCTTCAGCATTCAATATTGCCAGTTCAGAAGTTTAGGTAGATGAGAAGCTCAGGCCCTCCCAGAGTGTTGTGCATACAAAGGAGGTGTGATAGATATGTACACTATGTCTGTACAGACACAGTCTTTGTGCTTTTGTATAATCATTGGGTAGCATCAGTCCTATAAATACTTGAATTCTGATTTACTCAAGAAGTAACTATCTCCTAGTTGAATTCTTTTGTCCTTATGTCTTACAATTATGATTTTTTAAATGAAATTATATTTATATATCTATGATTTCTTTCCTTAAGAACACCAAATAGTGATAATGAAAATAGCATTAGAAATGATACAATATTTCACTAAACAAAGTAATAGGAATTCAACAATAGTTGCTGTATTGCATAATGTATTTTGTTTATTCTTTAAACTGTCTTACAATTATAATTTTTAAAGAAAACAATGTTTTAACAAAAAGTAAGATAACACTCCCACACATGTACACAAATATACTTTTCTAAACTAAATGTTTTACAATAAAATATTTTCTTCAAATCCCAACAAGTATAAACTTTCAAATATGTTATGCTGTACTATTTTAACGGCTGAATAATACAGTTTTTCTTTCTCTGTGTGTCAAACATAAACATTTGGCACTTACTATAAACTTCTTTCTTGAAGCTTACATTGTGTAAATGTAACAGTGGTATTATAGATACTCTTTCATATATATGATTATTATCATAAATTTTGTTGTATAATTTTAAATTAGTCTTACCCTGAATTCTAATTCCAAGGAAAATGTGTTTTACTATTTACTGTATTTTGAAAAAATATTTTATTTATTTATTTATTTATTTGGTACTGGA
>NW_004524721.1:815616-822007 GCF_000260255.1 Octodon degus
TTATAGATTTTCAAATATTGAACCATCCTTGCATCCCTTGGATGAATCCTACCTGTTCGTGGTGTATGATCTTTTTGATGATTTGCTGTGTTCTATTTGCTATTATTTTATTGAGGATTTTGGCATCTATGTTCATGAGAGAGTTTGGCCTATAGTTCTCTTTCTTAGTTGTGTCTTTCCCTGGTTTTGATATCAGTATAATACTTGCCTCCAGGAAAGATTTTTGGAGGATTGTTTCTTTTCAATTTCATGGAAGAGTTTGAGAAGTATAGGGACTACATCTTTTGTAAATGTCTTCTAGAATTCAGCTGTGCATCCATCCTGACCTGGAATTTTCTTTGGGTGTGAATTTTTAATTACATCTCATATTTCTTTGGCTGTTATTAGGATATTGAGAGTGGTTATATCTTATTGATTCCATTGTGGTAATTTGTACCTATCTAGCAATCTGTCCATGTCTTCTGTGTCTTCTGTTCTGTGAGAGTAAAGATTCTCAAAAGTAGTTATATATAATCTTCTGAATTTCCACGGAGTCTGTTGTAATTACACCCTTCTTATTCCTTATTGTTTATATTTGAATTTTTTTCTTTTTTCTGTTAGATGAGGTTAGCTAGAGGCTTATCGATTTTATTTAATCTTTCAAAGAACCAGCTATTTCTTTTTTTTAATTCTTTGAATTGTTTTCTTCATCTGAATTGAATTTATTTCTGCTCTAATCTTTATGATTTCCTCCCGTCTTTGGTTCTGGGTTTGGTTTGCTCTTCCTTTTCTAGTTGTTGAAGGTGCAGCATTATGGTATTTTTTTCCCATTCTGTTTTCCCAATATGTGAGTTCACAGCTCTGAATTTCCCTCTGAGGACTGTTTTCATCGTATCCCATAAATTACAATATGTTGTGCTTGAATTTTCATTGAATTGTAGATGTTGTTGAATTTCTTCTATAATTTCATCTATGACCCATTGGTTGCTGAGTAGGGTGTCATTTAATTTTCAGGTAGTCAAGGCTTTTTTCTGATTTCTTTTGTCATTTATTTCCAGTTTCATTGCACTGTGGTCAGATAATGTGCATGGTATAATTTCTGTTTTATTCTATATACTTAAGCATGACCTATGGACCAGTATGAGGTCTATTTTAGAAAATGACCCATGTGCAGCTGAGAAAAATGTGTATTCAACTGTGTTTGCGTGGAACACTCTGTATATGTCCACCAAGTCCATTTGTTTCAAACTCTGGCTCAGTTCTATTATTTCTTTGCTAAGTTTTTTTTCTGGTTTATCTATCTTTTGGAGATAAGGGTGTGTTATGGTCTACTGTTAAAATTGTGGTAATGGATATTAAATTTTTCACGTCCATTAAGATTTACTTTATATATTTGGGTGCTCCCGTGTTCGATGCATACATATTTATGAGTGTTACCTCTTCCTCTTCAATTTTTCCCCAAACCAGTATATAATGGCCTTCTTTATTTTGCTTTTTCATTTTTGGTTTGAAGTTGAGACTGTCTGAGAACAGGATTGGTATTCCTGCTTTTCTCTGAGGTGCTGGGCCATGTATTATTGTGCTCCACCATTTATCTTTCAGCCTCTGAATGTCCTTATCAGTTAAATGTGTAAAATGTATACAGCATATTGTTGGATTTTGTTTTCTAATCCACTGTGCCAGTCTATTTCTCTTAATTGGTAAATTGTGTCCATTTACATTGATGGTTACAATTGAGATGTATTGACTTACTATTGACATGTTATTTACCTGTTGTCCTTTACTCTTTTTTCTCCTGTGTTTAATTGCTCGGCCTATTTAGTTATTTGCTTCTGATCTCATTCCTGAAGTTCTGATCATTTTGGTCCCTCTCTAAAACATCTTTCCGTAGCCTGTGTAGGGTTGGCTTTGTCATCACGAAATTGTTTAGCTGTTGTTTTCATGAAAGTATTTCACTTGTCCTTAAAACTTGAAAGAGAGTTTTTCAGGGTATAGTATTCTGGATTGGAATTTGTTTTCATAGAGGACTTGAAGTACTCTGCTCCATGCTCTTCTTGCCTTCATGGTTTGTGAAGAGTTTTTGGCTGTAATTCTGATGGATTTTCCTTTGAATGTGATCTGGTTCTTTTCTCTAGCGACTTTCAGTATATTATTCTTGTGCTGAATTTCTAGGATCTTCACGATTATATATCTAGGTGAATTTTTCATTGGGTTGAGGTTACTTGGCGTTCTGTATACTTCAGTTACCTGAATGTCAGACTGTTTCCTCATATTTAGGAAAGTTTCTGCTATTACTTCTGCCCATATTTTTTAATGTCATGTGTATTGACGCCTTCTTTCTCACTGATGACTATTAGTCTCACATTGTTCATTTTTGCATCATCTTGCAGGTGATGGATTATTCTTTCCTGCATCCTCATTGTTCTTAAGAGATCCTTTCTTACCTTTTCACTAGCTGCACCCACATCTTCAAGATCTGAAAGTCTGTCTTAACTTTCACTTAAATGGCTTTGCAAGCTTGTGATTGAGATTTTAATTTCCTCTATATTTCTTTGACTCTGCTTCATGCGATCTATTTCTTTCCTTTATTGCTCATTCCAGGAATCCGTCTTTTTTCTAATCTCCTCCATTTTTTTCTCAATGTCTTCGTTAGAAGTAGGTATAAATTCTTTTGCTGCAGTGGTTTTTTCAGATTGGGTTTCCTCCCTATGTTTCTGTAGTTGCTTCTTTACTTCAGATGCTATGAGTTCTGAGAATTCTCTTTTTATTTCAGTAAAGAATTGCGCTCTGATTTCCTCTATAACTTTCTTTTGTTGCTTATTTACTATTGATGCTCTTAATTCATTCTTTTCAGCTGAGCTAGTGTCCTCTGCACTTTTTCTGGGTGGGCATTGGGTTTCCTCCATATGTTTCTACATTTGATTCTTTACTGCAGATGTTATTAATTCAGGTATGTCTTTTTTATTTCCAACCTGAATTCCTCTATACCTTTCCGCAGGTGTTTTTTTTTTTTTTAATTTCAGAAGCCATTGATTCATTGATTTCAGCTGTGTTATTCTCAATTTGTTCTGTGTTAGTGGCCTCTGCATTTGTTATTGGTGGGGTTGGGTTATGAGGTTGCATTTTGTTCCTTGTTGACATTTTTTGTAGCACTGTCTTGTGATCTTTGTTGTTGATCTTCATTGTACTTATAACCTTAGTACGTACTGAAGTTCAGGTGCAGATCTACAAAGTTTGGATTTATCTAGCTGTGCCTGACTTGGATCTGGCTGCTGTGCTCAGCTATTTCCTCCTGTTGCTCTTGAGGGTGAATCTGTTATGACCCACTGGCAAGATTTTCTGCTCCTGAACTAGCTGGGTGGTTCTATCCTCTACACTCTCTGCAGGGATTGCAGCTGCATGGTTACACCCCAGGCCTGTATTCCAGGCCTGAGCTGAGCCTTGAGCGGACAAGGTGGAGTAGTGGGGAGAGCCAGATCTCCCACACAGTCACTGGGTCTTACCTAGGTCTGGGTCTAGCCTTTCCCAGAACGTGACAGAAATTCCCCTTGTCAGGTGTTGTGGAAGATGTGCTGCGGAGTGTTTGGGAGCATCCCAAGAGGATGGAAGAGTGTCACACCCATGTTGTGCCTGCTCTGGGACCAGTAGTAGGTCCCCCTGGGGCAGGTTAGCAGGAAGCTCTCCCACACACTCACCGGACCTTGGCTAGGACAGGGTCTGGGAGTTCCCAGGATGAGGCAGAAATTCCTACTCGACAGGCTTGGTGGGGGAGGTGTTGCAGAGTGGTTGAGTGCATCCCAAGGGAGTGGAAAAGGGTCTCACCCATGCTGTACCTGGGCCTGGACAAGTAATAGGTCCTGCTGGGGCAGGGTAGCAGAAAGCTCTCCCACACACTCACCTGACCTGGGCTAGAACTGGGTCTGGGAGTTCTCAGGACGAAGAAGAAATTCCTACTCAGCTGGTGGGGTGGGGGATGTGCTGCGGAGTGGTTAAGGGTATCCCAAGGGGATGGAAGAGGGTCTGTCCCTCGCTGTGCCTGGGCTTTGACCAGTAATAGGTCCCGCCTGCACGGGGTAGCCAGAAAGTCTCCCACACACTCACTGGACCTGGAGTAGGACTGGGTCTCTATAATTACAAACTTTAAAAGATTATTGCATTCAGATCCTTCTGCTAATATCTCAACAGCTGTTAAAAATATAAGATATCTAATTATTACCATTTACTTGTTGAAAAAATTTTTGACTATATTATTATTCTGCTGATGTTATTATTCAGCCCATACATGTTTAATTGTTTCTTTGGCTTTGTTTTCTCCAGACTACCCAAGATAAAAATGCATGTTGTGTTTTTAAGGCCTTTAGGTAGAACCTCTGGAGAGTATCCCTGACTGCAGGTTCACAATTATGACCCCTTTCAGCCTGAAGAAACCACATCAGTCATTCTCCATGGTTCCCTCATGGCAGTTTGGGTTACTTCTTCAGAGAGGTGAATGTTGTAGGCAGATGAATTAGATAAAAATATTCTATGCCATCAGACATGGCCAGGCCTTCAAGGAGAAAACATGGAAGACAAGGTGACTTCACAACTTAGAAGAGACAGACTCTTCCATATGGGCCTCATCTCAAGACAAAAGAGGAAATAAACACAGCTATATACTTTTATAGGGATGGGCATCAGGGATTTTTTTTTTAATTTAAGGGAAGGTTCTATACTACTAGATCAGACTCATAGTGATCCACCTGTTTACAACCTCCCAAGACCTGAGATTACCTGTGGGTACCACCACACCTAGTCTCAATTGCTCTCTCAGTATGCCCCAGAGGAGATGCCAGCACAGCATTCCTGGGGATTGAAACCCTGGCCCCTGTTTCTGCTTGCAGGCACTTTAATCCACTGATTTATTTGGCTGGCCCAGGGATTGATATTCAAAATAGATATCAATCATTTGAAAGAGCCCAAATGAGTCACTAACCCAAACCTCAACAGCAAGAGACCCTGTCCCATATTCATGCCTGCTTGTTATGTAACTCATCTCCCCATTTGGTACTGGATTTACTCAATTTAACCTGAGCAACGATGCTTAGAATCTCATTGGTGACCACAGCTTTGTCCCAACTCATGCCCACCTACATGAGTTCTCATGTTCTCCACCAAGTTAGACAGGCATCAAGCATGGTTTTACTCTATAAATGACCCTGAAACAGACAGTTTCCTGGGAATCACCTGCTCAGGCCCCCTCCTCTTAAGAGATGAGCTTTGTTTCCCCCAATAAATGTATTCTGCTAAAAAAAATTCATTATTTAAAATGGTGGTTTTAATTGAGGTCAGGGAGAAAAAAAACAGCAAGGGTGTGAAATGATGGTAAGTAATCAGCAAAGGAGTTGAAAGGAGCTAATAGTGAGGTCTAGCGTATGTCAGTATTGTGTGGTAGTTTGAAACAAAAAAAAAAACATTTTTCATAAAGAACAAGTCATCAGCTATGCAAAAGCTTTTGTTGGCTGATTGAAAAAGAATATAAAAATGACCACTTGAATTTAGCAGCCTTTTTAAAAACAGATTTCTTGGAATTATTTGGATAAGTTAAGTGACAATAAGAAAAGAAAATGTGGGAATAGCAAGTATTGGCTTTAATTTGAAGACCTTTATTCTGAAGAGAAACATCAAGATAGAACAAAAGCTAGAAGCTGAAGTGAGATCAGGAGAGCTTCATTTATTTAGCATGTTTATATATTGAATGTGATGATTTAGTAAGAAGAAAAAGAGAGAAAGTTTTTAGAAATAGAACCTAATCAGTTTTCTAATGAGTTCTGTACATTTTACTTTTAATTTCATAGATTGTAAAATTTCTCAGCCTTGATTAATTTTAGACCAATTTACAGATTCCCTGGAGAGCTGGATCATCAAAAATGGTATGGTATGATATTAAAAGTTTATGCAGTGAACACTTAGACAGCAATTGAGACTGGGTGTGGTGGCACGTGCCTTTAATACCAGCTCTTGGAAGGCTGTAAACAGGTCGATCACTGTGAGCCTGATCTAGTAGTGAGACTCTGAACACCCTGTAGAACCCTCCCTAAAATAAAAAAAAAAGAAAAGAAGAAAGAAAGTTTATGCATCTTTTTGGGCTTATTCAGAGCTGTAAATCATTTCCTAGAATAACTGTATTGATGAGACTTAATATATACAACAGGGGCTGGTAATGCTGAGAACAAAGAGTTCAGTGATTGTGATTTTGATAGTGATACAAATTTTGGGGTGTGGCAGTTGGTGCACTTTTGAGTGGATATATTAACTTGTCAATTAAAGAAAGATAGATTATCAGGTAGGAAAAGACAGGAAAAATTAATTATTCCAAAAATCAGTTTTAAGCAATGTTTATAGCAGTAAAATGCAAGCAATGTATATGCTTTCA
>NW_004524721.1:822107-828336 GCF_000260255.1 Octodon degus
TTGAAGCTTACATTGTGTAAATGTAACAGTGGTATTATAGATACTCTTTCATATATATGATTATTATCATACCAGAAATTGTATAATTTTAAATTAGTCTGCCCCTGAATTCTAAACTCCAGGAAAATGTGTTTTACTATTTACTGTATTTTGAAAAAATATTTTATTTATTTATTTATTTATTTGGTACTGGATCTCGCTATGCAGCTCAGACCCATAGTGATCCTTCTATCTCAGCCTCCCCAGCACTGAGATTACAGGTCTGTGCCAACAAAGACTGGTTTTGGTGGCCAGAAAAGTGGCATGGCATGTAGTGCTAGGGATCAAATCTAGGTCCTTACACTTGCCAGGCAGGTACTTACACAGCTAAGCTATTTCTCCAGTCCTATTCACAGTATTTAGTTTATCTTTTACTCTTTTAGTCAAGAAATATTTGTTGTGACTGAATGCAAAGAAAGCTTTCTGTCAGCCAATTAGCCACATCTATTAAACATGTTGCCAGACTACTGGCAAAAGTTACCTACAGTCCACTATCATCTTCATATACTTGTATATGTAGTTAATGGGTAAGAAAATTCCTTTTCTATTAACTATACTGTATGGTGAAATAACTTGCTTTGAAGTTTGATTTTCCTACAAGAATGTCTCTTAAATTTACTATTATAGTCTTGGAAGGATTATGCATGTTACTATCTTTAAACTGTACAAGAGTATGGAATCTGGTTTTGAAAATGACTTAAGTTCTAAAAATGAAGGTGAACTACAGAACACTTAAAAATGTGATTACTCTAAATCTCTAAATCAGTCATTTTTAGGAGCTATTCTGGATTTCTTCTTTTCTGAGTCTAGCTTTGATATTTTCTAATTTGTTTCCCATATGCTATGTAATACCTAACACATCTATTTTTCCTTGTTATTTGGTTTCTTTATATTTCTTTGCAGCAAAGATTTCTACTGGACAAGCCCTATAATTGGATCAGATGCTACCAGTATCGTTCCCACAGAGCTCTGTAGACAAACTAACTTTGGGTATGTAATTCCAAGCTAAGAAATATACCTGGAACAATCTCAATAAAACTGGGACCCTGCTATTATTAAATGAGATGAATTTCACTACACTATAACTGAACATACCATTTAAAACCTGTTTGTTATTATTATACCCCTTACAATTATTCTCATGTTTTTTAATTACTCATTGACAACATAAACTGGCCTTTATAAATACATCCATAGCAAATGTCATTACTTAAATCCTACCTAAAGAGCTGTCACAGATTTGATACACATTTTCATTGTATATTGATTAGAAGGGAGCTAATTATAGAAAACCTACAAAGTTATTTGTTTACTAAGATATCATCTTGCATAACTGTATAATTCCTAGTCACAGTTAAGGCATCTGGAATTGTAACATCTAACTATTTCATTATGCTACTAGGTGTGAATACTGATTTGTTGACTTTCTATGTATCCTGTATGAAAGCTCTGTTTGAATTTATAGTGTTTTGACCAGTTTAAACAGAGTAGTAGTATAATATTGTAGTGAATAATCACTCATTATTTTTACATATTGGACCTAATTATTGGTAATATGTTCATAATTTTATGTTATATAATAGGTTTTTTTCCCATTTGAATGTAGGTACTTGCTTATCAAAATTAAGTAACTTAAAATTGTAAATCATAAAACATTGACTTCCCAATTTTATGGTGTCATTTGCTTTTTTTGTGACTAAACTGAATTAGTTTTCTATAAGACCTACTTTCTAAGTAGAATCCTTTCTTATAACCTTGTAAAGTTAACATTCGAGCCTAAATTACTGATATTTAAGTGGATACCAACAAAATCTGTTACTTCAATTTGTGTGAAAATTGTGTGGTATAACTCCAGGAATTTTTATACATAAAAGGAAATTTAAACTACAATAGTTCCATTCTTTCATTTTATAGATATATGAACACATTTCTAAAATTGAGCCTCTTAAAGAATCTGTACATGACCTAAAATGTTTTATCTATGTAATATAGAAAATAGCACAAAACAATGAAACAGAATCTAAGTGTGATATAAAATAGAAAAACAATATGCTCACTATGTTTACATTATTTTTTTTAAATTTTAGTAGAGTATACAGGGTCTCAGTACACAGAATAGTAGTGATCCTCCTGTTTTCAGTCTCCCAAGCTCTGGGATTACAGGCCCAGTCTCAGACACAGTCTCAGCTCGCCCCAGGAGTGGGGCCAGCATGGCATGCCAGGTACCAAACCTCAGTTGTTGTGCCTGCCTAAGCAGGTGCTTTAGTTCGCTGAGCTATATGGCCAACCCCACTGCTTTTACATTGAATAATTTCATTTTCTATGTGTCTTATGAGATGATTAAAAATTTTAAATAAAGGCCAGTGAGATAGCTTAGTGAGCTAAGGGCCTGCTTAGGCAAGCACAGGGACCAGGACTCTATAGGGTGCAGTGGCACATGCCTGTAATCCCAGAGCTGTGGAAGCTGAAAATAGGGTGATCACTGTGAGTCTGAACTGTGTAGTGAAACACTGTACCAAATATATAAAAAAGAAAATTATAAATAAAATGAAAAATGTTGACTGTGTAAGGTAATATACAGTAATTGCCACAGAATTACAAACTGTAAGAAAATGTTTCAGAGCATTGTTTATCTGTATTATTATTCACTTTGTATTTTATTTTCTATAAACAATAGCATCTATTAAAATTGGAATAGTGAAAAAGAAAAAGGGCCCCTGTGGATAAACTTGAGCATTTCACATTTCTATTTATCTTCATTATTCCAAAAGAAAAAAAAAAGAATTTGATAGATTTCTTAATGTGTCTGACCTTATTAAGAAGTATTTTGCATTTATATTGAGCAGTTTGAAAAGAATAAGAGATCAATGTTAAGAAAGTCATAGCCATTCATTCATATCTCAGCTTTTCTCTTCAATAAATATTTATCATGGATATTCCTCTGCACTGTTATAGAGAGCTTACTGAAGAGATAATGGCTCAGGCAGAGAGGGTGGGGAATAAGGAAGATGGTGTTTTGAAGGAACTCCAAAGTTCAGTGGCTGGGGCAGAAAAACTAATGATAGAGTAACAGTTATGCACATGGCAGTCTCAGAGCACAGTAACACCAAGTCTTGACTCTTGTGGAGGTTAGAAGCCCTGAGATGACAGCAGGGAGATGAAGGTATGAAGAGGTTCATGCTAACTATCATGTTGAGAAATAGAATATAAGGACCAGAGTAGAACTGATGTAACTGTTCATATTAGTAGTGAAATATCTGCAAGCATCCTATCTTGGATGAATGTGGGAGTAAGAACAGAGATGATACAAGTGGCACTATCTGAGGATAGGCTGGCCAGAACTTGCAGTTTGGTTAGATATAAGATAATTTTAAAAAATATTATTGGAGAATTTAGATATCTGATTTAAGCAACTGAAAGGAAAGAGTTCTTATTTGAACTATGGTAAATATTGTGCATGGAAACATTTTGGGGGTAAACTGGAGTCAAAAAGGCAATATAAAGTCAGGGGTATGTTTTTGGCATAGGTACCAAAATTATCTTTTAAATACTCAAATAAATCTGTACAATAGTAGTCCAAAATTTAAGTTAGGTTTGGAAAACAGATTTTAAGAGCAAATACAAATTTAGTACTGTTGCTTTATGAATATCCAATGATAATACCAGAGACCACCAGTGTAAGCTCCCTTCCTGTTCCTACCTTGGACAGGAGCTATCTTTCTCCTCAATAAATATATTCTGCTCATAACCTCCAATTGATCCTAAAATTCATTCTTCAGTTTCAGAGAATATGAATATATTCCTGGTATTTTTCAGATCAGGAGTTTCATTTTTCCCTATATCATTTTTTGTTTATTTATTTGTTTTGTTCTTTACTAATCTTACTGAGAAACAAATAGCAATGAGATAGTCTAGACACCAATTAGTAGGATAGTTTCAATAATTAATGCATTACATATTATTGTCTTCATAGTGGTTATTCATAATACAAGTTGCAGACATGATATCTATCCAAACACTATTATTACAAATATTTATTCTCATTGAATTAAGAGGAAGTAGTTGTATATCTATCTTATTATTTTGTATATACAGACACAAAATGGTCCTTCATTTGTATCCCTTTTTTTTGTCTAGTTTTGCCAGAGATGGGTGTTCCATTTCCATTAAAATAGTGTAGGTGTGTGAATTCTCAAAATAATCCAATGTAGTCCAATAGTCCATAATAGTAGCAGGAAATTTTGGCTTAAAAAAGACCAATAAAAGAAAACAAGAGACAAGATAAAAATATGTCATAGGACTGTCCTGTCACAATGCTGTATATGGTTAGACTTCTAAATTTCTGTGTAAAAACATGTGATTGTTTTTTCCTTTTTTTTTTCTTTATTTCTTCATATTCTGGAGGTATTTAAAGTTTAACATATTAATACTTGATGGAAAATACTTGTTCCATGTTATGTTTAAGATGTTTGATATTCAGACAGATAGTGACATTAAGCTCAACTGCCTATATTATAGGGTATTAATATCATTAAGCTTCTCTTATCTTCTGAATTTCTAACAACATAAGTTTTCAGACCAAAAATTAGGAAAAAAGAAGGGCTGCAAGGATAGCCAACATTTTGGCCCTAGCGTTCCAAGGACAGTGAGGATGTAGGGCATAAGAGAAACTGTATTATAACACCCTGAAACTCAGCTGTCTGCCAAATTTTCTGATCAAGAAGATTATGGGACCACAGAGGAAAGCAACTGATGATGTAGTGTGTTTCTAAGGACTGTAACATGGAAAGAAAATATTTTCTCAGTCTTTCACAGAGAGCAAATTGGTCGAGCAATGGTCATGCCTTTACGGCTGACACAAAGGAACTACAAGTTGCTATATATAGTTTCAGGGTAAATCCTGAGGAGCTTTAACTGACCTTGTCAGATACAAAAGTTACATTTCTTGTTATATAGTTCATATTTTATCTTGGTCTTAACCATCCAGCAGAAAAGTATAAAAAGATGGTATTAAAAAGTAAAGCGATATTAATATGTTGAGCTGTAAAAGTCTCCAGTCATCAACTTCTGACATTGCCAGCTTCCTATATCACTTGGAGGTCATCCACCCAAGATGATTTGTTCACTGTGTCATTTGGAGGTCCCCTCTGAGATCATGGGATAAAGGTATGAGTTTGCTTTTCTTTCATAAATTCTGAATTGGGACTTGCTTTGGTAAAAATTTTATGCTTCAAATGTTGGCATGTCTTTTCTCATTTCTCATTGTCCATGCTTAGTGTCATACAGTTTTACCTTATATACTTTGTTTAAAATTGCTTTTAATAGTTTATGCTTTGTCTTTTATGGGATTATGTTAAAATGTTGATCAAAATATTGTTGGAAAATCTACATTAAAAGGTGGAAATGTTACAAGGTTATAATATTTTGTTACTGAGACATTTTATGACTGCTGTGTACTTGGTTTTTTTTCTGTGTACTATGTGTTGCATTTGAACAAGTTACTATATGTACTGATATTCCTTACTTGACTGTAGACAATGGTACTAGAGAAAGTAATGTTAGTAAGTGTCCTAGTGGATTTTATGTAAATTTCTATGAAATGGGACATTTGAACCTATTTCAGACTTAAAAAATTCTACATACCTGTGTAAGCAACACGGGACCCTTTTGCCAGCTAAATGACATTAAGACAGCAACTGTTCTTAAAAAGTTGGAGAACAAGTTGCAGTGGGACAGACTGTCTCTGATCCACCTCCAGACTGTCTCTGATCCACCTCCACATGCTAGAGGAAATGTCAGGCCTGCTTTGTTACAGTTTCCTTTCTTAGACCTTACTTCTAATTTTCCTACTTCTTTGTACTTTCCTTTTCAGAAGCATGCAAAATTAGGAAAACTTTCAACTGTTCAAACTAAATGAAGCCCTTAGAAAATGAGCATTTGTTAATGCAGAAGACAGGGAAGTCATTTATTTTCTGTTCTTTAATTTTTGTTAATTTAAATAAGAAAGAAATATCAGTGAGACAGTTTAAAAATGTTTGTAGGACAGTTACAATAATTAATACACTGCATATTGTTGCCTTTGGAGTAATTATTCAGAGTACAAGATGCAGCATGATATCTTGTCTAACCACTCTTAGTACAAAGCTTTCTTCTCACTGAACTAAGAGAGAGAAGCTGTACATCTATCCTC
>NW_004524721.1:828436-834831 GCF_000260255.1 Octodon degus
AAAAAAAAACAATATTAAAAAACTGATATAGACTGATACTCAGTTGGGGTAGGAAAAAGTTACCTCTTGATATTTGATAATAGGGAGTCAAGAGTAATAACTATATTTTATAAGCCATGTAATGATTGTCTAAAATATGTTTTAGAAAAGGCTATTAAATATCAGAAGAATCATAACAAAATTGTGAGGCTTCTTGGGAATGTCATCAGCAGGCAGTTATCAGGTGAGGAGATAGCTGCTTATGATGAGGCATATTGCACACTGTAGCCTTTAATTTACATTTAAACTAAGTAAACAGAATGAGAGTTATGATAGAACACAGTGAGCAAAGTTCTTGATGTGGTATCTGTTGAAAAATACATTTTCTCCATATTTTATAAATAAATGGAGGTAATGAATTAAAAATTAATGCTCTCCTTCATAAAGAATGTTCAGTAACAGTTGCTAAATTGCATATTTTTTAAAAACAAATTGCTTAAAATAGCCAAGGATGATTATGAGATAATAGAAGCACAAATTCAAATCCAAGATGGGCAACTTAGCAACTTGCAAAGACATTGTCTGAAAATTTAAAAAAAGGAAGGAGAGGGAGAAGGAGAAGGAGAAGGGGAAGGGGGAGGGAAAGAGGACGGAGAAGGGGACAACAACAAGTAAACGAAGAAAAAAAAAAAGACTTTAACATATCTTAGTGAAAATCCTTGGTGTAAATCCCCAGGACCACAAAATAATGACAATCACTACTAACAGAGTGTTTAAGTCTATTATTATTGGCGAGTGCTTTTGAAGACAACAGATCCAAAACAAGCACATTTTGCAATCACGATTATTGCACTGTTGGATTCTTGAGTATAACAGTTCATTTAGGATTCCTTTGTACCAATATTTATAAGTGAGATTAATGTGAAATTTTTTAGTACAATTTTTGTGATCTTTTAAAATGAATGTTTAACCTGATTTATGAAATCAATTTGTGCTTTTTTTCTCTGCTCTGGCATATATTCTTATTAAGGAGTTAAAAACTTCCACAAATACAATTTTGCAATGCATTTCACAGGACCAGGATATGGTATTGAGGATATTGGCACTGATTTCCATTTTCTTTCATGCTCAGGAAACTAGATGAGACTCAGAAGTAGTCCCACAAAGACACAGTCACATCTTTATAGGATTCCACATATTAGTATGACTAGTTCACAAACTAGACCCATATTGCTAAGTCAGTTCAGAATCCCAATCCTATCTTGTGGGGAAACTTCAACTCTGGATTGAGGGAAGAAGGCAATATAAGAGAATAAAACCCTCTTGTATAAGGCCTGATCCCTCTGCCTATTCCAGTGAGTTTGCTACTTCAGCTAGCAGGTTATTATAATACCAGATTATTTCTTAATATGAATAATATTCATAGAAGCGCTTATGTTAAATATGAAAATACTAACATTTTTAAAATATTAAAAAGTTTGAAAAGCTTTAAGCATTTCTTAAACTCCACTTAAAATTTAGTTCACAATATGTGTGGTACAGAATGAGGAGATAAAAGGAAGAAGGTAAACAACAGATTGAATAGTAAATTATGATTATAGTATTACAAAACATATTATATGCAGCTATATACTTTAAATTTGATACAGTTACTTTAAAATATATTTTTAATATCCAGGTATATTGAACATTACTAAAAGCATGCAGGTTCACTATAAAACAAGGAAAGTCTTAACTTTCATTTACTTATGTTACCATATTTTACAAAGGTTTCATTCTAACACAGTTCATTTAAAATAACAAATTGGCTAGCAGTCACTGCATGCAATAAAGGAAAAGGCATGTATGAGTGAAAATATTTAGATAACTATAAGCAGATAGGCTTTCATACGTAGGAAGATCTTTCACCTTTTCTCTTCTTTATTTATATCTTCATGTTAAAGCAGGCACAAATGATATTCAAAAAATATCTATGACAATTAACTCCAGATGATATATAACATATATCTGAAATTTCTGGAGAACATGTTCTAGTTTAAATAAATTGAAAAATTTAATCTAAAATATATCTATCTCTATCTCTATCTCTATCTCTCTCTATCTCTATCTCTATCTCTATCTCTATCTCTATCTCTATCTATCTATCTATCTATCTATCTATCTATCTATCTAGCAATTGTAAATAGCTTATCAGAGATAGCATGAACTTGGTCAATAATATAATAAAGAGTAGAAATTGTGTTGTTCACTCAGTCTTTCTACTACTTTTGATGCAAAATGGTATTTAAATAACTTGATATCATGATGTTTTAAAATGCAATAACTTGGAAGCTTTTTTAAAAGTGGAAATATACACAAAAATAAAAGAAAAATTAAACTGTGCTGACCAAATAGCTCAGCTGATTAAAGTCAGGCACAGGGGCTGGGGGTTCAATCCCCAGGCCTGCCATGCTTACCCCTCTCCCAGAGCATGCTGAGATGACAATTGAGACCGGGCATAGTGGCACACACCTGCAATCCCAGCACTTGAGAAGCTGTAAACAGAAAAATCACTATGAGTCTGATCTAGTAGTGAGACCCTGAACACCCTGTAGACCCTTCCCTAAAATACAGAAAAAACTGAATAAATAAAATAAAGTGGAAATATACAAACAATTATGACCATTTAAAAAAAGAAAATTATCAATTTCTGTCTGAGCATAAATCTGCTTCAATTCTGTAAATCAACATAAACACAAGGGGAGATTAGGGCAGAGTCAGGTTCTCACTGTGTAGCCAGTCACACCTGCTACTTGCAACACAGAGAATTTATTGTTATTTTCTTTCTTTTTAAAATATATTCAGTACAGGGATGAGTCTGATCTACATAGATCAGACTTGTAGTGAGCCACCTGTTTTCAGCCTCCTAAGAATTGGGATTACAGGCTTGCATCACCCTACCCAGTCTCGGTCTCAGTCTCAGCACATCCCCATGGCATGCTGAGGATCGAACCCCAGTCTCTGCATGTATCTAAGAAGGTGCTTCAAGATGCTGAGCTAACTGGTTGACCTTATTGTTATTTTCTGAAGATGTACAGGTTACTTGTCTTCTTAAAATTTAAATGCTACCTGATCATGGAAGATATGCATTGAAAAGTATGAGAGTTATAGATGGGTTGGTCTCCTTAAAATTTGAGATGTTAAAGATTTTAGCAACAATTCAACACAACTAAAATCTTTTTATATAAGTGAATCAGTAAAATTAGAAGAAAAATAATATTGTGAGTGTTGAAGTTGATAAAAGCTATAAATATTAATTGCAAACATACAATTTTACCCATGCCCTACCCACCACACCTTCAGGGGAGCAGCACTGAGTCGTACTGAAATTTGGGAGCTTTAAAATATTCAACATGAGACAGCAAAATGCAATCTCAGGCCTCCATCCCACCCTGAACAATTCCAGGAGACAGTGACTAGACAAATTTTGAAGTCACAAAACTGAAGCCGATGAAATGACAAAAAGTTAAATAAAGAATGTCAGACTACAGATGAAATCAGATTACAAAATAATCAAACAAGTGTAAAAAAATGGCAACATTTATCAATGAATAGCTCAGTATATCCAAAGAAGAAGACATAGATAACAAATAGAAGAGAATAGAGAAATAATTGAAACATTAAGGGAACAATAGAGGAAAGAATTAGAACTCATGAAAAAGATTCAATCAAATATATTGGAAGTAAAGAATTCCATTGAAATCTGGAAAAACTGCTCGAATGAAGTGGAAGATGCACTTTCAGAATTTGAAGACAACATTGAAGCTATCTAATGCAAAGGGAAAGACCTATTCAGAATGACAAGGATAAAGGATGTAATTCAACAGCAGCAAGATAATGCAAGGAAAGCTATAGGAGATTGACAGATGTGAATGAACTGCAGGACTCAAAACAAATTATATAAAAAGACCATTTGCAAAAATAGTAGCAGAAAATTGCCGAATCAAGGGAAAACAATCTGACATATAGTTAAGTGAGCCATATAGAACTCCAGTTAGCCATAACCAAAATGTCTACACCTAGACACACAATAATCCAGATCATAAAATTTCAGCAAAAGAACAAAATATGAAAAACTATTAGAGGGGCTGGGGAGATGGCTCAGTGGAATAAGCGCTTCCCTGGCAAGCGCAAGGGCCTGAGTTCAATCCCCAGTTCTGCCAAAAAATTAAAAAACACTGAAAAGCTATTAGAGAAAAGAAAAAGAACACTTATAAAGGAAAGCCAAATAGATTCAATGAAAAAATTTCAACACAGACTGTAAAGTCAAGAGCTTGGACTGAAATATTTCAGGTCCTGAAAGAAACAACTTCCAACCAAGATTGATGTACTTTGCAAAATTATCTATTAAAATTAATAGAGAAATAAGATATTTCTGTGATCAAGATCAACTGAAGAAATTCATGTCACCAAAAACAAAAACAAAAATAAAACAGAGCATTGACAGATATTACAGAAAGAGACAAATAACTGCAACTTCAACAACAATAGCAAGGTACATACAAGCAAAGCAAACAATGCAACAGAAATTGGAAGTAGGGAACCAATAGCAGGAAGATGACAACTTAAAGGTAAGCCAATACATATCAATTTTAACCATCAATATAAATGGACTCAAAATTTACCAATCAAAAAAAAAAACAAAAAAAAAAAAACAAGCAATTTGCAGAGTAGATCAAGAGCCAAAAATCCAACAATATACTGTACACAAGACACATATTTAACTCAAAAGGAAATTCAGATTGGCCTGCTAGGCAGAGTTCAGTGACCCAGTGGAGCTTCAATGAGATGTCTGGTAGGCAGAATTTCACAGTGTGGTTCTGGGAGGATGGGCTGAGGCCGACAGCTGGGCTTAGGGAGTGAGGCATGCTGCTAGGAGCAGTGAGATCCAAGCAGAGTCCTAAACCTATGGGAAGATCCTCCAGGCTCAGAGGAAACAGGAGATTACTTAGGGGAACTAGGCAGCTTGGAAGACTCCAAGTACATGAAAGGGAGATGTTCAGACAGAGCTCAGTGGAACTAGTTTATATACAAACTCCAAATTTATGATTTGCTTGGTTATATTGCTATAGTGTTTGTGCCTATCGTCTAAAATACAAAAAGCATTAGTTATCAAAGTTTGTTAATATCTAAATCTCAGTTGCTATTATTTGTACTGATAATGTTATTAGTGTAACTAAGATACCATATGTTCTTTAACCACTTGTTCTCCCTTGTTTAATAATATCAAGAAGCACTTGGGTAATAAACACACTAAAGCCCTATCCTGAAGGTTGGTGGACAGTGCCAAATGGAAAACAAAATTGCATTCTCAATAGAGAAGACTAAATCTTGACACAACAAAAGAAGAATCTCTGACACAGAACAGACAGCTAAAGAACAGACACTTTACACAGAGGTCCTTATTCCAGTTATACAGCTACTTATAATCAAACTTTAACAAAAAGTTATCACAGAAGTCAAAATCATGAGTTCTTTCTAAAATAAAAATTGACAAAAGGACGGAGCAAAGTGCAACCTCAGGATTCAAGCCTACCCATAACAATTCCAGGAGAAACTAGCATAGAAGAAATTGGAAGTCACACACCTGAAATTCCAGAAATAATAACAACTGAAGTAAAGAAACAGGTGCAGAAGGGTACCCAGAAAGTCAGATCAGAAATAATCTCCCAGGTTAAAAAATAACTATAACGAAAGAATTACTAAGTGTTTCTAAGGAAGATATTGATTTAAAAAAATGGAGAAGAATAAAAAAATGATGAAAACTTTAAATGAGAAGGACAATGAAACTGGCCCTTCACAGAGTTATTAATGACATTCTAGAAATGGATCAAATAGAACACAACTCCTGGAACAACAACTGAAGGAACCCATCACAAAAGACAAACAAGCTAAAAAAAAAAAGTAGGGAATCAACAGCATGAAAATAATATGACAAATACAAGCCAATGCATATCAGATATAAATACCAATGTAAATTTACTTAGTTCACCAATTAAAAGAAAAGAGAATGATATAGTGCATCCTGAAACAGAATTAAACAATATTATATATACAAGAAACACATTAAACCCCAAATGAATTTCATACATTGTAATTCAAAGGTTGGAAAATGATATTAAATAAGCCAGGGGCTCAGAAAAATATCCGAGGTAGCTGTTCTATTATTAGACAATGTGAACTTAAAAACAAAAATGATCAAATGAGATGAAGAAGGTCAATACATTCTTCTTAGGTGAAAACTTCAAGAGGAAGAGATAAACAGTCTTAAATACTTATGCACCAAATATTGGAGCACCCAAATACATAAGACAAATTTGAGTGGAGATGAAAATTCTAATAATCAATAATGCAATCTTAAAAATGGGACCTCAATA
>NW_004524721.1:835117-837974 GCF_000260255.1 Octodon degus
TATTTTTTTTTTTTTGGGTGGAACCAGGGATTGAACTCAGGCCCTTGCACTTGCCAGGGAAGGGCTTATTCCACTGAGCCATTTCCCCAGCCCCATAGTAAAACTATCTTTTACAAAAGGAAATTCATAGACTGAAAATAAACAATGATAAACAATACTATATGACAAAGACCCAGAAAAAAATCTGGCATAACATTTCTGGTTGCAGATAATGTAAATATCAAATGAAAAATAATCCAAATAGATAAAGAAGGCTACTATATACTTGTTAGGGGAAAACTGAAACAAGAAGAGATAACAATCATAAATGCACATGTACACCGTGCAGGAACACCCAACTATGTAAGATAAATTTTAAGAGGCATGAAAATCAAATGAGCATTAATACAAATTTAATGACTGACTTTAACACCCCATTGCCACAAAGAGAGGTAAGTAAAGAAAAACATCAACAATGAAATAATAGAATTAAACCAAACTTTTGAGCAAATGTAATTAGTAGAACTTTGCTGAGTATTCCAACTGACAACATCAGAATAAACATTCTCCTCAGGTGCACATAGGATGTTTTCCAAAATAGAAAATATAGTAGAACATAGAAAATGCTTAAGTAATTTCAAAAGAATTGAAATTATCCCATATATATTGTCTGACCATAGGTCCATGAAACTATAAATTGTTACAAAAGAAATAAAATGTTCATAAATTTGTTGAAATTAAATAATTAGCTCCTGAAAAAAGATGGGTCACACATGAAATTAAAGTATAAATTGAACATTATTTACACTCAAGTGAAAATGCTGATACAACTTACCATAACTTGTGGGATATGAACCGAGCAGTGCTTAGAGACAAATTTATAGTGGCAAACACTCACATCAGGAAAACAGAAGAAGCCCAAATAAACAAACTTAGGCTACACCTCAAACTTCTAGAAAAAGAACAGCCCAAAAAGGGTAAGCTATTGTAAAAATCAGAACACAAATTAACACAATGTAAATTAAGAAAATAATCCAATGAAGATTTAGTGCTTTGAAAGAATAAATAAAATTGATAAACCCATATCCAACCTTATAAAAAAAAGTAAAGAAACTGAAAGCTTTCACTTTAAGTTCAAGAACAAAACAAATATGCTCAATATCACCACTCCTACTCAATATAGTTCTGGAAACATTTTCCAGAGCCATTATAAAAGAGAGAGAAGTAAAAGAAATAATGTTTAGAAAAGAAGAAATGAAATTAGTGTTACTTGCAGATAAGATGATGCTGTACATAAAAGACCCCCAAAATTACCGAAAGACTTGTAGATTTAATAGTCAAATTAAGTAACAAAGCTAGATACATAATCAACACTTGAACATCAACAGCATTTCTGTACACAAAAAGCAAACACACAGGAGAGAAATTAGAGAAAGCAAGCCTTTCCCAACGTGAACCCAAAAACTGAAATACTTAGGAATTAGTCTCACAAAAAAAGTAAATGATCTATATAATGAAAATTAAATACTCTGAAAAAAGTGGTTAAAGAGGAATTCAGAAAATTGAAAGATGTTTCTTCCTCATGGATACGAAGAACCAATATTGTGAAAATGTCCACAATCACAAAACTTTTATACAGATTCATGTAGTCCCAATCAAAATACCATCAGCATACATATCCTATCTAGAAAAAAATATTTTTAAAAGTGATCTGCAACCAGAAGACACCTAGAATACCAAAAGAAATTCCAAAGGAATGGCACTGGTTATCACAATCCCTGGCTCAAGGGCTGGCCAAAGAGCTCAGTAGATTAAAACAACTACAAGCAGGCACAGGGGCCAAGGGTTCAATCCCCTGGACCTGCTGTGCTGGACTTACCTCCAGGTCTCGCTGAGATGGCAATTAAGACTGGGCATGGTGGTGCGCACCTGTAATCCCAGCTCTTGGGAGATTGTAAACAGGTGGATCTCTATGAGTTTGATTTAGTAGTGAGACCCTGATCACCCTGTAGACCCTTCCCTAAGAAACAAAACCAACCAGCCAAACAAACAAACAAACAAACAAACAAACAAACAAACCCTGGCTCAAAACTATACTACAAAGTTCCTGTGATAAAATCAGAATGGTACTGGGAAATAACAATAACCTGCAGATCAAATGAAGGAATTAGAAGGTACAGAAACAACTGCAAATACAATCAGGAACCTTGTCTTTCTTGAAGGGACCAAACATGTTTACTTGAAGAAAGATAGCTTCTCTAATAAATGGTGCTGGAAAACCTGACTTTCCACATGCCAAATGATAAAGTTGGACCGACATCTATCACCATGAGATAAACTATAGTCAAAATATATCAAACACTTAAATATTGAAACAGAAGCAGTAAATGTATTGGAGAAGAAAGTAGGTAGAAATCTCAAAGCCAGTGGAACAAACAAAAAACTCATGAACAAAGATCAAATTGTACAATAAATTCTTCTTATAATCAACAACTTTTATCTCATCTTCGAGGAAAGTTCTTCATGTCAGAATAAATCATTAACAGACAGAAAAGAAAACCCATGGATTGGGTCATCATACCACAGAAATATATGTGTACCCATGATTTTAGTAGAGTAATTTTTTCCTTTTTGTTACTGAAGACTGAACTCAGGATATTATGCCTGTGAGGCAGGTGCTCATGCCACTGAGCTACCTCCATGGCTCCACAGCAGTGACATTTTTCATAGCTAAATCTTTGAATCAACACAAATGCTCATCAGATGAGGACTGGATAAAAAATATGTGGTAATTTTATACAGGCATAAAGAAAGATGAAGTTGAGGCTTTTGTATATAAATGGATGAAAAAAGAGACCATACTCATAAGGGAAATAAA
>NW_004524721.1:838074-845636 GCF_000260255.1 Octodon degus
TATATTATTATAAAGGGAAATAATATATATCCAAACTAACTTGGATAATTGTACTGCTGATCTGTACTGGTATATTGAAAGCAACAGCTAATACTTAAATATTTTTCCTCTTTTATTTCTTTTAACCAATTTTTTGTCCAATTTTTCATGCTTATACCTGGTAATCAGAACAACTAATTTGAAGACAATAATATGCAATGTAACAATCATTGTGAAATTGCTGTCATTTTGTTTAGTGAAAATCTGTATCATTTGTAATGTTTTATTTAACATTTTAATTTTCTTTTAAAAATAAAACTTAAAAAACAAAATTTCTATTTTGCAGTATAATGATTTCATTGTAAAGTAGAAATTAGCATCAAATACTAAGATAAAATTTTCTAATATATTTAAGTCACTCCCACTTGATCAATGCATCATAATTGGCAAACATTGATAAAGAACAGGAGAGGATCAGTTCAGGCCTCCTCTCTGTCCAGCCTTAGACTATTAAATGGCATATGACAGAGGGAGATTTTGTGGCCTTTCCCAGAGAACAGTATTCTTCCTTCCTTTAAAATATCACAGTAATTTATCTCTGTCTTCCTTACATCATGGATTCTTATCTATATAGCTTGGTTATGTTAATAAATTAATATTAAGTATTAATTAGGTCTGAATTATTTGATAACATCCTTCCCTTTTTGTCCTCCAGAGATTTTGTGAATGTAGGATTGTCATGCATGTTCCGAGGAACCAATCTCTATTGTTCTGTTATTTAATTTTTCTTTAGTTTAATTATTTGCTAATCTTTACCTCACAAGTTCCATAAAATAAACTTACAAAACAAAGAATGTGAGCTTTCGAAATTATGTATGTTTAACATATATTTATTATGCTCTTCCTCTGTATTGACATCTGATGTGTTGTACTCTGAAATCCAGACTCTGTCCCTTTCCTACTTTGGCGACACTGGCAGAGAACATATTCAGTGTCATTGTCAGAAAGTGTATGTGGACAGCCTCTTTTTCAGGCTGGCTCCTCTTTCTACTCAGAGCTCTCTTTATTTTAGATGGTACACGACAGAGTGTCTTCATTTTTCTCATTACTCCTGTACTGCCTCACCAATTTTCTGACGTTTTTCTTAGTTTTCCTTGAGACTGGAAAGATTTGGAACATGCAGATAGGACGATTAAAAGCAAAACCATTGTTTCTCCTTTTGCCTCCTTTGGCTATTGTTTTTATAATTGGATCTCACAATTCCACAATTCTTCTGTTGACTTTGGGATCCCTCTTTCAAGCACCTAGCACAGTTGCAATATATGTTTATTTGTCCTTACATTCATAAAGTTTGTTCCTTCCAGTAAAATACTAAACTAACTGGAAAAGGGTAGTATCTCTTTAATTCTAATATTTCACCTATTAATTTCTCTGTAATGCTTGAATCTTTGGTTTGCACATACAACAAAAAACTATAAATCATTGAAAAAACATATAGATTTGCGATTATTTTCATAACATTTTTATTTTATCTTATTTATTTTCAAATTTTTCTCTTTAGTCTCTAAAAATGTGCTAAGTCTGTGAAAGTGGTCAAAATAAGAATTGAGCCACTTTTTGATGAAAAGCAACCAACAATAAATAAGTAAAACTGGGTGATTGTGAAGGGGTAAATCTCAAGCACTTTGCTGAAAACCCCACAAAAGACTGCCAGAAGCAGAGCCTTGCACAAAGGCCACTACAGCCTTACATAAAAATATCCTAAAGGTTGTCTGGCTTGTTTAATCTTTGACTAATGACATCCTTATAGCCAAAGATTTTTTTTTTTTCAAATTAAACAATATGGTTCACCTCATTTTGTTTTTGAAAATGTCTTGCCTCATTTTCTGAACACTCACAGTTTATCGTGGCACATATATTCTATTGTAGGAAATTAACCATCTACAATGTCCTCAAAAAAGTGTTCTCTTGGAAACAGTGTGAATCTTTGGGACATATCAATTACTGATAACTAACCTAGTCAAGGTCCAAGATATGTGGGTGATGAGATGAGATCTTCATGAGCATGTGATGTCAAATGTGACCATGTCCAAAAAGTCACATTACTGGACAGCAAAAATAAAATTTGAAATAAATATTATCAAGTAGTAAACTTACTGCTAGAAATTCATTCTTGATTTGATCATTTAATAATTATAATAATATTACTTGTTACTGAACTTTCTATTTTTTTCCTGAGAAAAAAGCTTAAGCTCAGAGGGGAAAATTCCAAGATCTCAATGAGAAAATAAAGGAGTTAAACTTCACATTCTTTTCTGTTTGACTTAGCAAACTTCAATACAGCTGCTGATTTTATACAAGCTGTATATTTTCCAATATGGTTAAATTTCCAATAATTTACTCAGTTGACTGAAGACTCTCTCCCACCAATTATTTTCCTTTTCACACTTAGTCTTCAACTACATACTAAATCAGACAGTGGGAACCAAGTGACCTGGAGCCAAGTTCAAGTTTCAAAACCACCTTACTTCTGTCCTCCAACCCACCTTTTTGAAAGACTGCATAGCATTTCTGATCTGTAAACTATCATCCTACTGACCAAATCACGTACAGCAGTCAGTTAGGTTTGATTACTGCTGTTCTTCCCTAATTGAATCTCATAAACTGCAACAACTTCCTTTTATAATAACAAGTATAAAGCTTCAAGGGGAGATCAATTTAAGCCATATCTTTGTCTGTTCTGAAGTGATGTCTATATAGATTAAGGAAAACGAATGTTCTGCATAATTTTCTTGGATAGTGACCCATGGTCATGTTTGATATAAAGATTCTAGGAAGCATTTTCTTGTTGATGAGAGTTTCAGTGTAACTTTACCCTTGCAATCGCCAAAGCTTCAGAAAATTCAAATTTTTAATATTTCATTTAAGAAGAAAAGTGAATAAAAATAATTTTCTTTCCTCAAAATGAATGTACTACTATTTTGTGAAATGGGAGGAAGTTTTGTAGTAAAGTTAGTCGAGAGAGAAGAAGAAATGAATGGTGGACAGATGCGGAGAAAAATAAATACATACTCATTCTCTAATTTGTTAAGTAATGGGACAAAATCTAGGCTTCCTCAAACTGTAAAGACTACTTTCTACATAACTTTATTGTGAAAATGTATGCATCAAAGAGAACAAGTGAGAAGTATTTGTAAGTTTATTTAAATTATGTAAAGTGTGCTTTTGTTATATTTACACTACTATTATCACCTCTTTTCTTGTATAGCTACCACTTTCCAAAAATATATTTTTGAATGGTTTTAAAGGGACTAAATCAGAGCTGTCGAGATAGCTCAGTGGCCTAAAGTGCCTGCTTAAGCAAGATTAGGCAGGCTCAGGGGACCACAGTTTGATCCCGACACCATATGTCCTGCCAGCCCTGCCCTCAGGGTGGGTTCAGTTGGTCAAAAATAAATACATAAATAATAAAATAAAATGGACTACATTAAGGATCCAAACTTTCAAAGTCGAAATTTTATTTTTTTCCATTTTTTTTCTAAAAACATGTACTAGTGAATCAGCATGTAATATTATGTCCAAAGACAACTTTGGAAGAAATAATATAAATACTTCCGAAATAATGGTAGAAGGATGATGCATAATGTCATCATTACATGCATTTTTTCAGGAGCAGTTAATGAAAATCAATGCGCTTCTCACTGTAGGTAAACCAAGTCAAAATAAGTAATGTAAAAGTTATTTGGAAGAAGCATAATTTTTTTTAAAAGACAGCTGCCATTCTAATTCAAGAAATATTAATATAAACATGAGCAAGATGTCTCATATCTGTCACTGTTCTTTTCCTTTCTTTGATTAGGAAGGTCTATTGACTTTCAATGGGTGAAGTGTTCAAATTTACTAAAAAATCAAATTCCTATATAAACTCCAAAAGCATAATTTTACAGGGCACAGAATATGAAGGCTTTTATTAAATAATAGTTTCAAATGTCTAAAACATGAACTTGTTGGGTAGGAGAGAGATATTGATATATTGTTAATTTGAAATATCTCAGAAAATCTGTTCTATTTTTCTTTTTTTGTGGGTGGGTGGGGGTACCAGGAATCAAACTTTGAGGACCTTGTACTTGCTAAGTAGGCATTATGCCACTGAGCTGTATTCTGCTTTTTCTTCTTATCTTTCTAATTGGAGAAAATATTACATTAGATCATTTTCCTGTAGGAAAATTGATGTGATTGAGAATGTGTTACACTATTTCCAGCACAGAAGTGTTCATGAGTAAATTCTAAGTAGGGGCAGAAGCAAGTTTATACTCAGGAAGTGCAAGCAGAGCTGTTTTCAGAGGGGGAGCTGTTAGGAGTGGGGCCAAAGGTCCTGAGGGCAGGCAGGAAAACATAAGCATTATTTTAGGAAAGAAATTAGAAGAAGTGGAGGGCTAGTGAACTTTGAAGCTGCTTTTAAATTTCACACAGAATTGTGAAATATGGGTGAGTGAGCTGTGTCTGCAGAATATTTTGGAGATTTTAGATGTGTGAATCATTATGTTACCCTTTGATTCATCACTTGATGAAGATTTAAAATAAACATATAGGCTATGTTTCAAGGATGTTAATTTGGCTTGAGACTTCTTTCAATGAGCTATTAGTGGAGACTGACACCAAGACCTGGCTTTATTTGGGTTACATATGTGTCTATTAATGGCATGCTTGTAAACAATAACAACAACAAAAAACCTTTCTGTGCATAATCATGGCTACATATATCTGTTTAGTCTCATCATCAGCTTTCACATTTTACTTAAATTATAGAAAAAAATTCAGGTTAATTTTTATGATTTTTTTAAAAACATTGTTTTCACATTGTATAAATCAGTATGTTTCCTATTCCTGTGTTTTATTCATTTTCAGACTGCAAACTAATTTATCAAATTTATTATTTTTGAGAGAGAGAAAAATGAGACAGACAGAAACAGAAACAGAGACACAGAGACACAGAGAGACACTATTTCACCTTAGAGCAGAAATTAGAACAAAGGCTAAAATGTAATACAGAAATAACACCAGAAAGCAGCTCAGTAATACACACTGGTTGATTGCTTCTATCGTAAATTAGCATAACTGGCAGTTCTTATGCCACATATTTCAAAGTCACCACATGCATGGAGATTCTTAACTTTAGTAAAGGCATGTCCCTTACCTCTCTTGCACATGATAATGATTGTTTTAAAATTACAAGCTGGAGATTTTCATCCTGTATTAGCCATTAAAGTTTGGACCTATTTCCTAAATACTTTTAGAAATGGGACTAGCAAAATATTAATTGTCCTTGATATTTTATTAGTTTCTTGTCACTTGTTTCATTAGTTATGTGCTATTTCACATTGGTGTCAATGACACAAAGCTAATTTTTTGACACACTTTTTTATGGTGCTCATGAATTGAGCTCATTATGGAAAATGGGCTGAATTTTTTTTATTGCTTTAATCCTGAATGAATGATTATATTGAAATAATTTACTTTGTTGACTAGAAAGTGCTTCAACACAAGCAGAAAATAGAAGGGAAATGTTTCACCTTTTTTGATAGATAATGACTATGAATAGTATTGTCACCTTACTACAAAAATTTTCTCTTGACTATTGCCTTAAAGTAAAGGTAATATCTGCAAGGCAGTCTTATTTAAGAAAACACTTATTTTTTAATCACATCGAATGGAATAAATGCCTCAAAATATTAGTGTGAGAACTTCACTTTCAAACTACACAAATGAAATGTTGTACAGCATAAATATGTAAATCTGTTTAGAAAAATACAAAGTTGCTGCACTGCATGAGAACCTTCAAATAGTAATGATCCTATAAAAATAAACATGCCTTCTAAATTTTTTAGTATGATTAAACAAAGAAATTGCAGTTCACTTGTTTTGTCAATACTATTATACAGAGGAAATACTATTCATTTGTTAGAAAGTTTACTGAAGTTTTTTTGGCAGTGCTGGAGATTGAATCCTTATGAGGGACTGTTGCATATTAAATAGGAATTCTACCACTGAGATACACTACCAGCTTCATTCATTTATTTTAATAACATTATTTATTGATGAATAACTCATGATTATATGCATTTATTGAATATGGTGTGATGTTTCCACATGTTGTTCCATGTATTAAGCAAATCAACATACCCATTATTTTGCTTTCCTACTTTTTATTAGAAACTTGAAATTTACTATCTTATTTATTTTGAAACATACATAATTACTGCCTATACTCAATTTTTGGTAAAACAAATTTAAAACTCTAACTCAAACTTTATGCTCTTTGATTAACAAACACTCGTATTGTGCTCCCCACCAAGACCCTACTAATCATTAATATATTTTCTACTTCTATGCTGTTAAAATTTTAGACTCCATATATATTTACATTTTTATGCCAGATTTATTCCACTTCCTATGGTGTCCTCAAAAGTCATCATTGTTATCACAAATAGTAAGACTCTTACCCTTGTACAAAGTCTAGACATAAATAAATACAGATAGGGATATAAATGATATAGATATAGATATAGGTGGCACAGTTGGTACAGATGGTATAGATGATATAGAGATAGATACAGATAAAGATACAGATTGAGATGAAAATTTAGATATTGATATATAGATATAGACCACATTAGGCCCTTGTCCACTGTTTGAAATTTAGCATAATTAGATACTTAGAATGGTTTGAAAGTAGTGCTGTAGTGAATGTGGACATTCAGATGTATTTCTGACATATCAATTTCAGTTATATTGTATGTGTGACTACTAGTGAGATATCTGGATTTATAATAATTTCACTTGCAGATTTTTCCATAAAATCCATAAAACTTTCTATAGTGACTATAATAATTTGCATTCAAATATGCAAATAGTCCTCTATCTCCATATTTCTGACACTTGTTATGCTATAACTTTTGGATAAAAGTCATTTTTTACAGGTATGATGTGATAACTCAATGCATTTTTAATGATAAAGCATGCTGAGCAATTCTATTATGTTTTATTTTTATCTACCTTTTTACCACTTACTGTATTTTTTTGAGAATTTTCTGCTGTGGTTCTTCTTTTTTTTGGCATGGCTGCATCAATTACTTATAGTCAAGTAATGTATGAAGGAATAAGTTGTTTTTGCTCACTGTATTGGCAGATAATTTAAGAGAAGGTGGGCCTGTTTATTTGGTCTCTGATGAGCATCTCATCCAATAGCATGAAAGTAGAGGCAAGTACAGAGGGATCACATGGTCAGACAGGAAACCAGAGAGTGAGGAACAGTCAAATATCTCTTGTATAATTGCTTTTATACTTTCACTCTTACAGGAAATGAGATCCCTTGAATCCTACCTTATTCTGTGTGCAATCTCCCATAATTATCCACTCCTGATTAGCCTCCACCTCAGAAAGTTCTAGTTCCTCAACTCTGCCACATGAGGGACTAACAATTCAGTGTTTGATGAAGAAGAAGAAGGAAGAAGAAGAAGAAGAAGAAGAAGAAGAAGAAGAAGAAGAAGAAGAAGAAGAAGAAGAAGAAGAAGAAGAAGAAG
>NW_004524721.1:845751-852086 GCF_000260255.1 Octodon degus
AGAAAGAAAGAAAGAAAGAAAGAAAGAAAGAAAGAAAGAAAGAAAGAAAGAAAGAAAGAAAGAAAATCAAAGCCATAGTAATGTTTCTTTACTTACTTTTCACTGAGGTAATTTGTTTTCCTCCTGTTAAATTGTATGTATTCTTTATGTGTTTTGGAATACACTTATCAGATAAATGATTCATAACTATTTTTTTTATTCTGTATGTTTTCTCATCATTTTGTTAATTGTTTCCTTTGCCATTCACAGGATTTTTTAATTTGATGCCATCTAACTTGTATATTTTGCTTTTCTTTCAACTTAATTTGATTTTATCTTGAAGAATAAAAACAAAAGTTAGAAAAAGAACCAGAAACAAAGGCTGAAATAGGGTAACATACAACAATATATATGTGACAGATTTTCAAAACAAGAGTAGCTGATTAACAATGGTTGATATAATAACTATTTTTTTCATATTTTGCTTTTGTTATTTGTAATTTAATGGTCACATCCAAAAAAATCATGGGCAACTGTTATGAACTTTTATTCTATGTTTGCATTCCATGTTCTACAGTTCCTGATCTTATACTTAACACTTTAGTTTGTTTTGAGTTGATATTTGTATTGGGAGCCACTGAAGTTTTAAAATTGATCATATGTGGGAGTGTAAGTTAAGGTGGTAAAGCTACCTCAGACTTGAGAAAAACGTCCTGCCTGGTCAATTTTGGCTGTAAGTCAAAAGGCAAACTTGTGTCTTGATATAACTTTGCAAAGGTATAAATAAGCACCCCGACTGTCATTCTTTGGATATTTGCACTCAGCCATAGGTTACCACCTGGCCTCAGATGCTATCTTTTATTTATTTTCTAACTGCTCTGGTTGTTTTCTTCCAGAGAGGACTGAGAGTCAAATGAGACCATACATAATTATACATCATGAGTGATGAGTCTACTTTTGTTATTTTTCATTTAGCTACCCAGATTTCCTAATATTATCTATTGAAAAGATCATCCTTTCTCCTGTGTGTTTTAATATATTTGTTATAAATCATTTAAATGTAAATATTTGAATTCATTTTTTGGATTCTCATCCTGTTTGTTTTGTTGATATGTCTATTTTTATTCTGAAACTATAATGATTTAGCGGTAATTGCTTTATATTTTCAAATTAAGTGTGATATTTCTTGTTTTTTATTTTAAAGAGAATAAACAAAAACAAATAAGAGACAAAAACAAAAATGAAGCAACATGAAACTAAAAAAGTGTTACAGAATTTCAAAACATTGGAAAATTAACAATGGTTGTCATATTAGTTATTGTTATTATCAAATGTGTTGCTCAGATTACCAGGTATAGGCATGCAAGATTAATCAAATAATTAAACATTAACTCTTCTTTTTAGTAAACCTTATTTTTATTGTCCTTTTTACTTTTTGCTTTATAGTTTGTTTTAAAGAGAGTCTTAAAATAATATATAAGACATTAGAGTTGATGCACATTTAGTAGTACAAGATGAAATGTTTTCAACTGTTGTGTTATACTGAACATTGCTGTATTCCTGAGAGTTGCTCGGATTATAGATATTAGCTCAGATTACAGATATTAGCATGTAGACTCAGCTCAATTCGAGATAGAATTGGTTGGCTATTTTTATTTTTTTTTCAATCAATTTTTTTGGTTAGTTTCTTTTCTTTACATATGAATTTTAGTAATATTTCTTTTCTTTTTCTGTGAAAAAAACAAACAATCTAATGGCAGTTGCATGGAATCTGAAGATAGCTTTGAGGAGTTATTATTATTATTATTATTATTAATTATTATTATTGTTGTTTTGCTGTTGTTATTACTACTAGCTTTTCTTTGTGGCCAGCTTAGCTAGGCCCTGGGGGTAGGGGCATGTGCGGCATGTGGTGCTGGGGAAGAACTGAGTTCCTTCAGTTGCCTAAGATTGCCTAAGAAGGCAATCCAAAACACTGAGCAATCTCATTGGCCCTGAGTAATAATTTTTAAAATATTCATTTTTACAATCTGTGCAGAAAGAGAGCCTTCCATTTGTTTATTTTCCCTTCAATTTACTTTAGCAATGTTTTGCAGTTTTCACCATACAGGACATTTATAATTTTGTTTAAATTTGTAATTGAGCATTTTATTTTCCCATGCCATTGTAAATGAGATTGTTTTCTTAAATTCTTTTCCTGAAGAGTCTTTATCATGATATATACAGGCTGTGGGTTTTTCTGTGTTGATTTCGTATTTCCCAACTTTATGAAATTCTTTTATCAATGTAACAGGTTCTATTGGGTGGCTGTGGAATCTTTATTTATTTATTTATTTATTATTAATTTTATGGAGAAACAAATAGTATCAAAACAGGTTAGTAGGACAGTTATAATAATTAATGCATTGCATATTGTTTTTTTCATAGTGGTTATTCATTGCACAATATGCAGACAGATATCCTGCCCAAACATTATTAGTATAAATCTTACTTCTCATTGAAGAAGTAGGAAAAAGTAGCTATATATGTATCCTAAATATTTTGTATATACAGATATAAAATAATCCTTCATTCATACCCCTTTATTTGTTTAGTTTTGTCAGAGATGGGTATACTATTTCCATGTAAGTATTGTAGGTGTGTGAATTCAGTAAAATAATCCAATATAGTTTAGTAGTCTATAGTAGTACTGCGTTATCCATAGGACTGGCAATGTCAGAAGTTGTTGACTTGAACCTTTTACAGCTCAGCATGTTGATATGGCTTTATTTTTTATACCTCGTTGTTATACTTTTCTGCTGGATGGTTATGACCAGATAAAGCAAGATATATATGAAGCAAGATTATATATATATATATATATATATATATATATATATATATATATAAATGTAACTTTTGTATCTGCTGACAAGGTCAGTCAAATCAGCTCAGGATTTACCCTGAAACCCTGTACCAGTGTCAGACACATGGATGAGTCACGGCCATTGCTCGACCAATTTGTGCTCTGTGAAAGCCTGAGGGAATGTTTTCTCTCTAGGTGACTTTCCTTAGGCACACTCTACGTTGTTGATGACTTTGCACTGTGGCCCAATAATCTTGATCATAAACTTTGGAATATCACTGAGTTACACGATCTTGCAGTACAGATTCTTTTATGTCTTGTGTCCCCAATCATCTTGAATGGCTAGGGCCAAAATGTTAACTGTCCTTGCAGGCCTTATTTTTCTCAAATTTTTGGTCTGTAAACTTAAGTTGTTCACCCTCCAGAAGTGAAGCTTAATGATATTACACTATAATATAGACAATTGAGCATAAACACACTATCTGGCTAATATCAAACATTTTACACATAAAATGAAATAGGTATTTTCCATATGTTAAACTTTAAGTCCCTCCAGAATGTGAAGAAAAAAAGGAAAAATATTAAAATGTTAACAAATAGGAATAAAGAATTACATATTTTTACACAGAATTTTGGAATTTTAACCTTATACACCATTGAAGGAGGATTGTCCTGTAACATTTTGTCTTGTCTCTTGTCATTTAATACCCTTTGTTTTTTAAATAAATATTGACTTGAGAGACAGTATAGCAGTAAATGTTATGACATGACAAGCAGTATGTATTTAGAAAACCAGAAAGATAGGCATTTTAAGCCTGACCCTAGTATTACACATTACTCTCTTCCATGCAGTTGCTTCTTTCACAGTTATCAGCATATATAGTTCTTCAGGGTAAGAATACTACCAATGAACTGCTAGCTTCAAAAACCTGCATAGTATTCTTAGAATCTTAACCATCTTGTACATACAAATGTATGGTTTTGCCCTTGTCATGTTTCCTAGCTTTTCTTTTGGCCCTCTCTTCATTGTTTAATCCTTAAATCCTTGCTTTCCTTTTTATTGTGTTATACCTTTCTATTTTTATTTCTACTTGTGAGTTCCTATACTAGGAAAACTGTATGATATTTATAAATGTAGGCCTTGTTTATTTCACTTATGAGTATATCTTCAAGGGGCATCCACTTAAATATAAAGGCTTCGAGTTTATCATTCTTTATAGTATAATAGCACTCCACCGTATTAAAATACCACATGTTTTTATTCCATTGCTCAGGTGATGGGCATCATGGTTGTTTCCAAAATTTGGCTATCACAAGTTGTGCTGCTATAAACAAGGAGTGAATCCAACAAGACCTGGAATTTTCTTTGTCAGTAGGTTTTTGTTTTATTATATTTCATATTACTTTGGCTGTTATTGGGTTATTTAGTGTTGAGATATCGTCCTCATTTATTTTTGGTAATTTGTACCTTTCTAGGACTCTGTCTATTTCTTCTGTATGTTCTATCCTGTGAAAGTAAAAATTCACAAAGTAGCTGTTGATGAACTTCTGTATTTCTACTGGGTTTGTTGCAATTACGGCATTTCCATAGCTTATTACTTGTATTTGATTTTTTTCACTCTTCATGATGAGGTTAGCTAGGGGATTATCAATTTTGTTTAATCTTTCAAAGAACCATTTTCTTGGTTTGCTAATTCTTTGAATTGTTTTTTACGTCTCTACTGAATTATTTTCTTCTCTAATCTTTATGATTCCTTCCCATCTTTGGACTTTCGGTTTGGTTTTCTCTTCATTTTTTCTAGTTGTTGGAGGTGCAGCTTTAGGGTGTTTATCTCTTCACGTTCTGTTTTCCTAATGTGTAAGTTCGCAGCTATAAATTTAAGTGTAGGAACTGCTTTCATCGCATCCCATAAAAACCGATAAGTTGTTCTTGAATTTTCATTTAATTTTAGATATTGTTAAACTTCTTTTTAATTTCTTCTGTGACCCATTGTCTTCTGAGTAGGGTGTTGTTTAATTTCTATATATTTATGTTTTTTTTTCTTTTTTTTGTCTATTTCCACTTTCATTGCACTTGGTCAGATAATACGCATGGGATAATTTCTATTTACTTGCATATACTTAAGCATGACCTATGGACCAGTATGTGTTCTATTTTGGAAAGTGACCATGTATAAGTGAAAAAAAATGTGTATTCAACTATGGTTTGGTGGAACTCTTTGTATATATCCACGAAAACCTTTTGTTCTAAGCTCTGGCTCAGTTCTGCAACTTCTTTGTTAATTTTATGGTCTGTTTGAGCTTTGCTTTTGCGATAAGGGTGAGTTAAGGTCTCCTTTTAAGATTGTGATATTGGATATTAGATTTTTCATGTCCATTAAGATTTGTCTTTTATAGTTGAGTGCTCCCATGTTTGGTGAATATACATTTATGTGTGTTACATCTTCCTCTTGAATTTTCCCCCTAACTAGTATATAGTGGCCTTTGTTTTGTTTGATCATTATGTTTTAAGTTGAGACAGAACAAGATTGCTACCCAAGATTTTTTTTTTTTTTTGTGCTGGGGCATGGAGTATTGTTTTCCATCATTTGACTTTCATCCTATGAATTTCTTTATGAATTAATTGTGTTTCTTGTATACAGCATTGTTTCCTAGCACACTGTGCTTGTCTTTTTCATTTAATTGGTGAATTGAATTCATCTACATTGATGGATATAATTGAGATGTATTGACTTATGATTGACTTGTTATTTACCTACTGCTGTTTATGCCATTTTTTCTGTGTTTGCCCTATGTAGTGTATCCCTTCCATTCTCATTCATGAATTTCTGATACTATTTGTCCCTCTCTCAAACATCTTTTAGTAGTCTTTGCAGGTTTGGATTGACATCATGAAATTCTTTATTTGTTCTTTGTCAAGGAAGCATTTCACTTTTCCATGAAAATTGAAAGAGAGTTTTTCAGGTTACAGTAATCTGGGCTGAAATTTGTTTTTATAAAGCACTTTACTCTGCTCAATACTTTTCTTGACTTCATGTTTTGTGAAAAGAAGTCTACCATTATTATGATGTTTTGCTTTAAATGTGATGTGTTGCCTTTCTCTTTCAGCTTTCAGTATATTGGTCTTGTGCTGAATTTTTGGGATATTAACTATGAAATGTCTCGGTGTCTTTTTAATTGGGTGATGTTATTTGTAGTTCTGTATGCTTTAACTACCTCAATGTCAGATTGCTTTCCCACATTTGGGAATTTTTCTTTTTTTTCTTTTTTTCCCAAAGTTTTATTGATAAACAGATAGCAATGAGACAATTTCAAATCCAATTTCAGAAGTACAGTTTCAACAAATAATACACTGCATATATTCTTCTTAGTGGTTAATTGCTGTACAAGAAGTGGACTTGTGATCCTATTTATAGACACCATTAGAACAAATCATTCTATTCATTAAGAGAATGCAACTATATATCTATCCTAACCACGTGGAATACACAAATACAAAATGGACATTCAT
>NW_004524721.1:852741-872995 GCF_000260255.1 Octodon degus
TTATTTATTTATTTTCTGGAACTGGGGATTGAACTCAGGCCCTTGCGCTTGCCAGGGAAGAGCTTATTCCACTGAGCCATCTCCCCAGCCCCTCCCATAGACTTTTTATATCATTTATATTGACTCCTTATTTCTCACTGATGCCTTTTAGTCTCATATTGTTCGTCTGTGTGTAGTCTTGCAGGTGAAGAATTATTGTATCCTGCAACCTACTTGTTTGTAAGAGATCCGTTCTTACCTTTTCACTAGCTGCTGCAGTGTCTTAAAAATTTGATAATCTATCTTCACTTTCACTCAAATGGTTCTGCTACCTTGTGATTGAGTTTTTAAGGTACTCTGTATTTCTGACTTTGATTCATGCGATTTTTTTTCTATAGTGCTCATTCAAGGATTCCATCATTTTTCCAATCTCCTCTATTATTATTAATGTCTTCTTGAGAGGCAGTTATTAATTCTTTCATAAGAGTTATCGTTTCTTTTTTAATTGAGAGATTATTTCTTTTTTCCCTATAATTTTATTGAGAAAAAAATCGCAGTGAGAGAGATTAAAATCAAATTGGTAGGAGAGTTTCAATAATTAACACATTGCATACATTCTTTCTAGTGGTCAATTGCTGTATAAGATTTGGACATGATATCATATTGACAAACACCATTAGAAAAATCCCTCTATTCATTAAGAGAATGTAACTATATATCTATCCTAACCACTTTGACTACACAGATACAAAATGGACATTCATTTGTATCCACTTTTTTGTTAAGTTCCATTACTTAAATATTATAAGTGTGTAAACCCAGCAAAATATTCTAAAAGAGTCCAGTAGCTCATAATAGTATTCACTATTCTGTTTCACTTGCAATGCCAGAAATTGATGACCTGAGCCCCCTACAGCTCAACATAACAGCATGGCTTTACTTCTTATATTTCATTTTTATACTTTCATTCTAGACGGTTAAGAACAAGGTAAAGCAGGACCTATGCAACAAGAGTTGTAGCTTTTGGGTCTGACAAGGTTAGTGAAATCTCCTCAGGATTTATCCTGAGATCCTGTACCTCAGATTGTAGAACCTTTGTCAGTGTCACCCATGAGGATGAATCACGGCCATTGCTTGGCCAATGTGCTCTCTGTGAAAGTTTGAGAGAATTTTTTCTCTCCATTTGACTCTACTTAGGCACCCTCAACAACATCGATTACTTTCCCCTTTGGCCCCATAATCTCCTTGATCAGAAAATTTGGGACACAATCAAGTTACATGAAGTTACAGTACAAGTTCACATATTTCCTAAGTAAATTGACCTTGGAAGGCTAGGGCCAAAATGTTGGCTTTCCTTGCAGCCCTCCCTTTTCTCTAAGTTTGGTCTGCAAACTTAGGTTGTTAACCATCCAGAAGACAAGCTTATCGTTATTACTAAAAAGCCTAGGCTGTTAAGCTTAACTTCACTATGTGTCTGAATATCAAACATCTTAGGCATAACATGGAACAGGAAATTTTCATCAAGTATTGATATGTTGAACTTTAAGTCCCTACAAAATATGAAGAAAAAACGTTTGAAAATTAGAATATATTTTAATAATAGGCATAAATAACTATATACTTCTTATGTTTACACATAAGTCCAAAAATCAAACCACATACCAAATTGAAGAAGGACAATCCCCCAGTATTCGTTTTCATGTCTCTTGCTTTCATTCACCACCCCCTTCTTTGTGATCAGCCATCTACCTAAGAGACAGTGTAGCAGCAACTGGCATGTCATGACAAGCAGCCCGTTTTAAGAAGACCAGAATGACAGGTGCAACTGCTATTACAGACTACCATCTGCAGTGCAGTTGCTTAGTTCACAGGTATCAGTAATATAGGTAGTCAGGATGAGAATCTTTCCACTTAACTGCTAGATTCAAAAATCTTCTGGAGATTCTTAGGATCATTGCCTTGTCCATCTTCTACAAATAACTGTATGGCTTGACATTGTCACGTTCCTAGCTCTTCTCCTTTCCCTCACTTGATTAGTTGGTCCTCGAGATCCTGCTTTCCTTTTAATTGTATTATACTTGTATATTTCTATTTGTATTTCTTCTTTTGAATTCTTATAATAGGGAAACTGTACGATATTTACACATGTGTGTCTGATTTATTTCACTTATGAGTATATCTTCAAGTGGCATCCACTTCAACATAAAGGCTTCGAGTTTATCATTCTTAATAGCTGAATAGTAATCCATTGTGTAAAAATACCACGTACTTTTCAATCATTCCTCTGATCTGCTTCTATTCAGTAGATTCTTTCAATATATTATTCTTGTGCTGAATTTCTGGGATCTTGACTATTATATGTCTCAGTGTGTTTTTCATTGGGTTGAGGTTACTTGGCATTCTGTATGCTTCAGTTACCTGAATGTCAGATTGTTTCCTCATATTTGGGAAGTTTTCTGCTATTACTCCTGCCCATATTTTTTAATGTCATTTGTATTGTCTCCTTTTTTCTCATTAATGAATATTATTCTCACATTGTTAATCTTTGCATCATCTTGCAGTTCATGGATTATTCTTTCCTGCATCCTAGTTGTTTTTCAGAGATCCTTTCTTATCTTTTCAGTAGCTGCCCCAGCATCTTCAAGATCTTAAACTCTGTCTTTACTTTCACTTAAACGATTTTGCAAGCTTGTGATTGAGATTTTAATTTTTTCTATATGTCTTTGACTCTGCTTCATGCGTTGTATTTCTTTCCTGTATTTTTCATTCAAGGAATCCATCATTTTTCTAATCTCCTCATGTTTTTTTATCAATATCTTCTTTAGAAGCAGTTATAAATTCTTTTAGTGCAGTGTTTTTTTTCAGATTGGGTTTCCTCCCTATGTTTCTGTAGTTGATTCTTTACCTCAGATGCTATGAGTCCTGAGATTTTTTTTTTTTTATTTCAGAATATAGTTCTGCTCTGAGTTCCTCTATGACTTTCTGCTGTTACTTATTTACTATCTATGCTATTAATTCATACATTTGACCTAAGCTAGTGTCCTCTGCACTTGTTCTTGTTGGACATTGGCTTTCCTCCACATATTTCTGCATTTGATTCTTTACTGCAGATGTTATTCATACAAGGATTTCTTTTTTCATTTCCAATCTGAGTTCTTCTATACCTTTATGCAGCTGTTTCTTTATTTCGGAAGCCATTAATTCATTGCTTTCAGCTACATGATTCCCAATTTTTTCTGTGTTAGTGTCCTCTGCACTTGTTATGGGTGGGCTTGGGTTCTGAGATTGCATTTTGTTCCTTCTCATCATTTTGTGTAGCACTGTCTTCTGATCTTTGTTGTAGATCTTTGCTACCATTATAACATTAGTACCTACTGAATTTCAGGACAGATCTACAAAATTTGATTTTATCCAGCTGTGCCTTGAGTGGGTGTGGCTGCTGTGCTCAGCTCCTCCCTGCTGCTGTCCTTGGGGTTGAGCCTGTTGTGCCCCTCTAGCACGACGTTCTTCTCCTGGACTAGCTGGTTGTTTCTGTCCCCTACACTCTCTGCAGAGATTGCAGCTGCTCGGTTTCACTGCAGGCCTGTATTCCAGGCCTGAGCTTAGTCTGGAGGGGACTTTGTGGTGTAGGTGGGAGAGGCAGCTCTCCCACACACTCACCAGGCCTGGACTAGGACAAGATCTGGTGTTTCCACAATCAGGGCAGAAATTCCAACTCTGTGGGCAGAGTGTGCGGGGGTACTACAGAGTGATGCAGGTGTCTTATAAGGGTGAAAGTGGGTGTCACTCATCTTGCACCTGGGCTGGGACCAGTAGGTCATGCCCGCACAGGGTAGCCGGAAGCTCTCCCACTCACTCACTGGGCCTGGGCTAGGACTGGATCTGTGGGTTCCTGGAACATGGCAGAAATTCCTACTGGATAGGAGGGGTTGAATTCAGAGATTATTTCTGATCTGATTTTCCCTATACGTTTGTGCGATTTATTCTTTACTTCAGATATTATTAATTCAGACTTCATTTCTGATCTGAGTTCCTCTATACCTTTTTGCAGTTGTTTCTTTACTTCAGATGATATTATTTCAGCTGTGTTATTCCCAATTTCTTCTGTTCTAGTATCTTCTGCCCTTGTTCTGGGTGGGTTCGGGTCCTGAAATTGCACTTTGCTCCTCTTTGTCATTTTGTATAGCACTGTCTTCTGATTGTTGCTGAACAGTTTTTAGCACCTACTGAAATTCTTACCCAAGGAGATGATACGATTATGCCATTTATAATTTTGTATTTTCAGATCTACAATAAGGATCACTAATAATAGTTAATGATATTGAACAGTTGACAAAGTTTTATAACTAGTCGATTTGTGTTTTAGACAGTAGGAGCAGTCATTGTGCCTATATAACTTGGCAGATATTAAATTGGGAATTTGTATTTAAGTTAGTTCGCCCTAAGTTTTGTCTGTCTACCTCCATTTGATGTACCTGGTGTTTTCCAAGCAGACTAGTCCACCATGTTTACCTATTGTCCCCTCTCTCATTCAAGAAAGTGGAAGGACACTTGCATAAATCTGTGTCTAGCAAAGTGTCTCAGCCTACCAGGTTCAGATCTATGAAGTTTGAATTCATCCAGTTGTGCCTGGCTTGGGTCTGGCTGCTGTGCTCAGATCCTTCCTATTGCTGCCCTTGAAAGTTAATCTGTTGAGCCCCTCTGGCAAGATGTTCTGCTCCTACATTTGCTGCATGGTTCTGGTCCCTCTTTGCAGGAACTTCAGCTGCAGAGTTTCACACCAGGTCTGTATGCCAGGCGTGGGATTGGTCTGCAGTATTCCAGAGAGCAGGACAGAAAGACTCACTCACCAGTGGGCCTGGCTGGGTCCAGAAAGCACCAGCAGGCACAGCGTAACTCAGAAACTCTCCAACACATTCGCTAGGTCTTGGCTTGAGCTGGGTTCTAAGGAGTCCAGAGTGATTTTGAACTTTACTGAATGCTGGCATTTTGTACATCACTGGGTTGTTAAGCAACTCAGGTTCTTATAGGTAAATATTTGCGCTGTTGTCATTTTCAGTGACTTTCTACTTACAGTTTTGCATTTAGCATGTTCAATCAAAGGATGAATATAACATACTTGCAGATTAGATTACAACCTAATGGAAATGTTTGTGCCAATATCATATGTTGGCTACTGACATTATTTACTTAACTTAACACCTGCAGACATCATGCAATGTAGTTAAGCCAGAGATAATCTGATTCTGGCCACTGTAGAATAAAGATAGAACACTGACAGGTTAGGTGCTGAACTGTTTTATTCTTCTCCTTTCTGATTTATAAAAAGGTCAAAATGCAGGACATAATTAAATGATAAATCTGATTTATCTGTTACTGACATTTTCATATATCGTAACTTTATAAAGTTCATTATATTTCTAATGAAATTATTCACTTAATCTTAAACTTTAAATTTATGTTAAGAAAAATTTATGTTAAGAAAAGTAGTTATATTTTGCATCCAAATTATTTGGAAAATTTGGGTCACTTGAAGTATCACATAGGGCCAGTTAGATAGCTCAGCAGACTAAAGCACATGTTTAGGAAGAGGAAGGGACCAAGGTTTGATCCCTGGTCTGCCATGCCAGCCATGCCCTGGGGGAATACTGGGATAGCAATTGAAACTGGGTGTCGTAGTGCATGCCTGTAATCCCAGCTCTTGGGAAGCTGAAAACTGGACGATCACTATGACTCCGACCTATGTAGTGAGACCCTGTAGACCCTGTATACCCTGTTCTAATACAATAAAAGAAAGAAAGAAAGAAAGAAAGAAAGAAAGAAAGAAAGGATGAATCACGTGCTAGATGTAGCCTAGTGGTGCAGTGCCTGCCTGGAAGGTGCCGGGCCATGAGTTCTACTCCTAATACACCCCCTACCCCTTGAAGTATTATATCTGCAGCTGTTTCCTAAACTTTGACTACTGTATGGATTCATGGCCCCAATAACAGATTCATGTCTGTTTTGGTTATTCCTGCCAAAATATAGATTTTATTCAAAATTGAAAGTCATTGGTGCTACTAACTAGACTTTTCAACTGAATCTTATCTTTTAAATAGTAACCATGTTGATCATACTAACATTTACATTTAATGAATAAAGTCCTTTAAATAATAGATTAATTCCATGGCAATGAACTAATTTCCACTATTCTCTCTGTGATTTTGATTATTGATATTCTTAGGTGCTCAGAAAAAAAATGAAAACCTTACTTTTCATCTATTGTAATTAAATAATCCAAATGAATTTTCATGTGGGTTGTTTGATGTTCAGAAAAGCTCACACACTTCTTTAATATGGTTTTCTTTGAAGAACTATGTTGTGTTTTTCCAGGAGCAAACAGACTGCATACCCCTGTGGCTTTAATGTTCAAGTTTGTAACTCATAGCATAATTTTTATAAATTATTCCATAAAAGATGAATTGATTCACTTTTCTTATAATGCTGTAGTACTAAGATATTTGACCACATTTTATATGACAAAGTAGAATATACAAAGTTTATAAATATTTATTAGAATAGTTTGAAGTCTAGAAAAAATCACACAAATAAAATGTTTTGGCATTGCTTTAAGCACTGCAAGACAAAAATCTAATTTTCAAAAAAATATACAGGTTTTTTTCTCTTTCACTCTCTGTCACTATCTCTCCTCTTCCCTCTCTTCTCTTTCTATATTGTGAACTTCATGATTTAAATCTAAAAAGTATTTAGGCAAAACATTAAGAAACTGAAATCAATCCATTTTAATTATAATCTCATATTTGTTCTAACACAATATAGGGAAAAAGTAATAGGTAAAGGTAGCAGAATGATTTTAACATTTTAAAATCAGCCAATTTGAGAGCCAGGCAGATAGCTCAGGAGATTAAAGCACCTGCTTACGCAGATGCAGGGATCTGAGTTCAAGTGCCAGGCCTGCTTCTGGGGTGCGCTGAGATGGGAATGACACTGGGCATGATGTTGTACTCTCTTGGAAGGCTGAAAACAAGAGAATCACTACGAGTCTGATCTGTGTAGTGAGACCCTGTACAAAATACATAAAAATAAAATAAAATGAAACCTACCAATTTGTTGATTCTTTTTACTCTTTCAATTATTTTATAACTTAATTCAGATACTATAAAACTCAGTCCTTTAATCATATAATTCAATATTTTAATATGTACACTAAGTTATAGAATGACCACAGCTATGGAATTCCAGCACATTTTCACATTCAGAAACGATACTGAGTGCTCATTGTTAGTTAGTCCCTCATGTTTCCAACATTTCTCAGGAAATGGCAGTAACTACTCTACTTCCTGTCTTTGGGAGTTTGCCTATTCTTTTTGTGGATGATCAATATTTCATTGGACAAATACCAAACATTCTACTGTTTCATTCACCCAATGGTGAATATTGGTGTTTTCTTTAATGTGTTAGTTATTACTTACGCTACTGTTATGGACATATCTGTATATTTTAAATAGACATATGCTTTGAATTCTCTGGCTGTGTACTAGGAAATAAATTATTTAATTGTATGCTGTTAATTTGTCAAAAGTAAAATACTAAAATTTTTCCAGTTTTCATTTTCATCTCTACATTGCAAGGATTCTAATTTTCCCACATCTTCACTAAAACTTCTGTTACTTCTCCTTCTTATTATAAAAATGTTTATAGATGTTAAGGCTTTTCTCATTGTGGTACCACATTGGGTCTATTTTGCACAACTGATTGCTATTTTTAAATGATTTCAGAATCATCACTTGAATCAGCATCTCTTTTACTTCTGACACTCTTATCAAAATGTTTAATTCTGTTCTTTACCTCTTCAATAGAATTGTCTTGTATTAGGTAGATTTGTCACATTTTCATGAACCTTAATTCTAGGTTGAACTGGATGTTTCTGTTCATATCATTTTGTTTACCTCAGCTAGCTTTTGTTTTTATTAGCGTCTTCTTTAATATCACTGGTCATTTTGCTTATTAAGTCCATTACCTAATTAATTCTATCATCTTTGATTGCACAGAACACCATTCTGATCTGTATTTCTTTGTTTATGAATTTCTAAAATACAACTTTTTTATTACCTCAAAATTGATGCTCCATGAAGGAACATGTGGAAACTTGTGAGTTTTTGGGAGTATTTTGTTTTCTTATGTTTGTGTGTGTGTGTGTGTGTGTGTGTGTGTGCGCGCGCGCGCGCTCGTGCATATGCTTGCATGTGTGTGCATTGATGGATGTCTGAGCATGAATTAAAGTGGGAAAAACTTTGTTTCTATTATGAAGGTATCTTTAATTAGAATCTACCCAACAAAGATGGGTTGCAGGTGGTGCTTACTAAAGGCCTCATTTGGTTTCTGTTCCTGATCTGACCAACTCCACTAATTCAGCAAAGTGAGAGATTAATTGGTCCATTCTCCACTTCTCCAGAAGTGAACTTCTGTAATGATGCATGAAGACAAAACAGCAAAAACCATTTACTAGCAACATCTATACCACCATTGGCAATAGCAAGGATATCAAGAAAAATTATACAGTCAAAGATAAACTTGATATTCACATACCAAATTTCCATAAAAGCGGACTTTATCAACCTTAAAATAAAAAAGAGCTCCGAACCCCCAGATCCAGCCCTAGCCCAAGCCCGGTGAGTGTGTGGGAGAGCTTCCTCTAACCCGTACTCTACCTTGTCCCCTTCAGACTCAGCTCAGGCCTGGCATACAGGCCTGGAGTGAAACTCTGCAGCTGCAGTCCCTGCAGAGAGAGTAGGGGACAGAAACACCCAGCTAGTACAGGATGAGAACATCTTGCCAGAGGAGCACAACAGGTTCACTCCCATGGGCAGTAGCAGGAAGGACCTGAGCACAGCAGGAATACCCAAGCCAGGCACAGCTGGACAAATCCAAACTTGTAGATCTGCTCCTAAATTTCAATAAATGCTAAAATTATAACCGCACCAAAGCTCTACAACAAAGTTCAGAACACAGTGCTATACAAAATGACAGTGAGAAGGAACAAACTGCAATCTCAGACCCCAAGACCAGCCGTAACAACTTCAGAGGACACTAACACAGAACAAATTGAGAATGACACATCGGAAATCAATGAATCAACAGCTTCTGAAATAAAGAAACAACTGCAGAAAAGTATAGAGGAAATGAGGTGAAAAATGAAAAAAATAAATTCCCGAAAAAATAGCATCTGCAGTAAAGAATCAAATGAAGAAACATATGGAGGAAACCCAATGCCCAACCAGAACAAGTACAGAGAACACAAGATCAGATTAAATGGATGAATTAATAACGTCAAGAAAAAAGGCAACAGCAGAAAGTTATAGAGGAACTCAGAATGGAATTATTTTATGAAATAAAAAAAGAATTCTATGAACTCATAGTATCTGAAGTAAAGAACCAAATACAGAAACATAGGGATGAAACCCAATCTGAAAAAATCTCTGCAGTAAAATAATAACTGCTTTAAAGAAGACATTGTTAAAAAAAAAAAAAAAAAAGATCAGATTAGAAAAATGGCGAAATCCTTGAATGAACAGTGCAGGAACGAAATAGATCGCAAGAAGCAGAGTCAAAGAGATATATAAGAACTTAAAATCTCAATCACAAGACTACAAATCCAGTTGAATGAAAGTGAAGACTGAGTTTCAGGTCTTGAAGACTCTGATGCAGCTAGGGAAAAGGTAAGAAAAGATCTCTTAAAAAAAACTAGGATGTAGAAAAAAAAAATTCATCATTTCCAAGAGGAAGCAAAGATGAACAATGTGAAACAAATAGGTATCAGTGAGAAAGAAGGAGTCAATAAAAATGATATTTAAAAAATATGGGCGGAAGTAGTAGCAAAAAACTTCCCAAATATGGGAAAAAATCTGAGATTCATGTAAACATAGCATACAGAACGCCAAGTAACCTCAATCCAATTAGAAACACACCGAGACATCTAATAGATAAGATCACAGAAATCCAGCACAAAAATAATATATTGAAAACCGCTAGAGAAAAAAAGCAGATCACATTCAAACGAAAGCACATCAGAATTACAGATGACTTCTCTCCACAAACCATGAAGGTAAGAAGAGCATGGAGCAGAGCATTTCAAATCTTCTATGAAAACACATTCCAACCCATACTACTATGCACTGCAAAACTCACTTTCAAGTTTGATGGAGAAGTGAAACACTTCCACGACAAAGAAGAACTGAAGAACTTCATGATGACAAAGCCAAGAATACACAGGCTCCTGAAAGATGTTCTAGAGAGTGACCAAAATTATCAGAACTCCCCAAATTAGAGCAGAAGAATCCAACTAAGTATGGCAAACAATTAAACAGAGGAGAAAAAGGAGTAAAGAACAACAGGTAAATAACATGTCAATCGCAAGTCAATGCATCTCAATAATAACCATGAATGTAAATGGACTCAATACACCAACTAAGAGAAATAGACTGGCACAGTGGATTAGCAAAACGAAATCCAAAAATATGTTGCATGCAAGAAACACTTTTAACTCATAAAGACATTCATAGGCTGAGACTCAAAGGTGAAAGCAATACTCCATGCCCCAGCACCTCAGAAAAAAGCAGGGGTAGCAATCCTACTCTCAGACAATCTCAACTTCAAACCAAGAATGATCAAGCGAAATAAAGAAGGCCACTACATACTGGGTAGGGGAAAAATACAAGAGGAAGAGGTAACAATCATAAATATGCATGCACCCAACACAAGAGCACCCAACTATATAAAGAAAATCTTTAAGGACGTGAAAAATGTAATATCCAATACCACAATCTTAACAGGGGAATCTAACATCCACTTATACCAAAAAGATTGTTCAACCACACAAAAAATTAGTAAAGAAATAACAGAACTGAACCAGAGCTAGAAACAAATGGACTTGGTGGACTTATACAGAATGTTGCACCCAAACAAAGCTGAATATGCATTTCTTTTTCAGGTGCACATGGATCATTTGCTAAAGTAGACCACATACTGGTCCGTAGGTCATGCTTAAGTACATGCAAGAAAACAGAAATTGTCCCATGTATTTTATCAGACCACAGTGCAATGAAATGAAATAAATGACAAAAGAAACAAAAAAAAACCCACATAAATACATGGAAATTAAACAACACCTTACTCAGAAACCAATGAGTCACAGATGAAATTAAAAAAAAATTCAACAATATCTACAATTCAATGAAAATTGAAGCACATCTTATTCGAATTTGTTGGATATGATGAAAGTAGTTCTCAGAGGGAAATTCATAACTGTGAACTGACACATTAGGAAAAAAAAAAGGAAAAAAATAAACACCCTAATGCTGCACCTCTAACAACTAGGAAAGGAAGAGCAAATCAAACCAAGAGCCCAAAGACGAAAGAAATCCCAAAGACTAGAGCAGCAAGTAATTCAATTGAGATGAAGAAAACAATTCAAAGAATTAACAAAGCAAAAAGCTGGTTATTTGAAAGATTTTATAAAATTGATAAGCCCCTAGTGAACCTCATCAAAATGAGGAAAGAAAAAATTCAAATACAAGCAATAAGGAATGAAAAGGGTGTAATTATCACAAACCCAGTGGATAATCAGAAGATTGTCAATAGCTACTTTGAGAATCTTTACTCTCACAGAATAGAAGACAGGTGAAATGGACAGATTTCTTGAAAAGGACAAATTACAAAAAGTGAATAGACAAGATATAACAAATCTCATAGCCCAATAATGGCCAGTGAAATACTAGATGTAATAATAATAATAATAATAATAATAATAATAATACCTACTGACAAAGAAAAGTCCAGGTCCTGATGGATGCACAGCTGTATTCTATAAGAAATTTAAAGAAGATGGAGTCCCTATACTCTCAAACCCTGCAGTGAAATAGAAAAGGAAGCAATCCTCTCACAATCATCCCTGGAGACAAGTATTATGCTGACACAAAAACCAGGGCAAGACACAACTAAGAAAGAGAACTATAGGCCGATATAGTTCCACCATTCCTTTTCAATAAAATGCTGGAATCATTAGCTAGAGCAATTAGACCAGAGAAAGAAATAAATGTCATAAGAATAGGTAAAGAAGAAGTTAAATTATCATTATTTGCAGATGAAATGATACTTTACCTTGAAACCCGAAAAACTGCTCCGAAGTGCTACTAGAAATAATACAGAAATTCTGTAGCGTATCACAATACAAAGTCAATACCCAAAAGTCAATAGCATTCCTCTACAAACATAACAAACACACTGAGAAGGAAATTATAGAAACAATACCTTTTACAGTAGCACCGAGGAAAATGAAATACCTTGGAATTCGTCTAACAAAAGAAGTCAAAGATCTTTTCAAGGACAATTTCAGTACTCTTAAAAAAAAATCGTAGAGCATTACAGAAAATGGAAAGGTATTCCATTCTCCTGGATAGGAACAACCAACATTGTGAAGATGGCCATACTCAAAAATTGCTGTACAGATCTAATGCAATCCCTGTCAAACTGCCATCAACATACCTCAGAGACCTTTAGAAATCATTCCCGAAATTTATTTGGAACCAGAAAATCCTAGAAGAGCAAACGCAATCCTGGGCAATAAACATAAGGCAAAAGGCATTACAATTCCTGACTTCAAATTATACTACAAGGTTACTGTTATCAAATCAGCATGGTACAGGCAATAAAATAGACCTAAGGATCAATGGTATAGATTCAAAGATGCTGAAGCCTCTAAAAGCACAATCAGCCCCCTTATCTTTGACCAAGGTGTCAAACCTTACACTGGAAGAAAGATAGACTCTTTAACAAATGTTGCTGGAAAAACTGTCTCTCTACATGCTAAAAACTAAAACTTGACACAGATCTATCACCATGCACTAAGCTAAAGTCAAATGGATTAAAGATCTAAACATTAAAAGAGAAAAACTAAATCTCCTGAAAGAGAAAGTAGGAAGAACTCTTGAAGATATAGGGGTAGGCAAAATGTTCATGAACAAAAATCAAAATGCACGGGAAACAATTGAAAGAATTAACACCTGGGACCTAATCTTATTGAGAATTTTTGGCAAATCAAAAGAAATTACCAACAATGTGAAAAGGACAAGCCATAAATTTGTGATGCTGAGGATATAACTCAATGGTAGACTAGGGTTTGTGTGTTTTTTTTTTTTGTTTGTTTGTTTGTTTGTTTTTTGCAGAACTGGGGATGGAACTCAGGCCCTTCTGCTTGCCAGACAAGTGCTTATTCTACTGAGACATCTCACCAGCCCTAGGACAAGCCACAAATTTGGATAAAATATAGTCAACTAAATACTGAGATGAAGGTCTGCTCTCTAGAATTTATAAATAACTAAAAGAAACTAGGGCCCCAAAATTTAAAGTCCCAGTCCAAAATTGGCCATCTGAAATGAGTACACACTTCTCAGAGGATGAAATTAAAGGAGCTAATAAATATATGAAAAAGTGCTCCACATCACTAGCCATCCATGAAATGCAAATTAAAACATCATTGATATATCATGTTACCACAGAAAGAATGGCTATCATTAAGAAATCAACCAATATTCAGTGTTGGAGAGGCTGTGGGGAAAAAGAAACCCTTTTCCCCTCCTGGTAGGAATGTGGACTGGTGAAACCGTTATGGAAATCAGTGTTGGGACTCCTTGCAAGACTAGGACTGGAAATTCCATTTAATCCAGCTATATCATATCATAGTAATATATGTTTGTTCATGTTTATAGCAGCACAATTTGTGATAGCCAAAACTTGGAAACAATCATGACGCCCATCACTTGAGGAATGGATGAAAAGGATGTGGTATTTTTGTACAATGGAATAATACTCAGCTATAAAAAATGGTAAACTCGAAGACTTTATGTGGATGCAACTTAAAGATATACTCATAGGTGAAATAAACCAGACAAACATGTATAAATATTGTTTAGACTCCCTAGTACAACAACTCTAAAGAAGAACTACAAATAGTAAGGTATAATACAATTAAAAGTAAAGCAAGAACTTGAGGACTAGACAATGAAGACAGAGCAAGGAGAATAGCTAGGAAAGATGACAGAGGCAAGCCATACAGTTATATGTACAAGATGGATAAGGCAATAATCCTGAGAATCTTCAGAAGATTTTCGAATCTAACAGCTAATTGGAAGCATTCTCATCCTGACTAACTATATATACTGACACCTGTGAACTAAGCAACTGCACTGAAGATAGCAATTTGTAATAATAGGTTCATGCTTCAAGTGCCTGTCATTCTAATCTGCTGAATACTTGCTGCTTGTCATGACAGGCCAGTTGTTGCTATGCTGTCTCATGGGTATATGATTATTCAAAAGGAAAAGCGTGGTGAATGAATGCAAGAAAACAGGAAAAGGAGTGGTGAGGGACTGTCCTGCAACAGTGTTGTATATGGTTAGATTTCTGGACTTATGTGTAAATATATATAATTCTTTATTCCTATTTTTAAAAGATTTTTTAACTTTTAAATTTTTGTCACATTCTGTAGGGACTTAAATTTTAACATATCAATACTTTATGAAAAATACCTGTTCCATGTTATGCCTAAGATGTTTGATATTCAGAAAGATCGTGAATTTAAGCTCAACAGTCTCTTTTATATGTTTACAACGATAAGCTTCTCTTCTGGAGTGTTAACAACCTAAGTTTTCAGGCCAATAATTAGAGGAAAAAAGGAGGGCTGCAAGGAAACCCAACATTTTGTCTCTAGCCTTCCAAGGTCAGTTAAGACTCAGGACATATGAGATCTTGTACCAAAACATCATGTTAGTTACTTGTGTCCCTAATTTTCTGAAGAAGGAGATTATTGGGCCAAAAAATTAAGAAATCAATGATGTAGAGTTTGCCTAAGGAGAGTCACATGGAGAGAAAACATTCTCTCAGGCTTTCACAGAGACCACATTGGCCAAACAATGGCCGTGACTCATCCACATGTCTGACACTGACAAAGGATATACAATCTGATGTTCAGGGTCTCAGGACAAATCTTGAAGGTTTTTGACTGACCTTATCAGGTCCAAAATCTAAAGTTCTTGTTATGTAGGTCTTGCTTTATCTTGGTCTTAACAATCCGTCCGAAAATATAAAAGTGAAGCACAAGAAATAAAGTCATGTTATGTTGAGCAGTAGGGGACTCACATCAAAAACTTCTGACATTGCCAGTCAAGTGGAAGACCCCATACTATTAATGGACTATTGGACTATTTTGGACTATTTTGCTGAGTTCACACACCTATAGTATTTAAATGATGAAACTAAACAACAAAAGGGGAATATAGATGAATGACCATTTTGTATCTGTGTATTCAAAATGGTTAGCATAGATATAAAGTTACATTCTCTTAATTCAAGGAATAAAGGGATTTGTTCTAATACTGTTAATTAATAGGATATTATATCTGCATGTTGTATAACCAATAATGACTAAGAAGTCAGTATGCAATGTGTTAATTATGGGAACTGTACTACCAGTTCGATTTCAAACTGTCACATTACTATTTATTCCTCAATATATTATGGGAACAAAAGAAAATAGATCTGCCAAATTAATATGCAAAAATGCGGAAAAAATGATGAATAGTAGATATGCACTAATTATCACAATTATACCGTCCTTAACAATAAAAAGCAATTCAAAAATAATAGCATAGTGATAACTAAATATCTAAAAATTTATAAAGTTCAATAGTAGCACTATACAATTGTAGAGTGTATGGAAGAAGAAAGATGTAACTTTTGAAAAATGAAAGCTAGAAGACTAAAAAAAAATGAGCAAGGCATTGAATTAAAGAGTAAAGCAGAAGGGCTAGTGATAATCTCAGTGGACTAAGAGCTGACTTAGGCCAGCCCAGGGACTGAAGTTTGATCCCTGGTACCATATGCCATGTCAGTTCCACCCCTATACGCACTGAGCTGACCACAGAGACCAGGTGGGCATGGTGACACATGCTCATAATCCAAGTCCTTAGGAGGCTAAAAACAGAAAGATCATTAGATGTCCAAGCTTCATAGTGAGATACTGTACCAAATAAATGAAAAAGAGTAAACAAACAGAATTTATAGAATTGGAGATAAGTAACAGAATAGAGCAAACAAACAAAAAAAAAGAAAGAAAGAAAGAAAGAAAGAAAGAAAGAAAGAAAGAAAGAAAGAAAGAAAGAAAACTCCAATATCCCATAAAACCATCAAAATAAAAGAGAATTGAGTCTGAAATATTCGTTCAAGTATTTAAATGAGTGACTTTCTTCCTCGGACTGTAGTATTGGAGTCCACAAGATATAGGGTAATGATAATGATTCACTTTTTATTTAGTTCCAACGTTTTTCTTCCAATGTTTCCACACTCACTTTTCTTGTGTGGAAATTAAGTCTTGCTCTACCTTTCCTGCTAGGCATGGGTAGTCAATGACATTATTTACTGTAGCCACTGACATTTTTAGGCCCCTTATGCAACCCAAGTCACATCATTCCCCTCCTTGCCTTATGGACTGTGGATCTGTAAATTTGTCCTTCTGTGGCAGAAACTCCTCTGTTTCTACATCCCAGGGTGTGGCATTTCCCTGAGGGTGGTAACAGATAGGGAGCAAAGGAACTCTGGAATGCTCATTCCTGGATGTAGGCAACAGAGTGAGTGAGGAGTTCATGGAAATTAATGCTAGCACTTTCAGACCGAGCTCACTCTGGAAACCACAGAAAACTAGCCTGACAACTCCCCACAGAGGGCAAAACTGTAACGTTCTTCCTGAGCTGAGATTGCTGCTGCTTGAAATTCTGAGGAGGTCTATGTCCATTCTAGGTCCTCTCTGCACCTATATCTTGTGGTCTACCACCAAGTCACTCTGATGATAACTCTTAAGTGTAGTTCTTACGTGGTGTGGTTTCTGATTTCCAAAGCAGTTTAGTCTTTATTCTTTTTCTAAATGTTTCTGCTAAATCAATCACAAATAACTTGGGAACTGCAACAGATTTATTTTCACACTCCAGCCTGTCTTACAGAAGGAGGCACTTTCAATGTAAAACTCACACTGTCTTTACAGTTTACAACAGCCATTTTTTTTTCTTCAACCTAGTACAATGCATTTGGTTTTTTCTCCTTAGGGCTTCCAATCCTCTTCTGGCTTGCCTTGTGTGTAAGGAGGCAGGTACCATTGCATGGGATTAGAGTTCCAGATTACTTCCTTATCCCTTTCTTTATCCTCAGATTTTGTGATTTCTAATTTTTGTGTCTGCTGTTTTACTATTTTCTGTAACTTATTGCTATTTGTGGCAGCCGCCACTATTGGTTTTCAGTTACTGACAATACAATCCTAATTTAAAAGCTTTTGAATCAGGTCAACTACAGTCAAGCCCTCTTAGTGCAAGGATTCAGTTGGCTCTCAGAAAAGTCCTATATGTACAATATTTTGGTAGCAGTTGCCAGAGAACCACAATGAATGCTTAGCTTGGACCACTGGTTTGTAGCCATTAATTTTCAATGTTACTATAGAGTTGAAGGGTGGGACAGTAATAAGACAAACTTAAATTCTCCTATAAAAGGCTGTTTGTATGGCTATTTTTTCCCTTAATTTTGCAGGAGTTTGTTAATACACAGGATACTAAAATATGATTGGTTTTTCATTTGTTCATTGAACCATTTGCTCATTGGTTGATTATGATTGGTTTTTCATTTTTTTTTCACATAGAGGGTTTATTTTAAACGTTTTAAGGATAGGATAGGACAGAGATGTATCAAAATTATCAGGGCCCAGGGAGGTACCTCAGTAGAATAAGCATTTGTCTGGCAAGCATAGGGTCCTGAGTTCAATCCCTGGTACAAAAAATATCATAATTACATTACTACCAAACATTTACTATTGTATATACTTCTAAATATGGACAACAGGAAATTATCTACACATCTTCTTAAATAAAGCTAATATTAAAAATTAACTCAAGTTTAAAAGAAGAGATCATCTTGCTAGTTTTAAATGATGAACACATCTTCTGAACTCTACATGTTCATCCAAACTGCATTAATGATGGAAACTGCAAAGATAGAAATCATAACTTTGAAATAATGTAAAGTTATGACAGTTACTATGCTTACAGCTAATCATTCTATTACCATTTCTTATTTAATTATCAGAATAATACTATTTCACATCACTATGGTACATATAGGAATATGTACCATAGGAAACTTCCCAAAAGTCCTATCAATACATTGTTTGATAGTGAAAGGAAAAGTCACCCCTCTCTGCTTCAAAACGCTAATATTTTAGTATCAAGAGTGTTATAATATTTGTGCGGAAGATATTTTTGTATGTAAGAAATTTTGATAAACACTTGAGGAGATTAAAAATGGAGACCAATTTCTGAGGAAAGAAAACATAAATAATACTCTTAACAATTCACTGTTTCTTAATGTCTAATTACTTATATTTCCTTAATAATATTTATTTTACTGGTACACCAAAATAAAAATTTCTTTTAAATTCAAATGACATTAATTGATTATATTCCATTCTCCTGTATAGACCACCACCCTGAAGCACTTCAATGTTAAAATATACCTTTCACTACTCAGTCCCAGTAAGGACACTGCCTCTGCTGTGGCAAACCACCCATCAAGTTCAAGATTCACACAAATAGAGAACATTGTATAACTTGAATGCTCCAACTTCCAAAAATGAGTTTTAGAGCAAACATTGGTTTTACATTTGAAAGAAACGGAGTTTGAATAAATCACAAAGATGCTACTCATTGTTTGAGAAAAAGGGATATAACTCCCTCAAAAGGGCAATTTAAAAAAAAAATTAGAGCATGACCTATATCATTCATCTTTCTCTTACTTTTATACATCATTTTATAATATAAAATTAAATGCAAAAACTCCTCTATAAACTCGAAGTCTTCATATATAAGTGGATGCAACTTGAAGATATACTCATAAGTGAAATAAACCAGACCCAGCATATAGTCTCCCTAGTGTACAAACTCAAAAAAAGAAATAAAAATTGAAAAGTAAAGGTAAATTTATTTATGTAAATTCAACAATTTAAACACAAAAATATGTCAGAAGTATTCAGAAAAATTTCAACACCATTTGTCAATCATGACTAGTAGTGATGTCACTACTATAACATGACTCTTAGCTTTGATATTCAAAAATAGAAATTCTGACTTGGGGTCATGGAAAAGTAATTAAAAATTTAATACTGCTTTTACTACTGCAAATACCCATTTCCAAAATAACATACACAATATCATGTTATTCTCCATAACAAAAGAGACTTGCAAGGCTATCTCCCACTAGTGTGTGACAAAGGAAGAAATTTGAAAGTAGGTTTTATAGTTTATTTACCTAACTGCAACCTCAGGCTTAGAAAAATCTTTGGACTCATTCTGCCATGAGCACATCTATACTAACACAAAACAATTTGAAAATTGCTACAAAATAACAATATAAAATTTTTGCACATGTATTTTTGTCCTATTTTTATACAAGATATAATTATATAAGCTGCCTATTGATGATTATAGGAGTAATAGAGATATATTAAATGACTGATAAATAATTCAGAATAATCTTGAAAAAGTTTGGAGAACTCCAGTAACAAAGAAGAAGCCATATAGACTATAAATGAAACGTGGAAAAAATACCCTGAACAAATGTATACTGAAAGATATTAAAAGCTACATTTATATAAGAAAAAGTACATGTTAAGACAATACCTAAACAAGTATTAAAAAGTTAATTGCATCATGATAAATTTGTTAATTCACCAAAAGGAAATAATAGTTGTATGTATACATGGCATTTTCTCTATAAACACATCAAGCAATTATTTTTTTGACAATTAATGTGCAATTTTTATTCATTTGTTAAATGAAAAAATTAGATACAAGCTTTTCCAACACAGCCACTGAGATACGTCTACGTAGTTCTTTCATTAATTAACTTTTGTAAATTTATATAGTGAAATAACATATTTTTCAATGAACTGTCTCTTAGCTTCCTTTTTAAAACATGATGTAATTTTGTTTGTTTGTTCGTTTGTTTGCATACATTCGTGGGGTTCTGATTGTTTTGGTCCCTCTCTAGAACATCTTTCAGTAGCTTGTGTAAGGTTGGCTTTGTCATCGCGAAATTCTTTAGCTGTTCTTTGTCATGGAAGTATTTCACTTCTCCATCAAACTTGAAAGAGAGTTTTGCAGGGTGTAGTAGTCTGGGTTGGAAT
>NW_004524721.1:874573-895326 GCF_000260255.1 Octodon degus
TTTCCCGGAACTCGTCAGAAATTCCTACTGGGTGGGAGGGGTGGGAGATATACGGCGGAGTGGTGGGGGTTGACCCTAGGGGGTGGAAGAGGGTCCGGCCCTAGGACTGGTCCCGCCGGCGCTGGCTAGCAGGAAGCTCTCCACTCACTCACCAGACCTGGGCTAGGACTGGGTCTGGGGGTTCCCGGAAGTTGGCAGAAATTCCTACTGGGCGGGAGGGGTGGGGAGGTAGGGCGGAGTGGTGTGGGGCGGCCCGAGGGGATGGGAGAGGGTACGGCCCACGCTGCGCCTGGGCTGGGACTGGTCCCGCCGGCGCAGGTTAGCAGCAAGCTCTCCACACACTCACCGGACCTGGGCTAGGACTCTCAAGCAATTATTTAATGTTCTAAAATAAGACTACTCAAGCACCACACTTTCAACAATAAATAGATCACCTAGAAAAGAAAACTTCCATAAAAAACATTAGATCTGAAAACATTTTAGTAACCTTCAGAGCCCTATTCAGAATATTCTGTCCAAGAGGAACATAATACTCATGCTCCTCAAATGTACATGGGATAGTCTTCAAACAGAATATGTTAGAAACAAAACAAATATTAATACATTTTATTTTTTTTCTTGTTTTTATGAATTTAAGACAGTGTCTACACAGTGTAAAGGGTCTCACTACATAGATTGGACTTGGAGTGATTCTTCTGTTTTCAGCGTCTTCAGCGCTGGGATTACAGGCGTGTGCCACCACACCGTTTCAATCACCATCTCAGTGTGCCCCAGGAGTGAGGCTGGCACAGCATGCCGGGGTTCAAACCATGGGTTCTGGGTTCTGCAGAAGCAGGCACTTTAGTTCACTGAGCTATCTGGCTAGCCTAACCTATCTGGCCAACCCTGAGCTATTTGGTCAACCCCTTTTAGATAATCAAAATAATTTAAAACATTGTTTCCCATCACAAAGGCATAAAAAATAAATTACATGAGAAATATTAAGAACTTAAAAATATGCTTCTATGCAACCAATATACCACAAAAGAAATGCAAGATATGTCAAAACTGAAGTTGAAAATGACGCAGTAAAGCTTCTGAACCATACAAGATCAGGCCTAAAAAGAAAATTTATAGTAATAAATAACTGTATCAAAAAGAACTTTCTCAAACAATTTAACATTACAGCTGATTCAACTAAAAAAAAAAACCTTAAAGTTATACAAAAAAATTATAACAATTTTATATCAGAAATAAATGAAATAGAAATGAAAGTCAATACAAATGAGCAATAAAATTTTGACATTTTACATTTTTACTCTTTTTATTCATTATTTGGCTCAGGATCTTGATACACAGCTCAGACTCATACTGATCAGGCATCTGCCACTATGCCCATTTCAGTGGCCAGCACAGCAGGGAATCGGTGTGGCATGTGGTACCTGGAATCCAACTCAGATCCTTGAGCTTGCTGGGTAGACACTTAGACCACTGAGCTATCTTGCTAGCCCTAATAGTGGGCTATTTTAAATACTTTTCATTTTACTTTGAAGAGTAAAAGCAAAAGCAAAAGTAAATAAAAGAAACAATGACAGACACAGGGTAACATACAATAGCTAAGTTATGGGTTTTAAAAACAAGAATAAAAAATTAACAATGTTTGTTATATTGTCCATTTTTTATCTATAAATCTGTTGCTCAGATTAACAGATATAACTGCGAGATTGGACAAATTATTGAATATTAATGGCAACTTTTAATAAACCTAACATTTTCTTTCATTTTTTACTTTTATTATGTATTTAGTACAGGGCTAATAGGGTTTCATTACACATATCAGACTCATATTGATCCTCATGATTTCAGCTACCGAAGCACAGGGATTACAGGCATGGCCACCACTCCCAGTCTCAATCACCATCCTCGTGCATTCTGGTGGCAGGGCTGGCACAGCAAGCTAGAGATTGAACTTCATCCCACTGTTTAAACAGGTGTTTTACTCCATTGAGCTATCGGTCTAGAAAGTTTTTTACTTTTAAAAATTTATTTCAAACAGAGTATAATAATAATTGATAACACATTAGAAATGGTATAAGGGGCCAGGGAGATGGATCAGTAGAATAAGCGCTTGCCTGGCAAGCACAAGGGCCTGAGTTCAATCTCCGATTCTGAAAAAACAAAGAAAGAAAGAAATGGTATGCATTTAAAAGATCAGGATGAGAGGTATTTAAGCATGGTTTTTATATTACACATTGCTGTCCTCGATGTAGTTGCTTGCATCTCAGATATCAGTAATTCATTTAGTCAAAGTGAGAAAATTCTAACCATTAACTCCTTTTTTTAATAGAACTGATGGAAATTATTAGTACAACCATTTTCCCCTTCTTTTTTCCCTATCTTTTCTTCTTTTCCTCATCTTCCTTGTGTAATTCATATGTTCAATTATTTTCAATTTGCTACATCAATTATACCTTTCAGGTTTGATTTATTCTTTTGGGTTCTTTTTAAAATGTATTTTGCACAGGGTCTCTCTGTGAAGCTCAGATTTACAGTTCTCCTCTTGTTTTCAGCCTCTCTAGCAATGGGTTTACAGGTGTGCATCATCATGCTCAATCTCCGTGGCCAACTTAATGCACCAATGGCGGCACAGGCACCACATGTGGTGCCAGGGATTGAACTGCAGTCCCTGTACTTGCCTAAGCAAGCAGTTATTCCACTGAGCAGTCTTGCTGGCCCTTATTCTTTCAGGTTATTACACTAAGGAGACAATACCATATTTATACATGTGGATCTGATTTATTTTGCTTATGAGTGTACCTTCTAGTTGAATCTACTTATCTCATGTTTGTCTTTCTTTTTAGCTGAGTAATATTCCATTGTATACAAATACCACATTTTCATTCATTTACCAGTGATGGGCATTTTGGTTGTACCCTAAATTTGGCTATGACAAATTGTGCTGCTAAAAGCATGAGTGAAAATATATCACCATGGCATGACATTTTCAGTTCTTTTCAGAAAATAGCTAGCATGTAAACAGCTGGGTTGAATGGGATTTCCAGTCCTAGTTTTTTGAGGAGTCTGCAGACTGGTTTCCATAGTGGACTGTACCAGTCTACATTCCCACCAGCAGTGGAGAAGTGTTCCTTTTCCCCATAGCATTTCCAGCATTTGTTCATAGTTGACTCTTTGTGATATCCATTCTTTCTGAGATGAGATAGTATCTTAATGATTGTTTAATTTGCATTTCTCGAATGGCCAGTACTGTGGAACAATTTTTCATGTATTTACTTGTCACTTGTATCTATTTTAATTGGATATTTAAATTTTGGTGATTTGATTTTTAAAATCTTCTATCTTCTGGATAGAAGACATTTATCTGAATGATTGTTGGTTGAGATTTTTCTCCAACTTGGGGATTTTCTTTTCAATTTCTTTGTGATTTCTCTTGACATGCCAAAACTTTTCAATAACATAAGATCCCAATTGTAGATTATTTGTAGTATTTCCTGTGCAGCTTGGTTTTTGTTCATTACCTCTCTGCCTATTCCTGTCTTGAATTTTCCACCCACTTTGTGTATTTAGTGCTTCTGTTTCAAAGTTTACATCTTTAATCTATTTTGACTTTAGTTTAGTGCATGATAATAGACTTAGATTAATTTTAGTTTAGGCATGTGTATAGCCAGTTTTTCCAGCACCATTGGTAAAGAGGCTATCTTTCTTCCAGTGAACATATTTGGACCCTTTGCCAAAGATAAGATGGATGAGTGTGTTTGAAGTTGTATCTGAATCTTCTAATCTGTTCCATTGTTCCTCAAGTTTATTTTTTGCCAGTACTATGCTGATTTTATCAAAGGAGAATTCTAGTATAATTTCAAGCCAGGAAATGTAGTGCCTCTTGCTATGCCTTTGGTGCTCAGGATTGCCTTTCCTATTCTAGGTATTTTCTGTTTCCAAATAAATTTTAGGAATATTTTGTCTAGATATGTGAGGTATCCTGATGATATTTTGATAGGCATTGCATTGAATCTGCATAAAATCTTGGCATTATGACCATTTTCTCAATGTTTGTTCTTCCTAAGCAGAAGCAAGGAGTATCTTTCCATTTTCTGAAATCCTTTTCAACGTAGTTTTCCAGAGTGTTTAAATTTTGATTGTATAGTTCTTTTTCTTCTCTTCTTAAATATTTAGCTTACTTGCTAAATATTTCATTTTCATAGATGCTATTGTTAAGGGTATTGTTTCTCTTATTTCACTCTCAGTGAGTTTTTATCAGTGTAGAGAAATGCTATTTTTTCTTGCATATTTAGTTTGTATCCTGCTCTGCTACTGAATTTGTTTATTAATTCTAGGAGCTTCTTGATGTAGTTTTTTGGGGTTGTACAAATAGAGTATCATGTCATCTGCAAATAATGATAGTTTAAATTCTTCTTTACCTATTCTTATTCCTTTTATTTCTTTTTCTTGTCTAATAACTCTAGCTAGTGATTACCAATCTATGTTGAATAGAAGTGCTGTTAGAGGACATCGTTGTCTTGTACCTGATTTTAGAGTAAAAGCACATTTACAATGATATTGCATATTGTTATATCAACTGGCTAGCTGTTGGGATAGTGAATACTTCTGGTTGGGCCATGTTGAAGTATACCATCCAGAAGTTGGGTTCTGATGGCTGGCTACTGGGCTGGCAGCTGATTTAGGATTGTTTCTGCTGGCTGGTAGCTGTGCTGGTGACTGCTTTGGGGTGTACCCCACTGAAGTGGACTAGTGACTGTACCCTGTTGGCTGGCTGCTCAAATAGTGGTATTTTTTTTTTGGCAGAACCGGGGATTGAACTCAGGCCCCTGCACTTGCCAGAAAAGCGCTTATTCCACTGAGCCATCCCCCCAGCCCCAAATAGTGGTATTTTTGCAAGATAAACAAAATTAAAAGAATCTTCAACAACAATAAAAATGTGAAAGATAAATAAAATCATAGAGCAAAGAGAAGATACTACAAATGATGCAACAGAAAGCCAAAAATAAATAATCTCTGAAAAATTGTGGGCCAGCAAATTGGATATTAAAAAAAAAAACCTGAAAAATTTTAGGACTCATGCTACATACCAAGATTGAAACATAAAGAAATAGAACATCAGACTAGATCAATAATGAGTGAGGTTTACACAACACATAATATATTTTGAGAGTAAATTCATATGCTGAAAAATTCTAATATAAACAAAGTGAGTTTTCTTTTAGCTTCATGTAGAAGGGATCCAAATCAATGGGAAATAAGAGGCCAAAATATATTCAAGTCTTATAAATATTCTGAAATATAAAAATTAAAACACTTTTTTTTCTTGCAAAGCCCTTGAATTCTATCTGAATAAACAGCTTTTCTATTTATCATTGGTATGAACATTTGCAGTTTCTTAAAAAATAAATATTGTCATGCTTTCTAGCTCTTCTCCTTTCCCTCTCTTTATTAGTCCTAAAAATCCTGCTTTCTTTTTACTTGCGTTATACCTTTCTATTTGTATTTCTTCTTTTGAATTCTTATACGAGGGAAACTATACAATATTTACACATGTGTGTCCAGTTTATTTCACTTATGAGCATATCTTCAAGTGGCATCCACTTCAATATAAAGGCTTCGAGTTTATCATTCTTAAAAGCTGAATACTACTCCATTGTGTAAAAATACCACATCTTTTTCAATCATTCCTCAGGTGATGGGCATCTTGGTTGCTTCCAAGATTTGGTTATCACAAATTGTGCTGCTATAAACACAGGCACACATACATCACTATGATATGATGCTTTCAGATCCTCTAGGAAAATTTCCAGTAGAGGAATAGCTGGTTTAAAGGGGATTTCCAGACCAACTTTTCGAAAGAGTCTCCACATTGATTTCCATAACGGTTGCACCAGTCTACCCTCCCACCAGCAGTGGAGAAGTGTACCTTTTTCCCTACAGCCTCTCCAACATTTGTTGTTGGTTGATTTCTTTATGATAGCCATTCTTTCTGGGGTGAGATGATATATCAATGTTGTTTTAATTTGCATTTCGCAGATGGCTAGTGATGTGGTACATTTTTTACATATATTTATTCACTTCTTTTATTTCATCCTCTGAGAAGCGTGTGTTCATCTTGGATGCCCATTTATGGATTGGGTCTTTAAATTTTGGGGCCCTTTTCCAGCAGAAAAGTATAAAAACGAAATATAAGAAATAAAGCCATGCTTTTATGTTGAGCTGAAGGGGACTCAGGTGAACAATTTCTGACATTGCCAATCAAACAGAAGACCCAATACTATTACGGGCTACTGAACTATTTTAGAATATTTTACTGAGTTTACACACCTATGATATTCAAAGAACAAAACTTACAAAAAAAAAAGGGGGGATAGAGATGAATGTCCATTGTGTATCTGTGTATTCAAAGTGGTTAGGATAGATACATAGTTACATTCTCTTAATGAACACAAGGATTTGTTCTAACGGTGTTTGTAAATGGGATATCATGTCTGCATCTTGTACAGCAATTAACCACTAGGAAGAATGTATGCAATGTGTTAATTATTGAAACTGTCCTACCAATTTATTTGAAACTGTCTCTTTGCTATTTGTTTCTCAATAAACTATGAAAATAAAGAAAAATGGTAATATAGTTATTATATTCCCAAAGAAAACAATCACAAAAATTTTTCAAGGCTAGAACTCAATAAATTTCTGCATCATCTAAAAAAATAAATAAATAAAAATAAATAAATAATTGCTTCTCATTTTTATGATAGTATCAAATACCCAAAAGAGGCTAGTGGCATCAGCTCAGTAGAAAAAGGAAGCTATGTTAACCTAAGAGAATCATGGGGAGTGGGAGGAATGACATAACACAAAATGATTATCAAGAATTCTAGTGACAAAAACAATTTTGGGAAAAACTGCTCTTAGTAATTTTTAAGAAATAGAAGGTGGAGTCAAAACTCAAGGAAAATTGTTATTAATTTCACCTTGGGATCAAGACTCTTTCTAATGTAAAGAAATAATAAAATATTTTACTAAGTGAAAATATAGATTTTATATTTTATACCATATTGAACACACACGTAAAAATACCAGTGTTTTAGCAATATTTAATGATAACAAAAGATAGAAAGCCAAAACATGACATGCCTAAGAAAGAAGACTCAAATCCTACACCATATAGACAACAATCAAAAGAGTTCTTATGAGAAAAGATAAGGAAGTTAACGTTATACTGTAACAGGCCTAATATTTTTTCCTAAATCATGTTCCAGCTTCCACAATAAAATTACTGTAACCTATTATGTTTTCATTCTGTGTTTTGAAATTTTTTCAATTGGAAAGATATCCCAATAGAAATAGTTTTTTCTAAGTTTTAAAATCATCAAATTAAATGAGAAGAATGTGCATTCATTAAATGTCTTCACCTATACATTTGAAATTCACACATAATCATACTTAATTCACACATGAATACATTTATGTTCACATATACTCTTGAAAAGTTCAACCAAAGCTGAGAAATTGACCTCAGTTTTTCATTATTTCTTTTTAAATAAAAAGCTTGAACACAATATACATAAACCTTGAGATTTTGATTTATTCAAAATAGTCTCATCCCTTTGCATATTTCTTGAAGTTTCAGCATCTAAAATTTAATATCACCCATAATATAGAATTTTCAGTAAAAGAAATTATAGAACAATGAAAAATCAGAATTTATGTTTTGTGTAAGCTTTCTCTATGAAATAATGAAGGACTATAATCTGTAATATTTCAAGATAGGATATTAAGACTACCATAAGTGGACATTTTACTTTTTTTTGTTTTTAGTGGAACCGGGGATTGAACTCAAGCCCTTTCACTTACCAGGGAAGCGCTTATTCCACTGAGCCATCTACCCAGCCCCTACATTTTACTTTGAAAAATCTTTATTTTTCTATTTTGAGTTTACCTTATGTATTTCAATGACTTCTGTAAATTCTGTGTGGAGTATCCAGAAAAGTACAAATATTCTAAAATCAGACCCCTAGTATGTAGTTGAGGGTTATTTTTTATTTTAGATTTTGGATAACTTGATCCTTTAATCATGGCATATGTAATTAATTTTATAATGATTAACTCTAAAAAAAAAATCCTCCAGAAACCAAAAAGCAAAACAAAACTCTCAGCTAATCACTTTTTATTATTCTATGACAAAGTTTTACAATAGCACCTATGATAGTGCCTTGCAAATAGTAGGCATAAAGTAAATATTAATATGACATAAGTGTATGTTGTATTTTCTCTATAACTGATTTATTATAAATATGGCTTGAGTATTCTTATCTTAGAGTTTGAGAATACAGGGAATGAAGAGACATAGATAATGTAGTGGAAATGAAGTACACATTATAAACTCAACTTATCCATTTAAAAAATAATAATAAGTGAGGTTTGAATTACTAATTGAAAGTCCCTCACTAACAGCCTAGAATAGCATGGCTTCACTGATGAATTCTCCCAAGCATAAACAGAACCAATGTCAATTCTCTGATTTATTTTAATCTTTTATTTATGTGTTTATTTAGTCTTGCTTACAGGGTCTTGCTATGCAGCTCAGACTTGCAGTAATCCTCCTATATCAGCTTCGCCAGTGCTGGGATCATGAGCATGTGCTACTAGCCAGGTTTCAGTGGCCTGCATGGCATACAGCTTTCTGGGTACAGAATGGCATGTAGTAACAGGGATCAAACACAGGTCCTCATGCTTGGCAGCAGGTACTTAGACGACTGAGCTATGTCCCAAACCTCTGATTTATTTTTCAAATGTTGAACTGAAGATAATATTTCCAAACTTCTATTGCAAGATCTGTATTACTCTAATACAGATAAAGGGGAATATAAGAAGAGAAATTTAAATCTACAATTCATTATTCCTGATAAACATTGTTTCAAACATCCTTAATCAAATATTATGACAAATTATTAAATGAAGTATTCATAATGACTTTTTGAGCTTAACTTTAAAGAATCAAGCATACTTTAAAATATACACAACAATAAATGATTTCACATTTAAAAAATAGAACATAGATATTTTATGATCATCTTAATAGACATAGATGAAGCATTTGGCAAACTTCACTATACTTTCATGATAGGAACTTTAACGTATTTGTATTGTAGTGAGTGCAACTTGACACAAAGAAAACAAGATATATTAATCCCACAGCTAATGTCATATTCAATGGCAGAAGGCTGACAGGTTCTTTCATATCAGAAAAAAGAGAAGAACACCCACACTCAACATTTCTTTTTAAATATAATCAAGCAAAAACTCAAATATTTCAACGGTCTGACTGTTAGAAGTTAAAGGAAATCTGCTTTCTTTTTGTGAATTTCAGATTATTTTCTGTCTTCCCTATACTATTACTATCATTAATATAATACAGTACATATGTTCTGTATCTCCTCTCATTGGTTGAATCATTGAAATCTTAATTATTAAAAAAATATTATGGGTTTAACATTCTCACTGTGAATGTGAGCTCCAACTCAAAAAAAGGAAGAAATTTATGTTTGCTCTTTTTGTTAAGTAAAAATATTTTGAAGTTTATTCCTTTCATTCTTTGCATTTATTTCATTCTACATAGGAAATCTTCAAACATAACAAATCTTCATTTAGCATTGTTATATCAAATTATATTAAGATTTCTAGTCAAAATAACTGGTGGATATAAAGTTTTTTTAACTTTGTGGAAGATTTGCTAAACTTTAGTCTGCCCCATCACATTGTGGGAGCATTGCTGAGCTGCTGCCTGCCCCTTCGTGCTCTCTCTGAAGCCACACTGAGAGCAATTCAGCTTCATAAGCATTGGTGAGCCCTACCATGGTCTCACAACATTGTACAAGACTTGCTGGCCAGCTCTCTGTGCGTATTATCTGACCATAGTGAAAGGAAAGTGGAAATTATTGACAAAAAAATCACAAAAATTCCATAAACACATGGAAATTAAATAACACCCTCCTCAACAATCAGGGAGTTACAAATGAAATTAAAGAAGAAATTAAATATTATTTAAAATCAAATGAATAAAATAAAAATATAATAAAAAATCAAATGAAAATGCAAATAAGACATAGCACACCCTGCAGGATGCAATGAAAGCAGTTCTTAGAGGGAAATTTATAGCTGAGAAATCACAGATTAGAAAAAAATAATGGAAACAAATAAATACCCTGATGTTACACCTTAAACTTCTAGGAAAGAAAGAGCAAACCAAATCCAAAGCCAAAGACAGGAGGAAATTATAAAGATTAGAGAAAAAATTAATTCAATCAAGATGAATAAAACAATACAAAGAATTAATGAAACAAAAAGCTGGTAACTTGAAAGATTACATAAAGTTGATAAGCAATTAACCAACCTCATCAAAAAGAGGAAAGAAAATACTCAAATTCTAGCAAAATGAATAAAAAGTTTGAAATTTCTACAGACCTAGTGAAAATTCAGAAGATCATTATTAGCTAATTTGAGAATCTTTACTCTGACCGACTATAAGACACAGAAGAAATGAACAGATTCCTAGAAAGTTACAAATTACTAAAACTGAATCAATAAGATAAAATAAGCCAATAATAGCCAATGAAATATGAGATGTAATAAAAAAATACCAACTAAGAAAAGTCCAGCTTTTCATGTAATCACACCCGAATTCTATAAGACATTTACAGATCTAATCCCGGTACTCCTCAAAATCTTCAAAGAATTTAAAAGGAAAACATCCTCCCAATATCATTCCTGAAGGCAAGTATTATACTGATACCAAAACCAGGGAAAGATACAAGCAAAAAAGAGAACTACAGGCCAATCTTCCTCATGAATTTAGATGCAAAAATCCTCAATAAAATACTGGCCAATATAATACAACAAATCATCATGAAGATTATACACCATGATGAGGTATGATTTATCCCAGGGTTGCAAGGATTGTTCAACATACACAAATCTATAAATGTAATACACCATGTCAATAGATCCCAATCCAAAAACAACATGATCATTTCAATTGATGTAGAAAAGGCATGTGACAAAGTCCAACACTCATTCATCTTCAAAGTCCTACATAAAATTGGAATAGATGGCCTCTACTTCAATCTGATAAAAACTTATCTGATAAAAACTAATCTATGACAATCCCATGCCTAATATAACTCTAAATTGGGAAAAACTGTAATCTTTTACTCTCAGACCTTGTACAAGACAAGGATTTCCTCTACCACATTCCAATTCTACATAGTTCTGGAATGATTAACTAGAGCTATTAGACATTAGAGAGAAACAAAAGAAACAAGATTAGATAGAGAAGAAGTTAAACTATCATTATTTGTAGATGACATGATATCCTACTCGGAAGACAAACAAAAATCCACCAAGAAGCTACTAGAATTAATACGCAAATTGAGTAGTAGAGCAGGATACAAAGTCGATACACAAAAGTCAGCAGCATTCCTCTACTCAGATGACAAATACACTAAGAGGAAAATTAGAGAAGCAATAACGTTTCAACAGCAACACGGAAAATGATTTACTTAGGAATTAATCTAACTAAAGAAGTCAAAGCACTATTTACGGCCAATTACAGTACTCTGAAAAAATGGATCACTGAGGATTTCAGAAATTGCAATCATAATTCTTGCTCCTGGATAGGAAGTACCAACATTGTTAAGATAACAATACATCCAAAATTGTGATACAGATTTAATGCAATCCCTATCAAACTACCACCAAATTACCTCACTGACCTAGAGGAATAATTCCTAAAATTTATTTGGATCCAGAAAGACTTAGAATATTAAAGGCAATCCTGGGCAACAAAGACAAGGCAGGAGGCATTACAATTCCTCACTTGAAATTACACTACAAAGCTACTGTGATAAAATCAGAAAGTCATAATGGATTAAAGATGTAAACATTAAAACAGAAACAAGAAATCTCCTGGAAAAGAAAGTAGGAGGAACTCTTGAAGACATAGCGGTAGGCAAACAGTTCATGAATAAAAATCAAACTGCACGGGTAATACTTGAAAGAATTAACAACTGTTAATTCTTATTGAGAAGATTTTGAATTTCAATAGAAATTACCAAGAGTGTGAAATGGTACCTCACAAATTTGGGAAAATATCTTAATAAGCACTCAGCCACATTCTTCTCTTTAGAATTTATAAAGAACTAAATGTTTGAGCCCCATAATTTAAAGGCCTAATCCAGAAGTGAGCATCTAAAATGAACATACACTTCTTGAGGAAGAAATGCTAGAAGTTAATAAATACATGAAAAAAATGCTCCACAACACTAGCCATCTGTGAAATGCAAATCAAAATAATACTGAGATGTCATCTCACCCCAGAAAGCATGGCTATCATGAAGAAATTAACTAATAACAAATGTCAGAGATGCTGTGAGGAAAAAGGTACCCAACTCCACTGCTGGTGGGAATGTAGACTAGTGCAACCTTTATGGAAATCAGTGTGGAGACTCCTTAAAAAACTAGAACTAGAAATGCCATTCAGTTTAGTTCTCTGCCTAGTGGGAATTTTCTCAAAGAACGGAAAACATCATGTGATAGTGATATATGTGTAATTATGTTTATAGCAGAAAAATTTATGATAGCCCAATCTTCAAAACAACCAAAATGTTCATCACCTGAGGAGTGGACAGAACCACGCTGATGATTTTGTTTTTATACAGAGGAGAATTACTCATCTATAAACAATAATAAATTTGAAGTCTTCATGCATATGTGGATGCAACTTGAAAATATACTCATAAGTGTAATAAACCAGACCCACATTTGTAAATGTCATTCTGTCACTAGTGTATGAACTCAGAAGAAGAAATAAAAATTGAAAACTATAGTACAGCTAAATGAAAAGTTAAAAATTAAGGATTAAACAACAAAGAGAGGGCAATGAGAAAAGCTAGGAAACATGGGAGGGACAAAATCATGCATTTATATAGACAAGATGGTTAATGCAATGGTCTTACGAATCTCCATCAGTTTTTTTGAAACTAGCAGTTAATTGTTAGAATTCTTACAATGACTAATTGTATATGCTGATATCTGTGCACTAAGCAAATGCACTCATTATAGAAAGGTGTAATACCAAAACCATGCTTGGAATACCTATCATTCTGGGCTTCTAAATGTGTACTGCTTATAATGTAATATCAATTATTGTTGTATTCTCTCTCCAGTTAATGTTTGTTTAATAAAAAGGTAATAAAGGAGAACAAGAGACAAGAGAAAAAGTGTAATATGACTGCTCTGCTACAATGTTGTATATGATTATGTTTCTAAATTTTTGTTTAGGGGCCAGGGAGATAGGTCAGTAGAATAAGCATTTGCCAGGCAAGGGCAAAGGCCTGAGTTCAATCTCCAGGTCCAACAAAAATTAATTAATTAATTAATTAAATAATTCAGTGTAAAAATAATTAATTGTTTTTTAATATACTATAGGGATTTAAAGTTTAGAATACAAATGATTGTTGCAAAATACCTTTTTGAAGTTATGACTAAGGAGTCTGATATTCAGACAGATAGTGATGTGAAGGTCAACTGCCTATGTTATAAGGTAATAATGTCTTTAAGTTTCTGGTAAATGAATAACTTAAGTTTTCAGATCAAAAAATTAGAGAAAAAGAAGGATTGCAAGGATTGTTAATATTTTGGCCATTGCCCTTTAATATGAGTACTGAAGACATAAGTGGACCTGTACTTTAACACTCTGTAACTCAGTGGTGCCCCAAACTCTCTGTTCAAGGTGATAATGGGGACACAAAGGAAAGTGATTGATGATGTCTAATGTGCCTAAGGAGAGTCACCTAGAGAGAAAACTTTCTCTCAGCTTTTCACAGAGAGCAAATTGTTCAAGCAATGACTGTGACTCATCAACATGCCTGAAACTGACAGAAGATCTACAAATTGCTGTACATGGTTTCAGGGTAAATCCTGAGAGGATTTGACTGAACTTGTCAGATACAAAAATTACATTTTTGTTATATTGTTCTTGCTTTATCTTGGTCTTAACTATCCAGCAGAAAAGTATAAAAAAGAGGTATAAAATGTAAAGCCATATTAATGTGCTGAGCTGTAAAAGGCTCAAGTCAATAAGTTCTGATATTGCCAGTCCTACAGATAACCAGTACTGTCACAGTCTACTGAACTATTATGCTGAATTTATACACCTACAATATTTAATTGGCAATGGAATACCCATCTCTGATAAAACTAAACAAAAAAATGAGAATATAAATGATCATTATATATGTATGTACAAAATAGGATAGATATACAGCTACTTTCTCTTAATGCAACGAGAAGAAAGTTTTGTTCTAATAGTGTTTAGATCATGTCTGCATATTCTCCTATGAATAACTACTATGAAGACAACATTATGCAATGTATTAATTATTATAACTTTCCTACTAACCTGTTTTGAAATTGTCTCATTGCTATTTGTTTCTCAATAAATTTAATAAAAAAAGATTGTGCCCAAAATTTTTCCAATTGAATGGGTAAACTACATTAAGATGAAACTGATCAGTGTTTTTTTTAAAAGGCAGACATATCATTTTATCCCCAAATTATATTCCCCATTCTTGGATAAACAACCCAATTTTTGCTGAGAGTTGTCCTCTTGATAGCGCTTAACTTTATTATCCTCTCAGGGATAAATCCTTTGTGATGTGTGTGTCTCCAGGAGACAGAACAGGATCCAGAACCTTGCTTATGCAGGTCACTAGAGAAGTGCCCTCAGACTAACTTTCTTTGGTTAGTGGATGTCCCAGGTATAGTAGAAGCCTGAGCAACAGCCAGGGAAAATGAGGTTCAGGTTTATGCCCTATAGAACAAATCCTATTTAGAGATGCAGGGCCATGCATGCAAAATGGAGCAGTCATTGAATGTGTGTGCATCATGGACTGGAACACAAACTTCTGCAAAGCTAATTTCTTCATAGGAGGAGTTATGCAAGGACTCACAGCTTGCAGCAATCAGCTGGTGATATGACCAGCTCCTGGAGTACAGACTGCCTCATTCTTATTGGTTCTGTATGGACACATGGGTATCTCTAAAATTCTGGTAGTAATCCAGTCTTTCCAATATGATATACTTGCAAGTCAGTGAATATGTCTAGAGGTCTAATATACAACATAAGATTAAGGTTAATGCTACTGTACTGTATATTGGAAATGTTTCTGTAGTATAACATAAAGGTATTTAAATATCATGATATAAATCTTAAATATATACAGCTTTTGAAAAGGAAAAAATGGAATCATACAGAACACTGTATTTCTTTGTTACTTTTCTCTTATTGCTGAGAAAAAATACCTGACACCCAAAATGAAGGCCAAAAAGGTTTATGTAGGTCACACACACTCGAGTTTTCCATCCATTCTCAGCTAGTTCCAAGGCATGGTGGCACATGGCAGAGTACAGCAGCTCATGGCAGTGGAAAACAGAAAAACAGCAAGAGTAAAATTGGACAGCACCAGTTGAGAGCAAGCCTCTTTCCCTACCTTCTATTGCATTTAGGCTATCCACCCCAGGGAGAGTGTAGCACTCACACATGTAATCCCAGCATTGGATTATGAATTAATCACAAGCTACAGAAGCCCACCTTCATGAAACTGGAGACGCCCATATCTAGGAATACCTGCAGCCTATTTTGGCTAGTAATGGTACTATGAAATATTGTTAGTCAATTCTCACCAAATGGGATGCTATCCTCCTTGTATCTGAATAGATGTGATACCAAGTTCAAACCTATGAGAAGAACAGAGTCCCTGGAAGAATATTTTTGAATTGTTTTTATGCCCATGAACACAGAAATTATCATTTTATTCTGGATATGACACCTGAATAAAATGGCATATGAGGGATATAATCCTTTAAAATATGAGTATAAATTCAAAATAATTCCAATAAGCTCTTAATAATTTTAACAGTTCAATTTCTTTTGATCAAATAATATATTAATTGGAGCCATATGTTTTCCTGTCAGCAGGACATAAGTTTTAATTCTATGGCAACTGTAGAGCAAGTCATTTCTGCATAAGGCAATTGCATTAAGGTTCTATGATGTTCACTATGTTTTCTCTCTTTCTCATTTTAGCTAATAAATTAAAATATTTATTTTCAGGGAACCAAACAGAGAATGTAACTGTTCACCAGACAAGTTGAGACAAATAAGTTACTCTACAACTTGACTGTTCACTTATAATTGAAAAATAACTTTTATTGTATTTTGCTTCTACTCAATGTAAAACACAGAAAACTTTCTTGCTGTCATGTTTATGAAACTAAGATGTATTTATATGTAGTCTCCAAACTCCAGGCTCAAGAGGAATTTTTAAAAAGACAAAATATTTTTTCCTTGGAAGTAACAGTAACATAAAATATATATCTACTACTTTTATACTTAACATGGCATTTTTAATGTCATTTCTTCTAAAATATTAAAACAATATATGCTTTATAAAATTATTATAAAAGATACAAAGTTTTCTTAAAAATAAGATCAATCTATAGGACAATTATGATTTTAATGAAATATACATCAGGTAATTAAAATGTGTCATATACATTCTAGTCTTGTATTTATATGAGGTTTAGTTATTCCAATGTGACATTAAGGAATTGTTATATGTAAGAAGTTATGGTAAAGTTTTAAAAACATAAATTTTAGTAGAAAACTAGCAACCTAATACTTTTAAAAAATGATTGATTGTATGTGGCCTGCAGAGAGGAGAGAAAAAAAGGAGACTCAAAGGGCATAGCCATAAATAGATGCTAACAGAATTAAAGATCTCTTATCTGATGAAGACCAGGTTTGTGCTTTTCTACCTTAGTCTTTCATTCAGTTTCTCATTATTGTTCAATGTGCTAAAATGAATGTGCTGAGAGAAGGACTATTATTTATGATTTCCATGTTCAATAACAGCAAAAGGAATGATACTGAGAGACTAGCTTTGGAAAATCAGTTTCAATGTATTGTACAATTCTTTCTATTTTCCTTATGAGGTTCCATTTTTAAAAATGTGTTCCTTATACATAGATATTACAATATAGAGCCCTTAAATATTCCATTATAAGATGATTTCAGAAGTTATTATGTAGAAGGGGCTTAAAATAAGTTGATTATTTGTTCATATCTTCTTAATATCTTTTACCTTGATGAATGTTAGGATATATATTACCTTTTGTGCATTTATGACTTCATTTTGCAATATATGTGTATGTTTGAGATATACCTGTGTCTCTTTTTAAGATTATACTATGAAATAGAAGGAAATATTTTTTGATTTTATCATACTAAAACATTAGAGAGATGGTAAATGTCAAACCCTGTTGCAAAGAATCATAGCTTTTTGGAATTAAAGATATATCATTTACATTTAGCCATGTTTCTACTTATAATGAAATAGCATTTTATGATATAACTCTCAGAAAGGGACAATGTGGAAAATTAAGGCAAAATTCTGAAGAAAAAAAAACCCAGCATTTTCTGCTTTTTTTTTTTTTTTTCATTTTAAGCTAAATTCATGCTCTACCTAGTAACAATGATGCTGGCACTTTGTTTAGCTCCAACTTGGTTCAGCAAAGATGGACTTCCCTGCTTGGGTTTATTAATTTAATGGTTATTCACTTGAGTAACTGTGTTTCTAAAGCAATTTTGATCATGTCATTGGACATAGTTAAAGCAAGATAGGCTGACTGGAGCCATTTCTTGTTCCTTATGGGTAATTGCTATTTCTAGAAATGTCAAAATGTGCCATGCATTCACAGAGCTATGAGGAACATTGTCAATTCAAGGGCAGAAAGATGTGAAAACTATTTCATCGCTTCATGGGTATTGATTTATGAATATAGAATAAGAAGCCGTATTTAATGCTTAGTAGTCTCTCTTATAAATCTAGGGTTTGTTAGTTGTAAATATGTATTAATTCCATGAATCTAGAAAATGGCTAAGCTATGTAGCTCAACAGCATAAACACCTATCTGGCAAGTATAAGGTCCCAAGTTTGATCCTCAGTACAAAAAAAAAAAAAAAAATGTTTTACTGAAGACTGGGCGTGGTAGCACAGGCCTGTATTCCCAACACTGCAGAGGCTGAAACAGGAATCACTGAGTCCAAACTGCCTAGTGAGACCCTGCACCAAATACATAAGAAAAAGAAAAACAAGAAAATGGCTAGACGAGGATTTTATTATGTCCACAAAAAAGTCATGACTTTAATTCTTCATTAGTCATTGGTTGTATCAAATCATGTGTCACTGATTAATTAGTAATTTTTGTAGTAAGGTTGGAGAGCACTGCTTTATGGTTCTTTTATTAGTTTATTAATAAAAACATCTTATAACTATTAATTTCTTGAAATGACCTCAATTCAAACTTCTTAGCACTTCTCAGCCTTTAGGCTAAGATCATGTATACTAACAAACTTCTGTATTAACTTTTTCTTTAGTATGTGTTAATATACAGAAAAAAAATTTTTAAATGCACTTATAGCTACAAAAACATTACAAAGCAAGCAAGAAATTAATTGGGAGTAAAATACACATTGGTGTTTCTGATATGTTACTTTATGTTGTGTGGCTTACTACAAAAACTATTGATTAATCAGTAAAGACAAAGTCCTGATCTAAAACACTGCTATATACTAAGACATAATAAAATTTAGTTTTCTTTATTTTGTAAACATAAAAAATATCCTTTTTGTCTAATGCAGAACATGGACAGAAGGCTACAGCAGGAGGGCATGGAAGAATTTATTGAGTTTCTCTAAGGCGGGATCACAGATGATACGTCTGTTATATACTTTCTTTCTCTGGGTGCTTCTAGATAGGCCCTCAAGTCTGTACAATCTTTGAGAACTCTGGGCAAGACATGGACAGGTAGGGGGTGAGAGCAAAAAGTCTTCCAGTCTTAAGGACAGACCTTTGAAGTGCAGAGGAGAAACAGACACACCTCTTCTCTTTGTGATGGCACAGGGCCATGATATGAACAGCTATTCTATACCATGTAATGCACAAAATGTATTGTCTCTTCCCAGACCTAAAAGGAAAAATCCACTGTCAATGTCTTAGAACCTTTAAAACTATGAATAAAAAATTACAGTGATAAGTTGATGATTTCATATAGTTATTATAGTGATAAAAAGCTGGCTTTTCTGAGGGGGCATGATAGTAGGGGATTGTTAGAAATGAGGCTGTACCAGAGGAAAGAATATGAGGTAAAGGGAATAGAAAGTGCCACAGTGATGAGCCTGTGTGACATAAGCACCATGAGGAAGGACATTCTTTCAGTGATGGACAGCTTCAGGCTCTTTCTCTCCCAATCACTCTCTTGGGGTTCACATTCAGTTTCAGGAAATTCCAAGTATCAAGGACTCCAAAAAAGAAAAAAAAATATTCCCAAGATTATAAGCTTGTCTTGTTTTTTTTTTAAATTTATTTATTTTATTTATTTATTTTTGTGTGTGTGGCCAGCTCAGCCCATCTGGGGGCTGGGCTGGCTGGCATGTGGTGCTGGAGGATTGAACCGCGGTCCCTGTGCTTTGCTAAGCTTGTTCTAAGTAGGTGCTTTAAGACCTCTGAGCCATCTCACCAGCCCTAAGCTTGTCTTGCTAAGAACTGTCCTACAAGAACAAAAATGTCATGCACCTCCACTGCTAGGGTTCTTCAGCTATGTGGATCGCGCGCTACAGCTCTCTTCCCTAGTCCTAACTCTGTTACCACAGTCGCGCCAGTTCGGAGACCCCCGAAGCAGTAGACTTAGTGACATGTCGATGCTGGCCGAGCATCGATGAAAGCAAAAGTGGGCTGTGGATCCAAGAAACACTGCATGGAGTGATGACAATTTCAAGTTTGCCCAGAGAGTGCTAGAGAGGATGGGATGGTGTAAAGGAAAGGACTTGGGGGCTCAGGAGCAAGGAGCTACAGAGCGTATTAGAGTTCAAATTAAAAATGAGCACCTGGAACTTGGAGCCACCATCAATAATGAAGACAACTGGATTTCACATCAGGATGATATTAACCAGCTTCTGGATGAACTGAACACTTGCCATGGGCAAGAAACTATAGATTCTCCAGATAACAAGGAAAAGGAATCTTTCAGCCTTGAGGAAAGGTCCAAAGTCTCCAAAAACCGAGTTCATTGCATGAAATTCACAAAAGGGAAGTACCTGTCATCTCGGAGCAAAACAGACCTTGACTGTGTTTTTGGGAAAAGGAAGAGCAAGGGGACATCTAAGGATAAGTGCAGCCCCACCACTGAGAATGGAAGTGAGACCTCCACCACATCCACCAGCACCTTCACCGTCCAGGAGTACTTCGCCCAGTGGACGGGCCACCTCAGGAACAAGCCACAGCACACCACCACTGAGCCTGGCCTCTCAGAGACCCAAGTGGGATGGAAAGGTGGAAAGAAGAAAAAAGGAGAGGCAGTAGATCATGACGTGGAGAATTACCTTGACACCAAGACCAGGAAACCTAAGAAAGATAAACAGGGGAAAAGAGGAGAGCCAGGGACGTATGGCTGAGAAGGGAGACCAGGCCCAGTGGTAGGCCGCACATCCCTGTGGGGATGAGACCGCTGAGGACTGCCTTTAGGCCTCTGTTGACCAAGAGTGTGCCCTGAATCCCAGAAAGAACAAGCAAAGACAAAGCTGCATAGCCAGTAAAGTTAGCTGTAGAGGCTGCACCAGGTGAAACCCCTGT
>NW_004524721.1:895786-908950 GCF_000260255.1 Octodon degus
TCACAGAACAAATAAATCTTTTTAAACTCTGAAAAAAAAAGAATGAACAGATCATAGGGCTGTCCTGCTATGATGCTGTATATGGTTAGATTTCTAAATTTCTGTGTAAAATTGTCTATTTATTCCTATTTTTAAAATATATTTTATTTTATTTCTTGTTTTTCTTCACATTCTGTAGGGATTTAAAGTTTAACACATCGATACTTGACGGAAAATATCTATTCCATATTATATCTAAGATGTTTGATATTCAGACAGATAAGGATAAACTCAACTGCTTATGTCATAAGGTAATAATATCATTAGCTTTTTTTTTTCTTCTGGAGGATTAGCAACTTAAGTTTGCAGACCAAAAACTTCAGAAAAAGAAGGGCTACAAGTATATCCAACGTTTGAGCCTTAGTCATTCAAGTACAGTGAGGACTGAGGACATAAGAGAACCTGTAGTGTAACATTCTATAACTCAGTTGTGTCCTAAATTTTCTGATCAAGCTGATTATGGGCCACAGAGGAAAGTGATTGATGATATAGCATGCACCTAAGGAGAGTCGCTTAGAGAGAAACATTCTCTCAGGTTTTCACAGAGAGCAAATAGGTCAAGCAATGACTGTGACTCACCAACATGGCTGACATTAACAGAAGATCTACAAACTGGGGTACAGGGTTTCAGGGAAAATCCTGAGAGGAATTTTTTAAAATTAATTTATTGAGAAACAAATAGTTATGAGACAGTTTCAAATCAGGATAGTAGGACAGTTACAATAATTAACACATTGCATGTTGTCATCTTCATAGTAGTTATTCATAGTACAAGATGCAGACATGATATCCTGTCCAAACACTATTAGTACAAATCTTTCTTCTCATTGAATTAAGAGAAAGTAGCTGTATATATAACTTAACTATTTTGTATATACAGATATGAAATGGTCCTTCATTTATATCCCCTTTTTCATTTAGTTTTGTCAGAGATGGGTATTCCACTGTCATTTAAATATTGTAGGTGTATGAATTCTGCTAAATAATCCAATATAGTCCAGTAGTCATAGTGGGTTATCTGTAGGACTGTGTAGACCTCAAAAGTTATCTCTGAAATTGCTAGGCTCCAGACCTTGTTCTCTGTACTAGCTGTGCTTTCTACCACCCTCTTTTTTCCCATAATTTTATTGAGAAACAAATAGAAATGAGGGGATTTGCCTGACTTTGTCAGATAGAAAAATTAAATTTTTTGCTATATTGTTGTTCCTTTATCTTGGTATTAACCACCTAGCAGAAAAGTACAAAAATGAGGTATAAAAAGTAAAGCCATATTAATATGCTGAGCTGTAAAAGGGTCAAGTTAACAACTTCTGACATTGACAGTCCTATGGATAACCCACTACTATTATAGACTTTTAGACTATATTGTATTATTTTGCTGAATTCACACACTAAAAATATTTAAATAGTAATGGAATACCCTTCTCTGACAAAACTGAACAAAAAAGGGAATACAAATGAAAGACCAATTTTTTATCTGCATATACAAAATAGGATAGATATACAGCTACTTTCTCTTAATTGAATGAGAAGAAAGATTTTTACTAATATTGTTTGACAGGATATCATCTCTGCATCTTCTACTATGAATAAGTACTACAAAGACAATGTGCAGTGTATTAATTTTTGTAACTGTCCTATTAACCTGTCTTGAAACTGTCTCATTGCTATTTGTTTCTCAATAAAATTAATAAAAATACTATATAATTTTTTGTTTGCATATATATAAGTGTCTATATCTATGCTCCATTTTTTATACGTTTGTTTTCTTTTTTTTTTTTTTTTACTTTATGTATTCAGTACGGGGTCTCACTTTGCAGCTCAGACTCACAAGTAGTGATCCTCCTTTTTTCAACCTCCTTAACACTAGGATTAAAGGCGTGTGCCACCACATCCTGACTCCATAGCCAGCTCAGTGCACCATGGGTGTGGAACCACCTGAGATTTACGGACAGGAGATGGAACCTTGAACTCTGCAATTTCCAAAGCACTGAGCTATCCAGCTGGCCTTATTTTCATTTGATTATTCAATGTCTAATCAAATAGCAAGCTGTTTTAATAAATATTATATAGTTTTCTGACATTTGTATTTCTTTTATGAATTTGAATTTAAATTAAGAGAGGCCAGATAGCTCAGTGAACTACAGGGCCTTCCTAGGCAGAGTGCAGCGACTGCATTTCAACCCCCAGCATGCTGTGCTGGCCCCTTCCTGGGGCACACTGAGAGGGCAATTGAGGCTGGGCGTGGTGGCACGAGCCTGTAATCCCAGTGGCTGGATAGCTGAAAACAGGAGAATCACTACAAGTCCAATCTATAGTATTGTTTTAATATAGTGTGGTATTTGTTTAAATGACCAAAGATATTAAACATTTTTTTCAGGTACTTTTATGTATGCATCTTAGAAGAGTACATTCAACTCACATGCCCTCCTTTAGGTTGGGTGTTTAAATTCGGGGGCCTGATTTTGTTCAACTACATTTGTCAGACTATATGGAATAGGAATGGAGACAGCATATATATATATATATATATGTACAGGATCTCACTATGCAGCTTAGACTCATAGCAATCTTCCTGTTTCAGTCTCCCCAGCACTAGGATTGCAGGTCTATAACACCACTCCTGGTCTTGGTAGATCACTGGGTGCACTAGGGGTGTGGGCTGAATAGCATGTGTTATGGAGGATCAAACCTGGGTCCTTGGCTTGCCTAGGCAGGCACTTAGACCACCCAGCTATCTCCACAGCCCCTTGTTCCTTATTTTAAAGTGAAGAACTTCAGTTTTTGAGCATTTAGCATGATGTTGGCTCATGGTTTCTCATAGAAAGCTTTTATTAGTTTGAGATATACACCATCCAATCCTCTGTAGGGTTTTTAATATTTTTAAATCATGAATGAGTGTTGGACTTTGTCAAAAGCTTTTTCTGCATCTATTAAGATGATCATGTTTTTGTTTTTGTTTGTTCTTGGCTCTATGTGGTGAATTATGTTTATGAATTTGCATATGTTGAATCTTCCCTGCAGTCATTGGATGACTACTACTTGGTCATGATGAGTAATCTTTTTAGTTTGTTACATCCTGCTTGCTAGTATTTTATTGATGTATTTTACATCTGTATTCATTAGAGAAATTGGGCTATACTCTTTTGTAGCTTGAACTTTCTCTGGTTTTGGAATCAGAGTAATGTTTGCCTTCAGGAATGAGTTTGGGAGAATTGCTTCCCTTTCAATTTTATTTAAGTGTTTGAGAAGAGTTGGAATTAATTCTTCTCTAAATTTCCTACATAATTCAGATTTAAATCCATTGGGACCTGGGATTTTCTTTGCTGGAAGCTTTTTTATTGTACTTTCAATTTTTTTACCCATTATAAGGTTACTCAGAGTTTGTATATATTTGTGAATCAGCTTTGGCATTTCATAAGTATCTAGGAAACTGCATTTTTAATATTTTCCATCCTGAGACAGTAAAGATTTTGGAAGTATGTATTGATGATCTTCTGAATTTCTCCTCAGTTTGTACTGACTTTACCCTTTTCATTCTTTATTGCATGAATTTTTTTTTTTCTTTTCCTATTTTGATAAGATTGGCCAGGGGGTTACCAAATATATTTATACTTTCAAAGAACCAATCATTTGATTAATTTATTCTTTATATTGGTTTTGTTTGTCTCCATTGCATAAATTTCTGCAATAATATTTATAATTTCCTGTCTTCTTTGGTCTTTGGTCTTGACTTGTTTATTTCTAGGAGCCTGAAGTGCAGCATAAGGTCGTTGATTTGGCTTTGTTCTGTTTTGCTAATGAACTAATTTACCATGATAAATTTCCCTCTTAGGATAGCTTTCCTTGTATACCACAGGTTCTGGTAAATTGTATCTATATTTTTCTTTGATTGTAAATAATTTTAAATTCCTTCTTGACTTTCATCAGGGATCTTCACTTTGTTTAAGTGATGGTTATTTTATTTCCATGTGTTTATGAAGTTTTGTGGCTTATTTTTTGAATAATTTCCAGTTTCACTGGACTGTAGTAAGATAGTATAAATGCAACAATTTCAATTCCTTTGAATTTACTTATGCATGCTCTGTGTGTTAGTATATGGTCTATTTTGGGGAATGTCCCATACGCAGGTGAAAGGAATGTGTATTCTGTCATTGCTTGGTGAAACATTCTTCAAAAGTCTATTAAGTTCATTTCTTCACAAGTTTGGTTTAATTCCATTATTTCATTGTTGACTTTTGCTTAGTTCATCTATCTCTTTGTAACAGTGGCATAATAAAGTCCTCATTGCAACTGTATTATTGCTTATGTTGACTTTTCATGTCTGTTAAAATTTGTCTTATGTAGGTGGATATTCCGCCATTAGGTGCGTAAATATTTATAATAGCTATCCCTTCCTATTGCAGTTTTCCATTAACAAGTATTTAGTGACTTTCTTCATCTGTTTAAATGATTTTTTATTTGAAGTTGATACTGTCAACAACTAGAGTAGCCAACCCTGCTTTTTTCTTGTTTCCTGTGGCATAGAACATTGTTTTCCATCCTTTGCCTTTCAGTCTGTGAATTCCCTTTTCAGTTAAAAGTGTTTCTTGTATGCAGTATATTGTTGGATTTTGTTTCTTAATCCACTCTGCTAGTCTGTTTCTTTTGATGGGTAAATTGAGACTGTTTATATTGATGGTTATCAGTGATATGTACTGGCTTATCTTTGTGATATTATTTGTCTGCTATATGTTCCTTACTTTTTCCCCTTTAATTATTTGCTCTGTTTTGTGGTTCCTTTCTGTTGTTCTTGAATCCATGTTTGAGTCTTTCTCTTTCTAGATCTTTATAGGGTTTGTTTGATGGTCATGAATTTCTTCATTGTCATGGAGGGATCTTATCTCTCCATTGAATTTGATAGATAGTTTGCCAGAACAATCTTGGTTGGATGTTATTTTCTTTCAGGACCTGAAATACTTCACTGCAAGCTATTCTCAATTTCATATTTTGTGTTGAGTAATCTGTTGCGTTTCTCATGGTTTTCCATTATAGGAGATCTGTTTCTTCTCTTGAGGAGATTTTAATATATTCTTTTGCTTAATTTCTTTGGTCTTGATTAATATGCATCTAAGTATAGATTTCTTTTGATTATGGCTATTTTTAGTTCTATGTGCCTCACTTCTTTGTCATGTTTGGAAAATTTTCTGCTAGTGCTTCTGTAAATATTTTTTAATTTCATTTGTGTTGTCATATGCTTTTTCCTAAACATCTGTCATCTTCAGTTTGTTTTCATTTGCAGTGATTAGCAGCTGTTCAATTGTTATTTCCTGGGTCTTCATTATTTTAAAGAGATATTTTCTTTCCTGTTCTCTAGTCTTCATTCTGGCTTTGAGGTCTGAATGTCCGTGGTAAGTCTCTTCAAATGGTATTTTCAAATTTAACATTAATTTTTAATTTCTGTGATATCTCTTTAATGCTATTTCATATATTGTAATTCTTTCCTGTATTGCTAATTTTAAGTTCTAATTATTTTCCTATGTTCCTATATTTTTATCTCTCTTTTTTATATATTCTGAAAAATTCTTTCGTTATGATTTTACCTGAGTGATTATTTCTAATCTAATTTTCTCTATAGCTTCATGGAGTTGTTTCTTTATTTTATTAGCTATTATTTTAGGAATGTCAAGTGTGTGCCTTCCAATTTCTTCTATGTTGATGACTCCTGGATATGTTCTGGGTGGGCTGGAGGACTCATATTGTATTTTGATGGTTCATCTTATCATGTTCTATGTCCGAAAAGTTATTATTTTCTTTCTTTCTGATGACACTGGGGAGTCTTACTTGTAGTTGTCTTTGTCTCTAGTATCAAGGTAGCAAAAGTTTGTTTTTCATGGCTTCTTTTTGTAGGAGAATCTTGGTTTGTGTCCTTTCCAAGATCTTCATTTCTCAATTATTGATGAATGGTGTATTGTTTTCTGTTAGCCTCAGTCTGTAGTCCTTTGTTGTATTGCTTTTGTGTAGTTATTTAGCAAAGCTTCACAGTATTGTTGCAGAAGTGAGAAAAGTTGATTACAATAAACATTTCTTCCTAACTAAAGTAATATATTTAGCAATAGTGGCAGAATTAACCAAATTTAGAAACTTAAAAACTGGTAATTATTGACTTAGTACTTTAGACCATAGTAAAATATCTTTAGTTATATAACTGAACTGATCATAAATTAGGAGTTTTTATGCAAAGTGCTTGCTTAGTACAGTGGTTTTACCCTGTGGCAGGGAAGTTTTTGGAGGATGTATTTTTTTAAAAAAGGATAACTGGAAAGGAAGTAGAAGAAAAGTTAGAGCACAAAGGATGGTCATGTAAAGTTTTGGAAAGTAGACAGTGGGGTAAAAAAGAGAGAATGAAGGAGTATTCTAGTGATCACCTGGTCTTGGTCTCTGTTTTGGGAAATGTTATTAGAAAAAGAAAGTGAAAAATAGAAAAAATGAAAACAAGAAAGAAACTGAGATATAGTAAGATAAGTTTATATTTTTAAAAAGGAGGAACATTCTTACGTATTTGTTTCTATTTCACATCTTTGTCGCTGAGCGAAACGTTGATTCACTTAATTTACCACCTGTTGGCTCACATATTAAACTTTTCCATTCTTGGTCTACCTATCCATTGCATCCATCCTACCAAGGGACCCAGGGTCCTATTATATGACTGGAATTCTCTTTGTGCCCTGTTTATGTGGTGTAGCATGAGGGACTAGATGCCTGAATACCTCAGGTGGAACCCAGTCTCACCTTCTTTCTGTGCTGGCTGCCTGTCCTGTGGTGTTGCTATGAATTGTTTTTTAAAGCTTTTCCACATAGTAAATATATTTATTTTATTAATTTTAAGATATAGCTTATTTTAAATAAAAAGATGATAAATGTAAAAAGGATGGAAAAGTCAATAGCAAGGAGGCTCATGTATGATTGAGGAAGTTAGTGTGAAAATTTTAAGAGTAACCACCTTAAAAACTGGAAGTTGGGGCTAGTGGGATAGCTCAGTGGACTAAAGCTCCTGCTTAGACAAGCTTAGGCAAGATCAAGAGACCACAGTTTGACCCCCGGTACCACATGCCACAAGAGCCCTGCCCCCAAGGCAGGCTGAGATAGCCAACATCAGGGTGGCATAGGCCTATAATCCCAGTGGTAGGCTGAAAGCAGGAGGATCACCATGATTCTGAGCTGTGTAGTGAGACCCTGGAACAGCCAAATGCATTGAAAGAAGAACTAGAAGTTAAAAACATTCATTAAATCTACTGTAGTTCAAATCTGTAGTATCTTGTTCACTTTATGGTAAGAAAAGACTTAAAATATAAAATTGAAATAGTTTTGTAACATTGCCAGCCACAGACTGAAGATATGTTTGAACTTTTTGTAGTTTAATTTTGCTTCTGCAATAAGTTGCCAGGAATTCAGAAGTTAAAGAGATTAAAATTTGTTATTTTGCAGTTCAGAATGTCAGAAATTCCAATAGATCTTATTGGGCCAAAATCAAACGTGTGTAAAATTGTGCTTCTTTGTGCCACTCCAGGGAGAGTCCTATCTATTGTCTTTCTAGCTCTAAAGGCCTTTCTGTGCAGGGATCATAATGTTTCCAACTTTAAGATGTGCAGTCACTATCATCCAGTATCTGCCTCTTTTGTCTCTGCCTTCCCCAGATGAGGGCCCCAATGACTGCATAGAAATCATGCAGACAATCCAGGATAGTTTCTTCACTTTGAGGTCAGCTGATCAGCAGTATTACTTTTATGTACAACCTTAACTCTTATTTTCAAAGAATGTAACAATTTTACAAGATCTAGTGGTTAAAACACGGATGTCTTTTGGGAGCCACTATTTATCGTACCACACCTATAAATTGGTAAATAAAATAGAACAAGTCAGTGTTAGCAAACCTAATGTTCACATGTCACTTTAGATTCAGTGCAATAATGATAATCTAAACAACATTGCACATGACTATAGCTTTTATTGGTTAGAAAAACTAGAAATTGCATCAAGTTCAGTAACGGTATTAGTATAAATGAACTCATTACTTCTTCCTTCAGGTTTCAAAATTGCCACCACAGACATTGAATACCTCACTACTCCCCAACCTCCAGATACTCAAAAATTAAAACTGTGCAGTTCCATTTGTAGTATTTTCTTTTGAAAAAAGTTTTTCAAATGCACAATAATATGAATATGGACACTAATTACAGAATATGGACACTAATTACAGAATTGTAATTGTATTATATGGACACTAATTACAGAATTGTATAACTATTTTTGGAATAAAAGGATAACATATGTTAAAATAATCATATGGTACACAAAAATCAGCTCCTCCCTTCCTTTCTGCCGGGAACTAAAATAAGTTTGGAAAGACTCATGCCTGCTCCTGAGATCAGCTCCTGCCTTCCTTCATCAGTTAGACAAAAAGACCTATAGAAACTCTAGTTATAAAGTAGGCATCCCAACCAGGGTACACACAATGGACAAGAGGAACCAGGGACATGAAATAGTCAGATGTAAGAGTATCAGCACTAGCCAACAGGCTCAAAGTTAGTAGAACCAGGACTGTGCTTGGGGACAAAGACATGCTGAACAGAAGTATGGGTAATCCCTCATTTTATTTCTTTTTTTCTCCTCTTCATTCTGCTTTTTTTTCTGTTTTTTTATCGCTTGTTTCTATTTGTTGTTTTTTCATGTATATGTATGTGGTTCATTCTTTCTTTCTCCTTACATGATTAGATCTCTATGCTTTCTTTTTGTTTTATTCTACTTGTCCATTTAATCTCTATCATAAATTATCTTGATTGATTTTATGATACATACATGTGAGCAAATACTGTCACTTATCTTTCTGGTCCACTTCAATATTCTTAGACTTTCTCTTCCAATTATTATTATTTATGTCTTACAGTTACACAAACATAGATGATCACCCTATACCCCTCCACTCTTATCCCTACTATATCTAACTTCATTCATCTCTCCATCCTACCACATATCTCTAACCATACAAAGGGTAAATCACTCCTCTAAGTAGAAAATCATAGCATACAAGTTCTTAGTATAAATTGCGTTACATTAAATAACTCTAGAAACCTCACCTATGGATAATGATATCACACTACTATTACAGTTTGCCAGTATCAAAGCTATGCTTTAATTTACTGTTAGCACTAATTGTACTCCATCAACCAAGATGTCATATCTGTTATAATGAGTTTTTCTTCCCTGTATGACAACACTGCAATTGTAAGGGATCATAAACATCAAGATAGTCAAGTGTCAATGGAATGAGCCTTAAGTCAAATGGAGAGCAAATTCACATTTTTTAATACTGCAAATTAGATTCTTGGGATACACTTAAAGATCAAAACCAACATACATCTAGAAGATATCCTGAGGAACAAACATTTCTTATGAATACATCAATACTAGGGATAAAGTTACTTAACATAAGGAAAAAATCAACAACACAGAAAACAAAGTAAAACAAAAATAAAAAATAGAAAAGGCAAGAGAAAAAAAATGCATCTCAAAATACCCAGACAACCCCAGATAAGTCCAGAACACAAAGAGATAGAGGGAACCAAAAATCAACCACTGGAGCTCTCTGAAATGTTAGTGGTAGAAGTGAAAAACTAAACAAATAAAAGTGGTCATAGGAAAACAAATAAATTTGAAAGTGAAAAATATATGAAGGTCAAAATCAAAGACTTTGAAACACACACAATTAAAAAAATAGAGGAGCTCAGGAGAATGATGGAAACCATGTATGCCTTAAATAGAAAAGAAATGGAATTAATGAAACAGATCCAAACAGAAATCCAACAGATTAAAAAGTCCAGCGAAAGTGTACACAACATATTGAATGAAGGTGAAGTTATAATATCAGATCTATGGTGCAGGATGAAAGGAAGATGGACAGGAGGAAGCTAGGGAGGTGGTGGTCTTCATCTGAGATTGTTACAGAAGCAAAAACGAAAAAAGTCTCCATCCTTTGATTTACATGAGTGGAAAAGAAGCCTAAGAAATAAAGTCATCTTTTTAGACTGTAAGAGTAAAAAAAGCTGTCATGAGCATTCTGTCTCTTCTAAGTCATCATCAGAAAGGATACCTAGAGGTATATTAATGGATGTCCTGGGAATGGAGTTAGAAAGAAAATACATAAAGACCCCACCTGTAACTGAGTCCAGTTTGAGTGACATAAACAACATGTAATCAGAGCAACTTTCTTCATCATCTGATAGCAGCCTGAAATCCTGTCAAAATATAAATTCTCATAAGAGCTATTTTATATCTGAAAGGGATTCACTTCCAAGTCAGAGAGTAAATAACACTTCTTCAAAGCAGGCTCCCTTAATTAAAGAAAAACAAAGAGATATTGATGGCATTTCTCTTAAAAAACCTGATATTAAGCCTACAGATCTTAATAGTAGAAGCATAGGTTGTGATTATCTCAAAGAGGGGAGCAAAAACAAGGATGTTTCATATTCAGGCTCAAAAATGGAACCCAATCAAATTTCCAGGATAACCAAGAAAGGGCTTAGAAGTAATTTGCCTGATTCTAATAATTCTACTTGTTTGGGTGAATCAATAGGACAAACAAAATAATAGGAAAATGAGTCAATAGTTTCCACGGAGTTTGAAAATTCAAGCAAAAGCTATCGTCAGGAATCTGTATGACTTGACGAAACTACTCCTAAACCTATAGAAAGTGATATTACAAACTGTCTCTAGAGAGCTATGAGAAAATTGTATCTACAGATTATAGTACCTACAGACAAGCTTCAGCACTGCAGAGCTTCAGTGCTTACACTGCCCAGCAGACTCAAGGATATGCAGAGACACCCCAGGCATATGGGCAACAAAGCTATGGAACCTATGGATAGCCTACTGATTTCAGCTATATCCAAGCTCAGACCACAGCCACCTATGGGCAGACTGCATATGCAACTTCTTATGGACAGCGTCCCACTGGTTATACTACTCCAGCTGTCCCCCACTCATATAGCCAACCTGTCCAAAGGTATGGCACTGGTGCTTATGATACCACCACTGCTACAGCCACCACCAATCAGGCTTGTAAAGCAGCTCAGTCTTTGTACAATATTCAGCCTGCTTACTCAGCCTATGGGCAGCAGTCAGCAGCTACTGCACCTACAAAACCACAGTTAGGTTCTCACAAAACTACTGAGACTAACCAACCTCAATCTAGCATGGTGGCTTACAACCAGCCCAGCCTAGGTTGTGGACAGAGTAACTACAGTTATCCCCAAGTTCCTGGAAGCTACCTGATGCAACCAGTCACTGCACCTTCAACATATTCTCCTTCCAGCTATTCTTAAACACAGCCTACTAGTTATGATCTGAGCAGTTACTCAGCAGAGCACCAATGGGCAGCCAAACAGCTGTGAACAACAAAGTAACTATGGTCAACAAAGTAGCTATGGCCAGCAGTCACCCACTAGCTATCCCCCAAGACTGGATGCTACAGAAAGCATCGAAGTTCTGGCTGTAGTCCTTCTCTATATAGCCAATAGAGAAGATACAAGCAGCAGAGTTCATTCCAACAGGACCACCCCAGTAGCATGGGTGTTTATAGACTGGAGCCTGGATGATTTTCAGGACCAGGAGAAAAGCAGAGCATGAGTGGATCTGATAACTGGGCAGGGGAAGAAGGGGATTTGATCTTGGAGGCATGAGCAGAGGTGGGCAGGGAGGAGGACGGGGTGGAACAGGCGGTGGAGAGTAAGGTGGCTTCAATTAGCTTGGTGGACTCATTGATGAAGGACCAGATATTGATGTAGACCTTCCCATAGATTCTGATAAAGATTCTGACAGCAGTGTAATTTACATACAATGACTAAATGACAAGATGACACTTGATGACCTGGCAGACTTCTTTAAGCAATGTGGGGTTGTTAAGATTAACAAGAGCACTGGATAACACATGATCTACATATACCTGGACAAAGAAACAGAAAATCCCAAAGGTGATGCCACGGTATCCTATGAAGATCCACCACCTGTAAAGGCTGCCATGGAGTGATTTGATGGGAAAGATTTTCTAAGAAGAAAACTTGAAAACTTCTTTCCTAGAAGAAGCTTCCAATGACCAGCATGAGAGGTGGCATGCTGCCTCGTGAAGGCAGAGGGATGCCACCACTGATCTGTTGAGGTCCAGGTGGCCCAGGAGGTACTGGTGGATCCATGAGTCACATGGGAGGTCGTGGAGGAGACAGAGACAGAGGAGGTTTCTCTTCAAGAGGTCCTCAGGGTTCCGGTGGAAACCCCCTGGAGAAGGAGGAAATATCAAACATCGAGCTGGAGATTGGCAATGCTCCAATCCAGGTTGTGGAAACCAGAACTTCACCTGGAGAACAGAATGCAAATAGGTAAGGCCTCAAAACCAAACACTTCCTCCCACCAGCCTTCCCAGTCCTGGATAGTGATAGTGGCAGAGGTGGCACTGGTGGCATGCATAGAGGAAGGGGTGGCCTCATGGACCACAGTGGTCCTGGTGGAATGTTAAAAGATGGTCGTGGTGGAGATAAAGGTGGTTTCCATGGTGGCCATGGCATGGACTAACGTGGCTTTGTTGGAGGAAGACGAGGTGGCCCACGGGGCCCTCCTGGACCTTTGGTGGAACAAATGGGAGGAAGAAGTGGTGGACGTGGAAGACCCGGAAAAATGGATGAAGGTGAGCACCATCAGGAGTGCAGAGACCATGTCTACTGGACGCAAAGAACCCACAGAGCTGCCCTGAATACCAGATTTATGTTTTAAATCAGAGAAAGTTTTATATTTATAATTCCATATTTGTAAATCTGACCACAACATTATGATTATTTATTGTCTGTACTTTAGTATTTCTCACCATTTGTGAAGAAACATTAACACAAGTCAAATGGTAAATAAGTTTGTATTTTACTTCTTTTAAAGATGATTGTTTAAGATTTAAAAATGGGAAGCCTTATGAGCATGCTCATCATTGTAGAGAACCAAGAGGCATTTAACTGTTACAATGTTCGTGGTTGTGATGTGCTGTTTTTAAAAAAAACTAAAGTGAGACCCAGTCCTAGCCCAGGTCCGGTGAGTGTGTGGAAAGCT
>NW_004524721.1:916115-926491 GCF_000260255.1 Octodon degus
AAAAAATGGATAATGCAAACTGTGAAGAAACTGTTCCAAAGAGAAGACAAAATGTGATGGGGAAAGGAGAAATAAAATAGATGTGCATACATAAAAAAAACAAAAACAAAAAAGATCCTAAAGTTTCAAATGTATATAAACAAAATAAACTGTCCTCATTTGATAGTCAAGAATTGGGTTTGTGTGCTGCCTTCAACAGTGTCTGTGCCTATTCAACTTGGGCAGCTCTATTTCCCATGATGCAGTGGAGATTTCATCTCTGACTGAGAAGGAGGAGAATGATTTGAATACAGTAAAAATAAAAGCCTCTCCTAAGTGGACAGAGTGCAGGAAATCAATCCTTGGTTTTAGCTGAACCAACTGTTGTTTCCAGTGATGAAGAAGGATCCAATGAATCTGAAAGTTCGGGAATTCTTAAATTTCAGCCTAAGCACAGCTATGAGATTACTAATGAAAATGAAAGCACTTCTGAATCACCAGTGTCAGAACTGCCCCTGCTAACATGTCAAATGGACAGGCATCATCTGAATTATGTCCCTATAATCCTATTACAGAAAACATTTCCTGCATTGTACTTAATAGTGAGATGGATCTAAATAGATTTTATATTTACTTCTGTATATATTGGTAAAATAAAAGGATCTTCTAAAGGTTCTGTTATATTCACAGAAATGTATATTAAAATCCCATTTCAAGTGTCCTTGAATGAGGTTTCATTGCTAGTGGATATCACATATTTAAAGAGGTTTGGGTTATGAAAAAGCAAGGATGATGACCATAGTAAAAGGAGTCAGGCTATTCTTATTCTCTAGGTGTCTTCAAGTTACATTCAAGAAATTCAGACACAATTAAAAAATGCTATTTTAAGCCAGCAATAAAATCCAGTTAATTCATTTTTCTTGAGCTAAACAACCTTATTTCACAAAGGGGTGAACTGAGATTGAAAGATATTGTGTTGGAAATAAGTACAGTTAATGGAGAACCAGAGCTTTCTTATCCACTGTTTTGGACTGTGTCATTTCCTTTGTTTCAGAACGTTTGTTGAAAAGAAAGTTCTTTAATTCATTATTACAGTGCTTTTCTTTGTTCTTTCTTTGCTGCTACTGCAGAAATGAAGATGAAATCATCATCTCAGGCTAGCATATGTTTAACATAATTGACAGGGAAAGAAGAGTACTTCTTTGACTTGTGATAGGCTGATTTCAGAGTGTGGTATTATTTGTTGAAACTGTACTTCCGATTTGATTTGAAACTGTCTCATTGCTATCTGTTTATCAATAAAACTTTGAAAAGAAAAGAAAAATAAAAAAGAGAAAAAACATATATATGGGAACCAACTTGAAAGAAGCCTCATGCCAGAGATGGAAATTGTGTTCAATAAAATCAATAATGGTATTATGGGATTCAAGGATAGTCATACTTTTGTTACAAATTACATTGTAGGGGCCAGGCAAATAGCTCAGCAGATTAAAGAGCCTGCAAGCAGATGTAGAGACCAGGAGTTCAATTCCCAGGACTGCCAAACCAGCCCCGCCCCTGGGGCACACTGAAATGGCAATTGAGCCTGGGCACAGTGGAGCGTGCCTGTAATCCCAGATCTTAGGAGTCTGTATGCAAGTAGATCACTACAAGTCCAATCTAGTAGTGAGACACTGAATTGCTAAAAAAAGTACATTGTAATATTATTATAAAAATAAAATTACATTGTAATTTTATTATAAATTATATTGTATGTAAAATATAACTATCCTTGCATCTGTACTGATAGAAATAGATAACATAGTTAATGAATTATAGTGGCACATAGGGGAAATTTTTTTTCTTATAAGGAATCTAGTTCTTAAAAAAGCAATTAGTAATCAAAAACTGGGATCTCATTGTTTTGAAAAGTTTCTGTACATCAAAAGAAATCAAGATGCTAAAACTCCACAAACTGGGAAAAAATTGTAGCAAACTGATGCTCTGACAAAGCAAACTGTAGCAAACTGATGCCTTCAACATAGAATAGATAAAGAATTAAAAACATATACATAATTTTAAAAGACCTCCAAAATTTGAAGACCCAGTCCAAAATGGGCATGTGAGATGAATATTCACTTATCAGATGAAGGAATACAAATGACAAATAAATTCATAAAAAAACTGTTCAACATTATTGGTCATTCAAGAAATGCAAATTAAAACAGCAGTGAGATTCCATCTCCTCTCAGAAATAATGTCTATCATGAAGACGTCAACCAGTAACAAAAGTTGGTAGAACTGTGTGGAAAAAGAAAACCTCCTTCACTGTTGTGGGAGTACAAACTGATACAACCACTATGAAAATCGATATGGAGATTCCTCAGAATGCTAGGACTGGAGATCCCATTGAACCTAGCCATTCCTGTCCTCCTGGGTATTTTTTCCAGACCTGAAAATGTCACACATATCATGACAATTTATATGCACCCATGTTTATAGTAGCACAATTTGCAATACTTAAATCTTGGAAGCAGCCCAAATGCCCATCAGCTGAGGAATGGATAAAGAAGATGTGTTACTTTTACACAATGGGATATTATTCAGCTATAAAAAGGTTAAATTTGAAGCTTTTATTGATAAATGGATACAACTAGAGACCATACTCTTAAGTGAAATAAATCAGACATGCATATGTAAACACACACACAAAAAATCAGATCTAGGGACAGGATTGCAATTAGTGACCAGGAAAAGAAAGATACTTTTTAAAAACAACAACAAAAAGAAAAAAATAATAGAACAGCTAAAAGATGAAGCAAAACGAATAACATGAGATTGATTGTGATTAATGAAAATGCTGCAGACAGTGCAAATGCCATAAAATAATTTCAAAGAAATAATGACAGAAAAAATCCTAAGTGTGGGTAAAGGTTTCGACATGCAAATAAATAAAGCAAATATCAATGATCAAAAAAATATACCTCAAGGACTACAATAATAAAAATTCCAGAAATTCAACACATGAACAAATATTAAAGGCAGTTAGAGAAGAAAAAAAATGAACCTATAAAGACAGTCTATCAGAATGATAGCAGATTTCTCAACAAAGACTCTCAAATCAAGGAGAGATTGGGGTAAGATATTTCAAGCCATAGAAGAAAATAATGTTGCATCCAGATTGCTATATCCTGAAAAATCATCCTTCAAAATTAAAGAAGAAATGTTACTTCCATCACAAAGCACAATTGAGGACATTTATTAGCACAGGACCAAATCCGTAGTATGTGTTAAAGGATATATTAGAAAGAGATAATGAGGACTGCAAACACAAGAACATCAAAAGAAAGAAACAACAAATCATGTAAAGCAATCTTTATTCTAGTAAGATAAATACACAGAAGAAATGAACAGATCTCTATACACAACTGAATTGCTAAAAATAAATCAAGAAGGTGCAAAAATTATAAATAACCTGATATCAATCAGTGACATTGAAAATGCAATTTAAAAACACATCACGTCATAGTGATATATGTGTGCCCATGTTTATGCAGCACAATTTTTAATAGTCAAATCTTGGAAACAACCAAAATGCCCATCACCTGAGCAATGGATTAAAAAATATGTGGCATTTTTACACAATGTAATATTACTCAGCTATAAAGATAAACAAACTTTAAGCCTTTGTAGGTAAGTTAATGCAACTTGAAGCTATAGTCATAAGTGAAATAAACCAGACCAACATGGGCAAATGTCATATTATCTCTTTAGTGTAAGAACTCAAAAAAATTAATAAAAATTCAAAGGTACAACACACCCAGTTAAATGGAGAGAAACAGAACTTAAATATTTAACAACAAAGATATGCTTATATCTGTGAACTAAGTAGCTATACTGAGGAAAGCAACGTGTAATACCAAAACCATGTTTGGAATACCTGTCATCTTGGTCTTTTAAATGTGTATCTTTATAATGTCATGTCAATTATTACTATATTCTCTTTAAAGTAATTATTTAAAAAGGGAAATAAAAGAAAATGAGAGACAAGAATAAAAAAATTAAGATTTCTTGGAAGCATGTGATAATATTCAGTCATATGTCCCATCTTGTGTAACTATATCTGTTAATCTGAGCAACAGATCTGATGATGAAAATAGATAATATATCAATCACCATTGGTCAGCTATTCTTCATTTGAAAATCTGTAATGTGTACATTGTTGTATGTTACCCTCTTTCTGTCTTTGCTTTTGTTTTTCTTGCTCTTGTTCTTACTCTTCAAAATAAAAGAAATTTATCAAAACAACATCCATAAAAAACTCAGGCCCTGATACAGTCAGTTAAATTTTTAAGAGAAAGAACTAATGACATACATTCTGAAACACTTTAAGAATCTGAATAAAGAAGTAACAGTTTCAAAATAATTCCTGAAAGCAAGTACTATCTTGATTCCAAAACTTGAAACTAATTCAAAGAAAAAGAAAGCTACAAGCCAGTATACCTCATGGTCATGGGTGTTAAAATCCTCAACAGGGTATTGTAGGTGCGATTCATTCCAGTGATGCAGTGATTGTTCAACATACACAAATCAATAAATGTATACCATAAACATACATCAAATACACCAAAACAGAAGCAGAAACAAATAACATATGGTCATCTCAGTAGATGCAGAAAAAGTATTTTACATAGTCTGACACCCATTCATGAGACAAATTCTACAGAGAAACTGAACAGATGGACTTTACCTCAATCTAATAAAGCCATCTATGGAAAACTAACAGTTGACATAATAATAAATAGTGAGAGATTGAAAACTTTCACTCTAAAATTAGAACAAGAAAAGTATATCCACTATCACCACTTCTAATCAATATGGTCCTATGTTCACCTGTTTTTTTATACTGTCTTTAAAATAATTTTTTTAAAAATAAACAGAACAAAGGAACAATTAAGTTTAAATGAAAGGCAGAGCTAATGTTTATCTGCTTAATCAATCTTACATGCCTAGCACTGCTAATCTGAGCAACAAATCTGATGTTATAAATATGTAATATAATACCCACTGTTAATTTTCTATTGTTGTTTTGAAATTCTGTACTATTTTTGTTATTCTCTACTGCTTTGTTTTTTCTTTGTTATTGTTTTTGTTTTTTTTAAATAAAAAGTATAGTTCTGTACATATTATCCAGAAAAATTAGAAAAGAGCAAGAAATTAAAGTAACAAGGATAGGAAAGGAAGCATTTAAAGTAGCATTATTTGGAGATGACATAATAGTTTACATAGAAGACCCCAAAAACTTCACCAAGACACTTGTACATTTAATAAGCAAATTCAGTAGTGTAACAGGGTATGTCAATACTGAGAAATCAATAACATTTCAGTAAACTAGGAACAAACTCATGGAGGGAAATTAGGGAAACCACACCCTTTGCAATAGCATCTAAAAGTAAAAATGCTTAGGAATCAATCAAAAGAAAATAAAAAGACCTATATATTGAAAACTGTAGTTCTCTGAAGGAGATCAAAGAAAAAGAGGAGAGAAGAAAATGAAAAGAAATCCCCCACTCAAGTTATCAAGAACCAACATTGTGAAATGGCCATATTCCTAAAACTTACATAGATTTAATGCAATCCCAACCAAAGTATTACCATACTCACAGATCTAGAGAAAACATTCCTGAAATTCATTTGGAACCACAAGACAAAAAGAATACCAAATGTAGTCCTGGACAATATGGGCAAGAGAGGAGACAACACAACCCTTGACCGGAAACTATACTACAAAGGTACTGTGATGAAATCAGCATAGTTTTCAAAAGAAAAATCAGACTGATGTTCAGTGGAACAGAATACAAGATGCGTACACAGCTGCAAACACACTCAGATACCATATTTTTGAAAAGGGGCCAGACAATTTCACTGGAAAAAAGATAGTTTCTTAATAGGCAGTCCTATAAATTGATTTTCCACATATGGAAGACTAAATTTATTTCCATGTCTATCACCATGCATTAAACTAACGTGAAAATGGATCAAACATATAAATAGTAAAATGGAAACATTAAATGTACTGGAAGAGAAAATAAATGGGTAGAAATATTGAAAATATAGAAGTAGGCAGAGAGTTCATGAACAAAACACAGACCTCATGGGGAATACTACAACGAATCAAGAAATGGGATCTTACCCTACTAAAATGCTTTTGCATAAGAAATGAAATTACTGGAGTGTGTGGAAAAGCTTCCAGCTACCCTGAGCCAGTGGGATCTGATGGTCCCAGCCCAGGCACAACGTTGGTGAGACGCACTTCCACCCCCTTGGGACTCCCCGCAACACTCCGCAGCATCCCCCCACCATGCCCGACCACTGAGAATTTCTGATGCGTCCGGGGGGGGCCCCAGATCCAGTAGTAGCCCAAGCCCAGTGAGTTTGTGGGAGAGCTGCCTTGCCCCCTACTCCACCTTATCCATTCCAGACTCAGATCAGTCCTAAAATACAGGCCTGAGGTAAAAACCCGCAGCTGCAATCCTTGCAGAAACATTAGGAGACAGAAGCACCCAGCTAGTCCAGGACCAGAACATCTTGCCAGAGGGGCACAACAGGTTCACTCCCAAGTGTAGCAGCAAGATGGAGCTGAGCTCCGCAGCCAGATGAAAGCCAGGCAGAGATGTATAGATCCAAACATTGTAGATGTACACCTCAATTTCAGTGGGTGCTAAGGTAATAACTGCACCAAATCTCTACAACAAAGGTCAGAAGACAATGCTACATAAAATGTCAATGAGAAGGAACAAAATGCAATCTCCAAACCCAAGCCCACCCATAAGTACAGAGGACACTAACACAGAAAAAAGTGTTAATCACACAGCTGAAATCAATGAATCAAAACTTCTGAAATAAAAAAAGAGCTGCAGAAAGCCATAGAGGAACTCAGATTTGAAATGAAAAAAGAAATCCCTGAATTAATAACATATGCTGTAAAGAATCAAATGCAGAAACATATGGAGGAAACCCAATGTCCACTCAGGACAAGTGCAGAGGACATTGGCTCAGCTCAAATGTATGAATTTATAGCATTGATAGTAAATAAGCAACAGCAGAAAGTCATAGAGGAACTCAGAGCAGAATTATTTTCTACTAGACCAGCTCAAATGTACGAATTAATAGCTTTGATAGTATATAGCAACAGCAGAAAGTTATAGAGGAACTCAGAGCAGAATTTTCTGAAATAAGAAAAGAATCTTTGGAACTCATAGCATCTGAAGTAAAGATTCAACTACAGAAACATAGGAAGGAAACACAATCTAAAGAAAACACTGCAGTAAAAGAATTAATAACTGCTTCTAAAGAAGACATTTATAAAAAAAAAGACTCGATTAGAAAAATGAAAGATTCCTTGAATGAGCAATAGAGGAAAGAAATAGATGGCATGAAGCAGAGTCAAGAGATATAGAGAAATTTAAAATCTCAATCACAAGCTTGCAAAATCATTTAAGTGAAAGTGAAGACAGAGTTTCAGATCTTAAAGATGCTGTTGCAGCTTGTGAAAAGGTAAGAAAGGATCTCCTAAAATCAACTAGGATGCAGGAAAAAATAATCAATCACCTGGAGGATAATGCAAAGATGAACAGTGTGAGACTAATAGTCATCAATGAGAAAGAAGGAGTCAATAAAAATGACATTAAAAAATATGGGAGAAATAATACCAGAAAACTTCCAAATCTGAGGAAACATTCTGACATTCTGGTAACCTAAGCATAGAGAATGCCAAGCAACCATAACCCAATTAAAAACACACCAAGACATATAAGAGTCAGGATCACAGAAATTCATCACAAGAATAATATACTGAAAGCTACTAGAGCAGATAAGCTAAATACAGTCAAAGGAAAACCCATGAGAATTATGGCTGACATCTATTCCAAACTATGAAGGCAAGAAAAGAATGGGGCAGAGTACTTCAAGTCCTCTATGAAATCAAATTCTATCCCAGACTACTATCCCATGAGAAACTATCTTTGAAGTTTGATAGAAAATTGAAATTCTTTCATGATATAGAACAAATAAAGCACTTTATGATGACAAAGCCAACACTACACATGCTACTGAAATATGTTCCAGAGAGGGACCAAAATGATCAGAAATCACGAATGAGATCAGAAACACTCAACTAAATAGGGCAAGTGATTAAACACAGGAGGAAAAGGAGTGAAGGACAACAGGTAATTAACATGTTAATGATAAGGCATTATATCTCAATTATAACCATGAATGTAAATGGACTCAATTCACCAATTAAGAGAAATAGACTGGCACAGTGAATTAGAAAAAAAAAAAAACACAACAATATGCTGTATACAAGAAACACATTTAACTAATAAAAACATTCATAGGCCGAAAGTCAGAGGAGGGAACACAATATAACATGCACCAGCATTGCAGAAAAAAGCAGACGTAGCAATCCTATTCTCAGACAGTCTCAACTTCAAACCAACAATGATCAAGCGAAATAAAGAAGGCCAATACATACAGATTAGGGAAAAAATTAAAGAGGAAGAGGTATCACTTATAAATATGTATGCACCAAACATGGGAGCACACAACTGTATAAAGCAAATCTTAACAGACATGAAAAATCTAATATCCAACACCACAATCTTAACAGGAGAACTTAACACACCCTCATCCCAAAAAGGTAGGTCAACCAGACAAAAACTTAGCAAAGCAATAGCAGAAGTGAACCAGACCCTGAAAGAAATGGACTTGGTGGACATATACAGAGTGTTTCACCCAAACACAGCTGAATACACATTTTTCTCAGCTGCACATGGGTCATTTTCTAAAATCGACCACATCCTGCTACATAGGTCATGCTTAGGTATATGCAAGAAAACAGAAATCGTCCCATGCATATTATCTGACCACACTGCAATGGAAGTGGAAAAAAAATGACAAAAGAAACAAGAAAAGTTCCCTAAATACATGGAAATTAAACCACACCCTACTTAGCAACCAATGGGTCACAGATGAAATTAAACAAGAAATTCAAAAATATTTACAATTCAAAGAAAATTCTAGCAGAACTTATCATAATTTATGGGATAAGATAAAAGCAGTTCTCAAGGGGAGGTTCACAGCTGTGAACTCACACATTAAGAAAACAGAACGGGAACAAATAAATACCCTAATGCTGCAAATTCAACAAGTAGAAAGAGAAGAGCAAATGAAATCCAGAGTCCATAAACAAGAAAAAGTCATAAAGATTAGAGCAGAAATTAATTCAATTGAGATGAAGAAAACAATTCAAAGAATTAGAAAAGCAAAAAGCTGGTTTTTTAAACGTTAAATAAATTCAATAAGCCCTTAGCTAACCTCATCAAAAAGAGGAAAGAAAAAATTCAAATACCAGTAATAAGGAGTGCAAAGGGTGTAATTACCACAGGCACAGTGGAAATTCAGAAGATTATCAATAGCTATTTCGAGAATCTTTACTCTTACAGAATACAAGACACATATGAAATGGACAGATGCCTAGAAAGGTAAAAATACCACAACAGAATTGACAAGATATAACAATTCTCAGTTACCCAATAACAGCCAATGAAATATGAGATGTAATTAAATACCTACCAACAAAAAAAAGTCCAATTCCGGATGGATTCACAGCTGAATTCAACAAGAAATTTACCAAAGATGTAGTCCCTATACTCTTCAAACTCTTCAATGAAATTGAAAAGGAAGAAATCCTCCCAAAATCACTCCTGGGGGCAAGTATTATACTGATACCAAAACCAGGGAAAGATGCAACTAAGAAAGAGAACTACATGCCAATTTCCCTCAAGAACATAGAGGCAAAAAACCTCTATAAAATCCTAAAAAATACAATGTAGTAAATCATCAACAAGATCATACACCATGACCAGGTAGGATTCATCCCAGGGATGCAAGGATGGTTCAATATTAGAAATTCTATAAATATAATACACTATTTCAATAGAGTGAAAACTAAAATCTACATTATCATCTCCATTGATGTAGAAAAGGCTTTTGACAAATCCACCACTCATTCATGTTCAAAGTCCTACAGAAAACTGGAACAGATGGCCTCTACGTCAATCTGGTATAAGCCATTTATGAAAACCCAAATGATAACATAATTGTAAATGGGGAAAAACTGAAATCTTTTATTCTTAGATCTGGTACAAAACAAGGATGTCCTCTATCACCACTCCTATTCAATATAGTTCTGGAATCATTAGCTGCAGATATTATACAAGAAAGAGAAACAAATAAAATAAGAATAGGTAAAAAAAAGAAGTTAAATTATTATTATTCGCTGAGGACATGATACTTTACTTGGAAGACCCAATAAACTACACCAAGTAGCTATTAGAATTAATGCAGAAATTCAG
>NW_004524721.1:926591-941466 GCF_000260255.1 Octodon degus
CACTGAGAGGGAAATAATAGAAACAATAACTTTTACAATAGTACTGAGGAAAATGAAACAGCTTGGAATTTATCTAACTAAAAATGTTGAAGAACATTTTAAGAAAAATTACAGTACTCTTAAAAAGGAGATCGCATAGGACTTCAGAAAATGGAAATACATTCCATGCTGCTGGATAGAAAGAAACGACTTTGTGAAGATCGCCATGCTCTCAAAATTGCTGTACAAATTTAATGCAATCCGTATCAAACTACCACCAACATGCCATAAAGAGCTAGAGGAATCATTCCTAAAATTTATTTGGAACCAGAGAAGACCTAGAAAAGGAAAGGCAATACTGAGCCAAAAGAACAAGGCTGAAGTCATTACAATTCCTGACTTGAAATTATACTACAAAGATACTGTGAACAAATCCGCATGGTACTGACAACAAAATAGACATGAGGATCAGTGGAGTAGATTAGAAGATGCTGGAGCCCCTACGAACACACTCAGCCACTGTTTCTTTGACAAAATGTGAAACATACTCACTGGAAGAAAGATAGCCTCTTTAACAAGTGGTGCTGGAAAACCTGACTCTCTACATGCCGAAAACTCAAACTTGACCCAGGTCTATCACCATGCACTAAGCTAAAATCAAAATGGATTAAAGGTCTAAACATTTAAACAGAAACACTAAATCTCTTGGAAGAAAAAGTAGGAGAAACTCTTGAAGACATAGGGGTAGGCAAAGACTTCATGAACAAAAAATCAAATCTCACTGGAAACACTTGAAAGAATTAAGAACTGGGACCTGCTCCTAATGAGATGTTTTTTCAAGTCAAAAGAAATTGCCAACAAAGTAAAAACCAACCAATAAATTTGACAAAGATCACGAAAAATGAGTATTCAGACAAAGGTCTGCTCTCTAGAATTTATAAAGAACTAAAAAACACTAGGGCCCCAAAATTTAAAGACCTAGTCCAGAAATTGGTATCTGAGATAAACACACACTTCTAAGAGGATGAAATTAAAAAGTGAATAAGTACATGAAAAAATCGTCACAACACTAGCTATCCATGTAATGCAATGTAAAACAACATTGAGATATCCTCTCAAAAAACAGAGAATGGCTATCATAAAGAAATCAACCAACAACAAGTTTTGGAGAGGCTGTTGGATAAAGGAACATTTCTCCACTGCTGGTGGGAATGTAGACTGGTGCAACCGTTATGGTAATCAGTGTGGAGACTCCTCAGAAAACTTGGACTGGAAATCCCATTTAAACCAGCTATTCCTTTAATGGTAGTTTTCCTGGAGGATCTGAAAACTTCATATCATAGGAATATATGTGTGCCTATGTTCATAGAAGCACAGTTTGTGATAGCCAAATCTTGGAAACAACCAAGATACCCATCACCTGAGGAATGGATGAAAAAGATGTGGTATTTTTACACATTGGAGTATTACTCAGCTATGAAGAATGATAAACTTGAAGCCTTTATATTTAAGTGAAGGCCACTTAAAGATTTACTCATAAGTGAGATCAACCAGAAACACATGTGTAAATATCGTATAGTTTCCCTAGTATATGATCTGAAAAGAAGAAATTCAGATAGAAAGGTATAATGCAAGTAAAAGGAAAGCAAGAACTCAAGGACTAACTAATTAAGAGAGGGAAAGAAGAAGAGCTTGGAAACAAGACAGTGACAAGCCATACATTTATATGAAAAAGATGAGCAAGGCAATGATCCTAAGAGTCTCCAGATGATTTTTAAATCTAACAGTTATTGGAAAGATTGTCACCCTGACTAACTATATATACTGACACCTGTGAAATAAGCAACTGCACTGAAGATGGCAATTTTTAATAATGGGTTCATGCTTGGACTCCCTGTCATTCTGGTCTTCTGAATACGGGTGCTTGTCATGACATTCCAGTTGCTGCTCTGCTGTCTCTAGGGTAGATGATTGTTCAAAAAGAAGGGGGTGGTGAATGAAGGCAAGAGACAGGCGAATGAATGTTGTGGGACTATCCTTCAAGGTTGTACATTGGTAGATTTTTGGATTTATGTGTAAACATAAGAATTGTATAATTCTTTATGACTATTTTTAAAAATATATTCTAAATTTTAAATGATTTTTCATCCTATTCTGTAAGGACTTAAAGTTTAACATATCAATACTTGATGAAAAATACCTGTCCTATTTTATGCCTAAGGTGTTTGATATTCAGACAGATAGTGAGGTTAAGCTTAACAGCCTAGTTTGTATGGTAATAAAAATAATCTCTTCTGGAGAGTTAACAACCTAAGTTTGCAGACCAAAATTAGAGAAAAAGCAGCACCACAAGGAAACCCAATATTTTGACCCTAGCCTTTCAATGTCAATTAAGACTCAGGACATATGAGAACTTGTACTGTTACGTCACGTAACTCAGTAGTGTCCCAAATTTTCTGATCAAGGAGATTATGGGGCCAAAGACGAGAGTGATCAATGATGTAGAGTGTGCCTAAGGAGGGTCACATAGAGCGAAAACATTCTCTCAGTCTTTCACAGAGTACACATTGGCCAAGCAATGGCCATGACTCATCTATATGGCTGACACTGACAAAGGATCTACAATCTGGGGTAGAGGATCTCAGGATAAATCCTGAGGGGATATAACAGACCTTATCAGACTCAAAAGTTACAACTCTTGTTGCATAGGTCTTGCTTCACCTTGGTCTTAACTATCCTGCAGAAAAGAGTAAAGCACGTAATATAAGGAGTAAAGCCATGCTGTTTTGTTGAGCTGCAGGGGACTCTGGTTAACAAATTCTGACATTGACAGTGAAGCAGAAGATACAATATTATTATTGGCTACTGGACTCTTTTAGAATATTTTGCTGATTTAACACACCTTTAATATTCAAATAACAGAATTAAGCAAAAAATGGGATACAGATGAATGCCCATTTTGTGTCTGTGTATTCAAAATGGTTGGAATAGATATATAGTTACATTCTCTTAATGAAAAGAGGAATTCATTCTAATAGTTTTTTAATAGATTATTCTGTCCACTTCTTGTACAGCAATTAACCATTAGGAAGAAAGTATGCATTGCGTTAATTATTGAAACTGCTACCAAAAATAGAAAAAGAAATGAAATTATCAAGAGTCAAAAAACATTTCACAAAATGGGAGGTATCATAGATGGTTGTCTCTCTAACAAAGCAGTTATAGCTAAAACATATTGAGTGTTGAAAATATCATACTCCCAAAATTAAAAGAACCAATCTAAAAATAGTCATCTGAGATTAATAAACATTTCTCATAAATAGTAGAAATGACAAATAAAAATGCATGAAATGTTTTACATCACTGGTCATTACAGAGATGCAAATTAAAAGAATATGGAGATTTCATTTCATTCCAAAAGAGTGGCTGTTATTAAGAAATTAACCAATAAGAAATTCTGACAAATTTGTGTAAAAAAGAAACATTCTCCAATGTTGGTGTTAGTGTAGACTGGTGCAATCACAGTGCACATCTGTGTGGAGATTCCTTTATAAAATTAGAATCAGAAGTGCAATTCTATTCATCCATTCCCCTGTTTGGTAACTTGGCAAAAGGATTAAAAATTTGTACTACAGTGATATATGTACGTCCATTTTTATAGCAGCCCAATTTGTAAAAGCAACGTTTAGGAAACAACATAAATGCCCATCAACTGAAGAATGAATAAAATATATTTAGTTTTTGATATAATGGGGTACTCCTCAACAATAGTGAAGGATAATCTGAAGTCCTTTATAGGTAAGTGAATGCAACTCGAGACCATGCTCATAAAATGAAATTAATGAGACACTCATATGTAAACATCATATATTGTCACTAGTGTGAGAAGCTGAATGAATAAGTAAGACCCAAATATACAATAGATATTGTGAATAGGGAAAATAAATGTTCACAAGACGAGTGAAATTAATGGGGAAAAGAAGAGAGAAAGTAAGCAAAAAGGGAAATTAATATATAAAAATTATAAAATTTGTAAAATTATATTTATATATAATATATCTTTAAATGTATCAACAAAGCAATCATATATATGATATATATATATATATATATATATATCATATATATGTATACATGATAGTTAAGAAACAACTAATTTATTTCCGTTCTTTGAAAAGAGATTTGTGTTAATATTGTTTGGACAGTATTTCATGCCAATGTCTTGTACTCTGAATAACTATGACAACCACAATAAGCAACGCACTAATTATTGTTACTCTCCTAATTAAAAATAATCTTATGATGCACTATTAAGCATTAGCTATAGCATCACGTGAGGTCAGAATTAAATCAATATGACTAGATGTTAAAAATAGTTTTTAGGAAAGAGAATACCATGTAGAACAAATTTAACATTTATACATGGCAGTGTGCATATTATGGTGTATTTTACAACCATATATCCCAAATTACTTTAGAAAATTGGAAAACCGCACATTAGCTGCATGATAGTGAATTACTGGAGAAAAAAAATGGGTCTAAGAGACAATGACAGTTTCTTGCAAACAAGTTTAAAAAGCAAGCAAACAAAATGCCTTCCTCTGCCCAAGCCTAGTCTTAGTGTATCTGGTGGAGAGTCATAACATGTTTATGCAATGGTTCTTGCCTAAGGATCCAAGCAATTGAGTCCCAAATTGCAAGTCCACCATTCCTAGCAATGTGCTTTCTATACCTGTAATTGCATTTGAAATGACAAAGTATGTAGTCATCCTCGCTTTACATCACATAAGAATTGAAAAAGCTTGTATTTACCTAAATTTGGAATTGCCTGAGAATTAAGTGGCATACAAAATTCACTTCAACTGCATGAAGCAATTTACAATTATCATTCACTTCAATTTTTAGAAAATGGTTCATTTTTATACTTTTCTGCTGAATCGTTAAGACCAAGAAAGAGCAAGACCTATATAACAAGAAATGTAACTTTTTATCTGATACAGTCAGTCAAATGCTCTCGGGATTTAACTTGAAGCCCTGTACCTCAGTTTGTAGATCCTTTGTCAGTGTCAGCCATATAGATGAGTCATGGCCATTGCTTGACCAATTGGCCCTCTGTGAAAGCATGAGAGAATGTTTTCTCTCCATGTGACTCTCCTTAAGCACACTTTACATCATCAATCACTTTCCTCCGTGGCCCCAAAATCTCCTTTATCAGAATATTTAGAAAGGTATGAAAATAAAGTATAAAAAGTAAAGCCATATTAATATGATGAGCTGTAAAATGTTCACGTCAACAACTTCAGACATGGGCAGTCTTATGGGAAACTGATTACCATAATGGACTATTGGACTATATTAGGATATTTTGCTGAATTTATTCACCTACAGTATTTGAATGACAATGGAATGCCCTTCTCTGCATAACTAAGCTAAAAAGGGGGATACAAATGAATGAAGGTTTTGTATCTGTATACTCAAAATAGTTAGGATAAATATACAGCTCCATACTCTTAAATCAATGAATAGAGAGGTCTGTTTTAATAGTTTTTGACACAGGATATCAGGTCTGCACCTTGTACAGTGAATAACCAATAAGACAATATGCAATATATTAATTATTGAAAGTGTACTAGTAATCAGTTGTGAAACTGTCTCATTGCTATTTGTTTCTCTATAAAAATATTTTAATAAATAAATGTTCCTTTTACTGGATGATATTTTCATTTCATTACCTGCTGACTTTTGATTATCATCAGTTGCTTTGATTTCTGAATGTTACTTCAACCACTTCATGGTGTCTGAAATATTACTGTCTGGTATAAAACTTTCCGTCTTGTGCATATAAATGTATTAGTCCAGTAACTTTTAAAACATAATTTTATTTGTATATTTTTGACATATATAATGATTACATTCTTTAGAAAGTATTTTATTTCCCCTCCTTTCTGTCCTTCATTTGTTTTCTGTTACTTTTAAATTTTTTTTATCCCTATGTTCTTCCTGAAAGATTATTATAAAATTAAAAACCAAATAAGGCATATTTAAAATTGCAAAGACATTCTCTGGAAGTGTGTTTTCAGTTTTTTGTTTTTTGTGGGTTTTTTTTGGATATTTAATTTTTATGAGTGAGGCTCTTCAATAAAAGCAAATATTGGGAAATAAGAACACATCACCCATCTTTCTAGGCCACTCGAAGTTTCCTGAACTATACTTAATAAAATCAGCTTAAATAATGCTGAATCTACTTGCTGTGTGCAGAGAGCTAATCTATGCAGTTGATTATTGTCATGGACACTTAGTTTAAGCCTTTCTTTTTCAAAGCTGATAAATGTTTTAGTTAGTATTTCATATGTTCTTTTTCACTTAGTTAACCTGCAGAGCTTCTTTTTGGTTTCTTCAAGACAATTAGCTAGCAACCTCTCTAAAAGGTAAACATTTAAAAGAATGAAAATGTCATGTGGTAGAACAGCTGAATATCAATTCATGGGCTAAAGTTCATTCTTAAAGTATTCTTTAGCTGAATAAAGTTGGAGGATATATGCATTGGAATTACAGCAATTGCCATAAAATCTTGAGATGAAATTCACTTATTAAGCAGATTTAACTTCTCATTCCTTCCTGTTTTCTCTGTTTCTATTTCTCCTACACGTAAACACACACACAAACACACACACACACACACACACACACACACACACACACTGTAAGATGGCACATATAGAAGAATATGTAGATTTCCCAGAAATATTGATTTTACTCAGTGTTGTAATAAGATGTCATAATTTTTTTTCATTTCATTTCTGGTTTAGAATGAAATGTAAATACTGATGGAAATTAGAGGAATGTGCTGCAGATAACTTGACTTGGATTTCAAATTTCAAATAAATATAACTTTACTAGTACACAATAGAATGAAAAATAATGCTTTAGGGTGCAATACTTTGCTCACAAAATATTTTTATCACTATATCCTTCAATATAGTTTGAAAAGTATGTTTTCCTTCAATAAAATATACTCTGCCCTCAAATATGTGATGTGTACACATCATTATTGCAAAACTATGAACTTGACACAAATGGTCTTGCTCAAAATGAAAACAACTAAAACAGTTAAATAATAAAAATAACATTTATAGTTTTAAGTCAGAGCTTTAGGCAGTTTTAAATGTGCTCCATGTGACTACTTATGAAGTTTTGCATAAAAATTGTACTTTTCCCAGTTCATGGGAGAAAAGACACAGAAAAATATTTGGAAAACTAAGGAAAGTGATTTGTTTTCCATGGTGTCTGATTCTGTTACTTAAGTGTTAGATATAATACCAGTTTGTGTGGCTGAAAAAAAATGGTGACATTGTTTCCAGGTTTTGCAATTGCCTCATGAATCAAATAACACAGCAAAAGTGGCAAAAATAAAGATTCTGCTAGTCTTTTAGTTCTGTAAATAAAAAAATTTTGTTAAAGTGTACAAGATATCATGCCTATATCTTCTATTCTGAGTAAGTACTAACAAGACAGCATTATGCAGTGATCTTTCTGTTTACAGCCTCCGAGGAGCTGGGAGTGCAGATGCAAGCCACCACAACCAGTCTCACTGACCATCTCAGCGTGCCCAGGGCTGGATTAAGAGAAATTAGTTCTCCTTAGAAATCAAAAAAGCTACTAAAGATAAATATTCTCAAAAGATATGTAATATGAAATAATTTATTTAAAATGTAGATTGCTTTCTCTATGTCAGTAATTATACTCAGGCACGAAGAGTCAATTATTGGTTAAACATGAAACGGAAGTATCTTATCATTTATTATTAATAATGAGAAATATGGAGTATTTTAGTTGAATAGTCATGTAATTTGACTTACACATTTAAATGACTAATTGTCTTCTATGTAAATCCTGAAGTAGGTCCAAGAATACTGCAAAATGAAGAAAAATGGAAATGAAGTGGTAGCTGTGAAAATGTAGGAAATTGCATGGTTTCTAAAGGTATTTCGAAATTACTTTTATTGTGACTTAGTGAGGGATGACATTTGGTGAGAAAGATGATTGTTTCAATAATGGTATCTGGTTGAGTTATTTCAGAGAACACAAAGTTTCTCATATGGACAGGTCTGGCTTTCAAGCAAATTATGAAGTTGTTTCTGATATATTTAAGCACAAGTAGGCAGTGGGCTATGTATGTCTGAAAGCCATAAATGATTGGTCTACAAACATATCAAAATCTTCATAGAATTAGCATTGAAAATCAGGAAATAAAGGTGGGAATTATAAAGAAAAGAGGGATTGAACAACTCTAGATTCACAGGGAGGAGGATGAACTGCAGGGATCTGTTGGCCTCAGTGTGATCGGTTCTACTTGGAGAAAAATGGCAGCAGAAATGAAGAAAAGATAGACAGGAAGACAAAACCTGAGTTAGGTGGTATTTGTCTGCCTGGTTGGCTAGATGACCCCAGGAACAGAACAGAAGGGACATTTATTTATACCTTTGCAAAGTTAGTAACATGTGACACAAGGTTGCCTAGTAACTATTATCAGACCATAACCAGACAGGATATTTATCTCAGGACTGAGGTAGCTTGTTTGCTTTAGGCATTAAGGCTTAGTCCTGCCTATGAATATTTTACCAGTTTTCCAACTTCCAGGGATCCCAACAACGAACATCAGACTGCATCTAAAGGATAGCAGACACTGCAAAAAAGAAATGAGTGTGTTGCAGAAGTAAAGACAGAAATATTTTACAGAGGCAGTGTCCATTAATATTAAATATGCTAAGAAACATAAGTAAGAAGAATTTCTTTGTGTTCATTAGTAACTTTTTTGACATCATTCCTGGTGAGTAACGCAAGGCAAAAATTAAAGAATTGAAAAATTATAAAAACGAACTTTAAAAAGTAAAGCCATATTAATATGCTGAGCTGTAAAAGGCTAAAGTCAACAATTTATGACATTTTCTTAATTCAATGAATATAAACACTTGCTCTAATAGTGTTTGTAAACAGTATAGCAGGTCTGCATTTTGAAGAATGAATAACCACTAAGACAACAATATGGAATGTATTAATTATTGAAGCAGTCTTACTAATCCAATTTGAAACTCTCTATTTATTTATAATAAAATTATTCCTCAATAAAATTATTGGAAAAAACAAGAAAAGAAAGAAAAATAGCTAGGCTCCCATGCACTAGTTTGACATCTCCAAATACAAGTGAGGCCTGCTGCTTGATAGTTACTATCCTTCATAACTCCACATCCACCCTAGGGCCGTCTCATCAGTGAGACGTTCTTCTGAGCTCTTGGGACCCCTCCACCCTTCCACAGTGAGCCCAATGCTAGGCCCATCAAGTGTATGTGAGAGCTTCCCCAAACCCTGTGCCCAGTGTTACCCTCCAGACTCAGCACAAGCCTGGCATACAGGCCTGCTGTGAAACGCTGCAGCTAAATTCTCTGCAGAGAGAGTACTGAGCCAGAACCAACCAGCTAATCCAGGAGCAGAACATCTAGCCAGAGGGGCACAACAGGTTCACTTCCAAGGGCTGCAGGAGAAAGGAGCTGAGCACAGTAGCCAGATCCAAGCCAGACACAATTGGATGAATTCAAATTTCCTGTATCTGAACCTAATCTCAGTAGGTGCTAAAGTTACACCTGCACAAAACTCTATACCAAAGGTCAAAGGAGAGTGTTATACAAAATGACAAATAGAAGGAGCAAACTGCAATCTTAGACCCCAAGCCAACCCAGAATTAGTGCCAAGGACACTAGCACAGAAGACATTGGGAACAACACAGCGGAAATGTCTGATTCAATAGTGCCTGAAGTAAAGAAACAACAACAGAAAGGTAGAGAGGAAATCAGATCAGAAATAACAGCTGAAATAAAAAAAAAGAAATCTCTGAAAAAATAGCCTCTGAAGTAAAGTTTCAACTGCAGAAACATATATAAGAAATGAGAAAATAAATAATCTCTAAAGTAAAAAATGAAAAGATAACTAAAAAGAAGGATTTCATAACTGCTTCTCAAGAAGACACTGATGAAAACATAGAAGACATTAGGAAAGTGAAGGATTCCATGAATGTGCAATAAAGGAAAGAAATAGATCATATGAAGCAGAGTCAAGGAGATATAGAGAAACTTATAATCTCTATCACAAGCTTGCATTACCGATTGAGTGAAAGTGAAGATAGAGTTTCAGATATTGAAGATGCAGTAGCACTTAGTGAAAAGGTAAAAAGATCTCTTAAAAACAAGTAGGATGCAAGAAAAATTAATACATCATCTGCAAGACAATGGAAACATGAATAATGCCAGACTAACAGGCATTAATGTGAAAGAAGCAGTCAGTACAAATGATATTAAAAGAACGTGGTCACAAAAAGTATTGGAAGACTTAACAATTATGAGGAAATAATCTTACATTTAGGTAACTGAAGCATACAAAACATCAAATGACCTCAACACAATTAAAAACACACAGAGAAATACAACAGCCGAGATCCCAGAAATCTAGTACAAGAACAATGTACTGAAAGTGGCTACAGAAAACAGACAGATCACACATAAAGGCAAACCCTTCAGAATAATGGCAGAGTTCTCTTCACAAACCATGAAGGCAAGAAGAGCGTGAAGTAGAGTACTTCAAGTCCTTTAAATAAACAAATTACAGCTCAGACTACTATACATTGCAAAACTCTCTTTCAAGTTTGATGGAGAAGTGAAATACTTCCATGACAAAGAAAAACAAAAGTATTTCATGATGAAATCCAACCCTACACAGACTACTAAGACATGCTTAGAGAGGGACCAAAATGATCATAACTCCATGAATGAGAGCAGAAAGAACCCTCTAAGTAGAGCAAACATTTAAACACAGGAGTAAACAACAGCACATAAATAACATGTTGATCATAAATCAGTACATCTGAAATATAACCATTAATGTAAATGGACACAAATTACCAATTAAAAGAAATACACTGGCACAGTGCATTAGGAAAAAAAATCAAACGATATACTGCATACCATACACACACTTAACTCAAAAGTAAATACATGGGCTGAAAGTCAAAGGATGGAAAATAATCCTACATGCCCCAGCAACTCAGAAAAAAGCAGGGATAGAAATCCTGTTCTAAGATAGTCTCAACTTCAAACCAAGAATGAAGAAACAAAATAAAGAATGCCACTATATGCTGATTAGAGGGAAAATTCAAGAAGAAGAGGTAACACTCAAAAGTATGTATGCACCAAACACAGGAGCATCCAACTATGTAAGACAAATCTTATAATCATAACAGGAGACCTTAGCACCCCATTATCCCCAAAAGGTAGGTTAACCAGACCGAAAAAAATAGCAAGAAAGTAACAGAACTCAACCAGGACTTGGAAAAAATGGACTAAGTGGACATGCACAGAATGTTCCAACCAATAACAGATTAATACACATGTTTTTCAACCCTACATGGGTCTTTTTCTAATATAGACCACATACTAGTCCATAGGGCATGCTCCAGTATATACAGGAAAACAAAAATTATCTCATGCATATTATCTGACCACACTGCAATGAAAGTGCAAATAAAGGATAAAAGAATCCAGAAAAAAACCCTAAATACATGGAAATTAAACAACATCCTACTCAGTAACCAATGGGTCAAAGATGAAATTAAGGAATTGAGCATTATCGAAAATTCAATGAAAATTCAAGCACAGCTTATTGGAATTTATGAGATGTGATGAAAGCCAAAATCAGATGGAAATTTATAGCTGTGAACTCATACATTAGGAAAACAGCACAGGAAATAATACACACCGTAATGCTGCACTTCCTACATCTAGAAAAGGAAGAACAAACAACTCTCAAAGGCAAAAGATGGGAGGAAATCATAGATTAGAGCAGAAATTAATTCCATCAAGAAGAAGAAAATAGTTCAAAGAATTATTGAATCAAAAAGCCAGTTATTTGAAAGATTAAACAAAGTTGATAAGCCCTTAGCTAACCTCATCAAAAAGAGGAAAGAAAAATTTCAAATATAAAAACTTAGGAATGAAAAGGGTGCAATTACCACAGACCTCATGGGAATTCAAAAGATTATCAATAGCCAATTTGAGACCCCCTTATTCTCACAGAATAGAAGACAGATATGAAATGGACAGGTTCCTAGAAATGTACCAGGTGCAAAACCTGAATCAAGGAGATAAGACAACTCTCAGTATAGCAATCACAACAGATAAACACAAAATGCAATAAGAATCCTACCGACAAAAGGCCATGTCCTTATGGATTCGCAGCTAAATTCCACAACAAATTTACAGAAGATACAATCAATATACTCCTCAAAAACTTCAAATAAATTGAAAAGGAAGCAATCCTCCCAAAATCATTCCTAGAGGCCAGTATTATATTGATGCCAAAACCACGGAAATGGCGTAACTGTAAAAGAGAACTTCAGGACAACCTCCCTTGTGAATATTTATGCAGATCCTCAATGAGATCCTAGCAAATAGAACACAACAAATCATCAATAAGATTATACACCATATCAAGATAAAATTCATTCCACAGATGCAAGGATGATTCAATATTCTCAAATCTGTAAATGTAATATACTATATCAATACAACGAAGACTAAAAATCACGTAATCATGTCAAGTGATGCAGAAAAGGCTTTTGACAAAGCTTAACACTCATTCACTTTCAAATTCCTACAGAATATTGGAACAGATGACCACTACTTCAATCAGAAAGAAGCCATCTATGACAACCGACCTACTAACATAATTCTAAATGGGGAAAAACTGAAATCTTTCACTGTCAGATCTGGTACAAAATAAAGATATGTTCTAGCACCACTCCTGTTGAATGCAGTTCTAGAATCATAAGCTAGGGTCATTAAACAAGAGAGAGAAATAAAAGAAATATAAATAAGTAAAGAAGAAGTTAAATTATCATTATTTGCAGAAGACATATTTTACTTGGAAGACCCAAAAAAATGACACCAAGAAGCTTGTAGAATTGATACACAAATTCAGTAGCACAGCAGAATAAAAAGTCCACATCCAAAAGTCAATAGAGGGGCTGGTGAGATGGCTCAGTGGTCTAAAGCACCTACTTAGAACAAGCTTAGCAAAGCACAGGGACCGCGGTTCAATACCCCAGCACCACATGCCAGCCAGCCCTGCCCCCTGGTGGGCTGAGCTGGCCACACACACACACACACACACACACACACACACACACACACACACATCAAATAAATTAAAAAAAAAAGTCAATAGAATTCCTCTACACAGACAACAAGTGCAGTGAAAGGGAAATTAGAGAAACAATACCGTTTACAATAGCACTGTGGAAAATGAAATACCTTGGAACTAATCTAAATAACGAAGTAAAACATCTTTTCAAGGAAATTTACAGTACTCTGAAGAAAGAGATAGTAGAGGATTTCAGAAAATGGAAAGATATTCCCTGCTCCTAGATAGGAAAAACCAATAGTGTGAAGATGGCCACACTCCCAAAATTGATTTACAGATTTAATGCAGTCCCTATCAAGCTACTGCAACATATCTCACAGAACTAGAGAAATAAATCCTAAAATGTATTTGGAAGCAGAAAAGACCTAGAATACCAAAGACTATCCTGGCCAACAAAGACAAGGCAGGAGACATTCCTAACTTGAAATTATACTACAAGTATACAAGTATACTGTGATAAAATGAGCATGCTACTGGCAATGAAATAGTCCTGAGGAAGAATGGAATAGATTACAAGACATAGACATGTCTGCAAACACACTCAGTTAACTTATCTTTGACCAGGTGGCCAAACATGCTCACTGGAAGAAAGATAGCCACTTTAACAAATGTACTGGGAAAACTGGCAGTCTACATTCTGAAAAGTTAAACTTGATCCAGATCTATGACTATGCACAAAGCTTAAGTCAAAATGGATTAAAAATCAAAACATTAGAACAGAAATATTAAATCACCTGAAGAGAAAGTAGGAAGAACTCTTGAAGACATAGGAGTAGACAACGCATTCCTGAACAAAAATCAAATCACACGGGTAATACTTGAAAGAATTACCACCTGGGACCTCCTCTTATTGAGAAGATTTTGCATTGCAAAAGAAATTACCAACAGAGTGAAATGATTTCCACAAATTTGGAAAAAAATCTTAATAACCATTCAGCCAAAGTTCTTCTCTTTAGAATTTGTAAAGAACTAAAGAACATTAGAGTCCAAGAATTTAAAGACCCAGTCCCCAAATAGGCATCCGGATGAACATACATTTCTCAGAGGATGAAATTAAAGAAGAGAACAAATATATTAAAAAATGCTCCACATCACTAGCTGTCAGAGAAATGCAAATTAAAACAACACTGATGTACCATCTCACCCCAGAAAGAATGGCCATCATAAAAGAAATCAACCAACAACAAATGTTGAAGACACTGTGGGGAAAAAGAAACTCTTCTGCACTGTTAGTTGTAAGGTAGACTGGTACAACCATGATATAAAGCAGTGTGCAAACGGCTTTAAAACTAGGAATGGAATCCCCATTCAAACTAGCTATCTCCCTACTGGAAATTTTCTCAGAGGAACAGCAAACATCATAGCACAGTGATATATGTGCACCTATGTTTATAGCAGTCTAATTTCTGAAAGCCAAACCTTGGAAGCAACCAACATGCTCGTCACCTCATGAATGGATTAAAAAGATGTGGTATTTTTATATGATGGAGTATTATTCAGCTATAAAGAATGATAAACTCGAAGCCTTTATATATAAGTGGATGCCACTTGAAGACATACTCATAAGTGAAACAAACCAGACCCACTTGTGTAAATATCATATAGTCTTTCTAGTATAAGAACTCAAAAGAAGAAATACAAATAGAAA
>NW_004524721.1:941787-947573 GCF_000260255.1 Octodon degus
TCATGCTTGGTATGCCAATCATTCTGGTCTTCCAAATACATACTGCTTTTCACGACATAACATTTACTGCCATATTGACTCTCAAGTAAATGTTTTTTTTATAAAGGATAATGAATAAAAACAAGAGACAAGAAAAAAGTTACACCACTGGTTTGCTACAATGCTGCATAAGTTTATATATCTAAACTTGTATGTAAAAATATCTCATCGTTAATTGCTAGTTTTTTTTTTATAAGATTGTGTTGTCCAGTGCTGGGAATACTGAAACAAAAGGAACACTAGAGTCTGAGCTGTGTAGTGAAGCCCTGCACCCAATAAATAGATTTTAATAAAGTAAAATAAAATATTGTGTTATATTTTTAATTTTTTAGTCATATTCTGTAAGGACCTAAGGCTTAACATATCAATTCTTGATGGAAAATACCTGTTCCATGTTATGCCCAAGATGTTGGATACTCAGCCAGATAGTAAGATTAAGCTCAACTGCCTATGTTGTAGGGTAATAACAATGTTTCTCTTTTGGAGGATGAACAACCTAAGTTTGAAGACAAAAAAATTAGAGAAAAAGAAGGGCTGCAAGGAAAGTCAACATTTTGGCCCTTGCCTTTCTAGATCAGAGAAGACTCAGGCCATATGGGAAACTGTACTGGAACATCATGCAACTCAATTTTTTTTTAATGTAACTCAATTTTGTAACAAATTTTCTGATCAAGGAGATTATGGTCCCACAGAAGAAAGTGATCTATGATATAAAGCATGCCTATGGAGAATCACAGGGAGAGAAAACATACTCTCAGGCTTTGACAGAGGGCAAATTGGTCAAGCAATGTCCGTGACTCATCCACATGGCTGACATTGAAAAAGGACCAACAAACTGCGGTACAGGGTTTCAGGCTAAATCCGAAGAGATTTGACTGACCTTATCAGATACAAAAGCTACATTTCTTGTTATATAGATATTGTTTTATCTTGTTCTTAACCATTCAGTACAAAAGTATGAAAACAAAGTATAAAAAGTAAAGCCTTATTAGTATGCTGAGCTCTAAAAGTCTCAACTCAACAACTGCGGACATTGCCAGTGTTACAGAAAACCCACTATTATAGTGGACTACTGGACTATATTGGAATATCTTGCTGAATTCACACATGTGTAATATTTAATTTGCAATGGAATACCCTTCTCTGACAAAGCTAAACAAAAAAGATGTTATAAATGAACAACCATTTTTCATCTGTTTATTCAAAATAAGATAGATATACAGCTACATTTTCTTAATTGAATGAGTAGAAATCTTTGTTCTAATATTGTTTGTAATCAGGATATCATGTCTGCATCTTGTACAATGAATAACCACTAAGACAACAATATGTAATGTATTAATTATTGAAACTGTCCTACTAATCAGTTTTGAAGCTGTCTCATTGATATTTGTTTCTCAATAAATTATAAAAATGAAATATAAACTAGAAGATTTTATAGGCAAATAGGTACAACTGGAGACTGTACTTTTAAGTGAAATAAATCCCATCCTCAAGTTTAAAAATTTTATTGTTTCCATAGTGTAAGAACCTAAAAATATAAATAAGTTCCAAAATGTACAATAGATACTGTGAAAGGGAAAGCAACTTCCCAAAAGTAAAGAACAATTAGAATAGGGGAAAGGATGAAACAAAACACACACAGAAGATAGCTGAGAAAATTATATTGCTATATTCTATTGGTTTATTGAAAGGAATATTTAATGTTTATTTATTTATTTATTTTTACCAATTTTGCTTCCTGATAGCTAGTAATCTGAGCAATTATTTTGAAGACAACAATAAACAGCATAACAACAATTGTTGAATTCCTTTTATCTTGTTGTATGAAGTTCTGTATTGTTTCTATTTTTATTATTATTTATTCTCATTAAAATGAAATTTTATTTATTTATTTACTATTTTAGGCAAGAGTCCACAGGGTGTTCAGGGTCTCAATACTAGATCAGACTCATAGTTATCCACCTGTTTATAGTCTCCCAAGAACTGGGATTACAGATGCATGCAACCATGACCAGTCTTAATTGCCATCTCAACACACCCTGCGGGGCCCCTGACACTCAACTTCCAGCCCTTGTGCCTGTTTGCAGGGGTTGTAATCCTCTGATCTATTTGGATGGCCCATAAAATAAGATTTTAAATGTAAATAATTCTTGTATACTGGTTAACACATAATATATCAATAACTTTCTGTATGATTGTGTTTGAATCAGGACTTACCCCTATTTCAGAAAATAAGAGATCACAAGTTCTTGGGTTTTTTTTTTGTTTGTTTGTTTTTTCCTCAGAATCAGGGATTGAACTCAGGCCCTTAAGCTTGTCAGGCAAGCTGTGATTCTACTGACCCATCTTCCCAGCCCCGAGATCACAAGTTCTGATATTGTGATTATAAAAGAATTGTTCTATGAAGGCACACATTTTTCTTGAAAATCTAGATATTTGACTAGGTGATTCATATATATTATGAAGCATTTGAAACACGTATTTAGTATTATCAATGCCTTGCTATAAGTTATTGGTGAAACATCTTGAAAGTTGGTGTGAAAGCAAAGCAACACGAACTTGAAATGTAGCAAGAAGACCTTTACTGTTAGTGGATAGTCAATGCCAGGTAATCATTTTTTTAAGGTTCTTTTTTTGTTTTTTGTTTTTGTGCAAGTTCTCACTACACAGCGTGGACTCATAGTGAGCCTCCTGATTTCACTATCCCTAGTGCAGGGATTGAGGTGTGTGACCACCAGGGGCTGGGATGGCTTATCAAGTGGCGCAAGGGGTCAAATCTCTGAACCCTGCATCTCCTTGAGCAGGTGCTTTAATTCCTTGAGTTGTATGGCCACAGGTAGTTAATTTTTGAGAACTGAAAAAGATTTTAAACCCTAGGTTAAATAGTTACTTCATGAAAATTATTTATATCATCTTGCATACACCATTTATTCTAAAGCTACGCTGTCCTCTGTGCCTGTTTCTATACCTCTGTGCAAATGCACTTATCTTGTTGTGGCCCAGGTAATAACTCTCCGTGAAGCAGCCAGAGCACTTACCATTTTTATACATTGCTTTATGCTATGGAAGTACCATTTGTTTTACCTCACTTAAATTAAATACATAGATTTTTTAACTTCTTTAAATATTTTCATTAGTACATATTTCCAGTACATGTTTACTTACATTCCTTGTATGGAATTGGTACATGCACATAACATATTTAATTCCTATGTTGATTATCTTCCTTCATCTGAGAAATGTTTGTATCTCTACTTTCTATGGGATAACTTTCACTTTGTTCTTTATTTATAATTTGAGTTTATCATACAAAACAAACCATGATTTTTATCTTTTTTTTCTTGTTTGTATTTTTTTAAGATCTCACTACATAGCCCATAAATCCAGGTTGTCCACCAATTCATGGCAGTTCTGCCTCAGCCTTATAAGTGCCAGGATTATAGTCCTATACTACTACTTCTGGTTTAATTTTGATTTTCTTACACATTCTTCTAATTATTCTTTTGTACAAGAAAATCTACATAAATTACATCATAATTTTATTAAAAGAATAGCTGCAGGAGTAAAATAATGTTAAAGCCTCCAGACATTAAAATAATGATATAAAATAAAACAAAACCAATTTTTTATAGACAGAAAAAATGCGAGGCAAGGGAAAATATCTTCTAATTGCACTATCCAGTGGTAATGTTAATCAAATGAATTTAGTTCAAAATTCTACATTGCAAAAGAAAACAAATAAAAAACATATTCACACACTTTAAAAATGATGTAAAGAATTTTATATATAGTATTTTTGTTTGAATATGCTTTCTTTCTATTAAATATTAAGTAGTTTTCAACATTGTTATGTTTGGTAACTTTGTCATAATTTATACGACTTAATTTGCATTAGGCATTTTGACTCCTATTAAAAATGTTGGGCTTAAATTTCCTTCAGCATAAATCTTTACACATATTTCTTATTATTGCTTTGGAGTGTATCCAGTGACATTTCTTGGCCAAAATATTTGTATATGCACTGATTCAATACGTGCTGACAATTATCATTCATAGACTTTGACGTAGTATAAATCTTTTCTACCAGTACATATTCTATTACTCTGCATTCATAAAAAATACGGTATATTAAAATTTTTAATCACATTGGTTTGCCACTAGAATTATACTTTATATTTTCATAATGTGCATCTTTTATTACTAAAGCAATAAAATTTTTATGTGTTTATTTGTCATTTGTCTTTTTTCTATTTATAAGCATTGTGTATTAATAATTTTTATTGAAATGCAGACGCTTTTCTCACTGAATTATATGGCATTTAAATAGAAGAAGAATATTGTCATAGAATAGATTGTATTTACTATAGATTTGGTTTATATTAGTCCTTGCTTAAATTTGGAGCATTAACACAGGGGCATGATATTGGTAAGAGAAATCAGAAATTAGAAGGCACTGTTCACATAAAGTAATTGTAAAATTTGATGATTTCCATATCTAGAAAATCCTGTGTTGAAATACACTTGAAAATAAATACACAATCCATTTTAAACTATCTTATCCAGGATATTTTAAATGACAAAATTACTTTGTAGTAGTGTTAAAGTTAACATTTCTTGCATGTTTACAATGTATAAAGCCCTTCGTCAAATAATTCACTTACTAAATCCTTTCTCACAAAACAGAAGCTCTGTCCAAATGTATGCTTTAAAGGCAAAGAAACTAACTTCTAGAAACTGTCACTTCTGAAGTATCTTATGCAAGATTACAGAGTTAACATATACATCCAGTAAAGTTTTATCTTTGATCAGACATTTTAAAAGTCCATATGAGAATCTTTCTATTTTCAAAGAACAAAGAAATTATGTAAATTTATATCCTAATATAAATGCACTAGATTAATATATGAAATTACTTTTTTATTCTATTAATTTTTGTTTTTTTACAGAGTACAACTTAGAAATAAAACAGAAAATTTAAAAATGATACAGAATTTCACTTCACAAATTAATATGAATTTCATAGTATCTTTGTAGCACAATGTTGTCTTCCAGTTATTCATATTATCATATATATGCATGTAATATTGGAAGAGCAAAGAAATGTATAAGAATTTCAGAGACAAAAAGTAGAAACAATTTTTAAAAGGAGACAAAACAAATTAAAGCATTAAATGCTTCTTTCCGTAGACCAGCAGAAGTGTACAGTACAGTTCTCCAAACCATCCTGTTTACATATATAGATAAATGTCTTTCACCCACTTCCTCTCCTTCCTTCTCTTCAACTCAGTAGCTCTTTCCTTTTGGATAAGTGCATTCCTTTTTAGCAGTCAAGATTTGGGAATGTAGATTAGGGACATGTACAAAAAGAAAAATATGGGACCTTGAGATCTTAGATATCCACTCAACATTAGGATGGATGACAAAGTCAAGGTAGTGAGGCCAGATAAGGAAAAAAACATCATGGCATCATGGCAATTGAATGGAAAAGACAAAATTTCCTTCACTCTCAGGTTAATACCATCTGCATACTTAAAATGTAGAATCTTCAGAAATCCCTAAAAATCTCAGCACTTATAAGTGAAAATGCCATAGTGGTGTGGTGCAAGATGAAGAAACTAAAGTCATTATTTTTCGCTACTCTAAGAACAGAGTTAGAAAAGGAGACATAAGTATGAAATTTTATTTTAAAAGTTCTTTAAACACTTAAAATATAATACTTGAATGATTTTAATAAAAGCCCTACA
>NW_004524721.1:947773-961326 GCF_000260255.1 Octodon degus
TGTATGTATGTATGTATGTATGTATGTATGTTTTATGTATTTTTTTCCTTCATTCTTTCTCTTCTCATTTCCCTCATATCAGTTGTTTCATCCCTCTGAAGTTTCTTTCTCTTTCACTGTTTGTAATGTACCATACAGATTTTATTTACTCTTTCAGTTGTTCACACTAGAGAGACAATACAATGTTTATACATGTGACTTTGATTTATTTGACTGATTAATATGGCCTCCAGTTGCATCCATTTACCTATAGAAAGACGTGAGTTTATTGATTTTTATTGCTGAATAATACTCCAATGTATAGAAATACCACATCTTTTTTATCTAGTCTTCATTTGATGAGCATTTAGATTGGTTCCGATATTTACTTATGGCAAATTGTGTTGCTATAATTATAGGTGCACAACTAGTATTCTTGTATGAGATTTTCATTTGTTTTGGAAAAGCAGTAAGGATGGGAATATATGGGTTGACTGCACCTCTAATCCAAGTTTTTTTTTGAAGAATTCTGACACTGATTTCCACAGTAATTGTACCAGTCTACACTCCCACCAACATTGAAGAAAGATCTTTATTTCCATATAGTCCCTTCAAATTTTTTAATTAGTTGACTTCTTCATGACAACCATTCTTTCTGGTGTAAGATGGAATTTCAGTATTGTTTTAGTTTGCTTTTCTTGAATGACCAATGATGTTAAATACTTTTACATATATTGATTTTCCATTTCTATTTCTTCATCTGTGAAGTCTCTATTCATTTAGATACACAGCTTTTTTACTGGGTCTTATATTTATATTTATATTTATATTTATATTTATATTTATATTTATATTGTGTTCTAAATGTTCTTTTTTTTTTCTTTTTGGTAGAACCAGGGATTGAACTCAGATCCTAGCACTTGCCAGGGAAGTGCTTATTCTTCTGAGCCATCTCCCTAACCCTGAATGTTCATTTTTGAGGCAAAGCTGGCTAATTTTTTTCCACTTTGTGGATTTTCTTTTTACTCTGTTGTTGATTTTGTGTGACTTGAAGAAACTGTTCAAAAGATAAGATTCTAGTCTTAGATTCTTTGAAGTATTTACCGTACAGTTTGTTTTTGTTTATGAATTCTTTGCCTAATCCTATGTTTTCAAGTTTTTAATCTATTTTTCCATTCAGAAGATTTAGTGTTCCTTATTATTTAAATATTTTATTCATTTTGACCTTAGTTTAATACATGTGATAGAACTGGGTCGAATTTTAGTGTTCAGCATGTGGAAAGCTGAAGATTTATTGGAAATTTTATCTTTCTTCCAGTTAGTATGTCAGACCCCTTTGTCAAAGTTAAGGTGTCTGAGTGTTTTTGTGTTTGTGTTTCTATTTTCTAATCTATTCCAATGATACTCAGGTCTTTTGTTTTGCTTCCAATACTATGCTGACTTTATCACAGTAGCTTTGTAATATAATTTTAAAGCAGGGATTTCAGTGTCCTCTACTTGCCTTTGTATCTCATTGGTTGTGATCTTCTAGGTCTCCTCTGGTTTCAGATGAATTTTATGAATTCTTTCTCTACATCTGTAAGTCATGCTAATGTTATTTTATTTGAGATTGCATTGAATCTATATAAAATCTTGGGGAGTATTGCTATTTTTAAATTTTTGATTTATTGATTTTATTTATTTTAAAGAATTAACTATATAATTTATTAATTCTTTCTACTGTTATTTAGTTTCTTTTCTTTTCTTTTTTTTTTGTTTGTTTTTAGTACATGGTCTACAGGGTCTCACTACACAGATTGGGCTTGTAGTCATCCTCCTGTTTTCAGCCTCCCAATGGCTGGGATTACAGGCACATGCCACTATGCCCGGTCTCAATCACCATCTCAGCACATGTGAAGGGGCGTGGCCAGCACTGCAAGCCAGAGATCAAACCCAGGTCCCTGCGTCTTCCTAAGCAGGCACTTTAATCCTCTTAGCTATCAGGCCAGCCCTTATTTAGTTTCAATTGAGTCAATTTATCTCTGATATTTATGATTTTGTACCTTCTTTGGCTTTGGACATGACTTGCTCTTCTAATTCAGAAGCTTGTGGTACAGCCCAAAGTTGCATACTTGGGATCTTTCTGTTTTTCTGATGTGAGTATTCACCTCTATAAATTTTCCAATTAGGACTGATTTTGTGTCACACAGGTCTTGGTAAGTTGTATATGCACGTTTGTTTGAGTGAATATTTTTAAACTTTTTTAATTTTACCTATAACCCATTGAATGTTCAGGACAGCTTTATTCAATTTCCATATGTTTATGGTGATTTTCTGATTTCTTTTGTTAATAATTTTCAGTTTCATTGCACTATGTTCAGATAATATGCGTGAGATAACCTTAATTCTCTTGTATTTACTGAAGCATACTCTATGTGATAGTCTATGGTCTATATTAGAGAACATCTTGAGTGCAGCTGAGAAGAATGTGTTTTCTGATGTTGTTTGGTGGAACACTGTGAAGGTCTACTAAATCCATTTCTTCACAATTTTAGTTTAGTTCTAGTACTTATTTGCTAACGTTTTGCCTACTTGATCTATCTTTTTGTGACAAAGGTGTGTAATAGTCCTGTATTACAATTTTTTATTACTCATTTGCTTTTTTATTTCTATTAAAATTTGTCTTATACAGTTGATGCTCTTACACTGCATACACTGTATATTTATAATTGTTATCTCTTCCCCTTGCAATTGCCCCTGAACAACTATGTAATGACCTCCTTTATCTCTTTTAATTTCTCTTACTTTGAAGTTTACATTGTCAGCAACCAGAAGAGATACTCCTGCTATTTCCTTAGTACTTGTTAAGCAGAACATTATATTTCCTCCTTTGACTTTTGGGCTATGAATTTCCTTTTGAGTTAAATGTGTTTATTGTATACAGCATGTTTTTGAATTTTATTTCTTGATCCATTCTGCCAGAAGGCCTCTTTTGATTGGTGAAATGAGGACATTCACATTGATATTATAGCTGATATTTATTGGCATATCTTTGTCTTGTTATTTTCCTGCTATGGGTTTCCTACTTTCTCCCATTTCATTGCTTGCTATGCTTGATGGTTCCTTTCTACTGTTGTTCTTGAGTTCTGATCATGTCTGTGTCTTCTTAGAAAATCTGTCAGTGCTCTTGGAAGGGTTGCTGTTGTGGTCATGCATTTTTTTATTTGTTTTTTGTCATGAAAATATCTTATTTCTCTACTAATCTTCATAGATAGTTTTGCAGGATACAACAATCTGGGTTGGAAGTTGTTTTATTTCAGGACATGAAGTACTTTACTCTCAGCTCTTCTTGACTTGATGGTTTGTGTGAAGAAATATGCCATGAATCTGATGGACTTTATAGGTTATCTACTTCTTTTCTCTTACAGCTGTTAGTATTCTGGTTTTTGCCGAATTTCTTAGTTTTTAATGAATATGTGTCTCAGTGTGAATATATTTTGATTATGGCTAATTGGAGCTCTATATGACTCATTTAACTGTCAGACTTTTTTTCTTATGCTTCAGAAATTTTCTGCAGCCCGGGAGATGGCTCAGTGGAATAAGTGCTTCCCTGGCAAGTGCAAGGGCCTGAGTTCAATCCCTGGTTCCACAAAAAGAAAAAAGAAAAAGAAAAGAAATTTTCTGCTAATACATCTACAAGGTGTCATTTTGGTAATTTGTGTTGACTCTTGCTGTTTCTTTGATAACTCTCTGTTTTGTATTGTATTATTCTGTATCATCTTTCAGCTGTTGAATTGTTATTTTCTGATTTCTTTTTATTTTTAAGATATCTTTCCTTTTGTAATCACTAAGTGTAATGCTCTCTTTAAGCTATGTAAGTCTGTCTTCAGTTTGTTTTGGCAGTTTTGCTAGTTTTCAATGGAAATCTTAATTTTCTGGATATCTATTTGAATCTGTTTTATGCATTCTAATTCTTTCTTGTAATGTCCATTCAATGTTTCCATTACTTTTCTATTGACCTCTATTTTTTATCTATGTCCTTTTGCATTTACTGAGAAAATCTTTCATGATTGTTGTCATTTTATTTCTCTTACTGTGATCTGATTTCTTCTATAGCTTGATGGACTTGTTTCTTTACTTTACTTGCTATTATTTCTGCAATTTCAGGTGTGTGACTTCCAAGTTCTTCTAGGACATTGTCTCTTGGATTTGTTCTACATAAGGTTAATGTTTAAGACTACCTTTTGATACTTTGTTTTGACATATTGAAGTTCCCAAATTTCACAAGGGCTCAGCCTGGCTCCCAATACTTTGAGGTGGTTGGGTAGGGATCACATAGACTACTAAAGCTACTGGGGGCTCAGCCTAGTGAATATGAAGGTGTCAGCTTTGGATGCCTGTCAGTTTTGCTTCTCTGATGATGGGAACCTGGGCAGAGCTCACAAAGGCCTCTGAAGCTGTTTAGGGTTCAGCTTGACTTCCATGACATGGGTGGATTGAAGCTCAGCAAAGTTCTTTTAACAATGGGGTGTGGGGCATGGGTCAAGATGGTTCCCATGATGTTGGATTTTGTTGAGGGTCACCAAGACCCCTGAGCTGTCTAGGGCTTAGCTGGGCTTCTTCAATAGTGTACGGGGCACGCTTCAGTTCAGCAATGCTCCAACAAAGTCCAGCCCTAGTCTTTAACCCAGACACTTCAGCATCTAGAAGAAACTGAGTCCTGAGCACTAGTGGGGAAGTTAGTAGTACAGTCATTCCTAGAAATCTTCTGAGGATTGGCTCCTAAATCCTCAAGAATACCAAAATCCATGTTTGATCAAGGTTTTCAATAACATGACATTCCTGACCATTATTACATAATTCTAATTGATTTGTCATCTCAATCGCTACCATGGAACTCAAACTAAAATGATGTGGTCATGCTTTGAAAACTGAGGCAGGAAGACTGTAAATATGAGTCCAGTCTGAGAAAATTAGCAAGAACTGTTTAATTCAAGAACTACAAAAGCAAAAATAATGGAAGAAAGAAGGAAAGGAAAGGAAAGGAAAGGAAAGGAAAGGAAAGAAAGAAAGGAAAGGAAAGGAAGAAAAAAAACAAAGAAGAGGAAACAGAAAGGGAAAGATGAAAGTGTAGCAGGGTACCTCCAGGGTTTAGTCTCCTGTCACACACACACACACACACACACACACACACACACACACACACATAATCCCTGTGCACTGCTGTAATACCTGGCTTATAGAAGAGAATCAGTACAAAATTTTAACACGTCATTGATGATTTCTCAATAGTACATTTTTTATCACTAGCAAGTGGCATATCTAGAGTATGGTTGCCCAAGGGCTTTTCAAATACTCTACCATAGCAACTTGTGAGAAATTTATTAACTTATTTTTGACTGCCTAGGCATTTCTATTCACATAGAGTGGATAGGTCATTTCTCAATCTTATCAGAGCAATTCTAGCTTGGCACTAATACAGGGAGAAAAACTGATCTTGGGTGAGTGACCTCAAAACCATACAGGGAACCTTCAAATGACATAGGGAAAAACGATCTCCCGACCTGACCTGCACGAGTTCATGTTCTCTAAAACCGAAGAATGAATTTTAGGAACAAATGAAGTTTATGAGCAGAATGTATTTATTGAGAGAAAGAAAGCTTATGTCCAAGGGACAATAGGGGGGCACAAGCGGATAGTTCCCTGGGAAGCTGTCTCTTCCAGGTACTTTTATAGTGTAAAACCATGTGAGGCTAAGGTAGAGAGAATGGGAACCCACAGGAGGTGGGACAAAACTATGTTCAACCAATGGGATTGCAAGCACCATTAATGGCTCAGGAAAAATTGATTAAATCCAGTGTCAAAAGGGAAAGCATGTCACATAGCAAGAGGGCATGAATATGGGACAGGGTCTTTACCTGATGGAGGTTGGGTTAGTGACTCACTTAGGTCTCTCCAGGTGATCAATACCTATTTAGAATATCAATCCCAGGTGCCACTCTTTTAGCATTTGTTTGGCCATTAGGTCTTTTAGGTCTGGCTCAGAGCAGGAGCATCTGTCCCTCCCATAGTTGCAGGGTAGCTTGTCTTTTGTGCTGTCTCCTTTAAGGGCCTGGACCTATCTGACTGCCTATTAATATTTTTATCTAATTTAACTACCTATAACAGCACCATGTCTTCATTTTCCTAGAGAAGTGTGACTATGTGAGTCTCTTGTCCATCCCAGTTACTCAATTCTACATTAGAGGAGTCTTTCTTGTCACTGAACTCGAGAATCTCCAAAAAGCATAAAGTGATCAAGCATCCTTAGGATCAAGGCATGTGGCTACTTGCCTGGCTCCTGCAGCTTTTTTCATGGATTTGTTGTATGGGACAGATTAGTCTTAAAAAATGAAGATTCTGAGTCATATTCAAGAATCTAAAAATCCCTAACTTTTAGCATGAGACACTATAGGTAATATAAATATAACTTTTTATATTACCTATAGTGTCTCATTTCATTGTTCCTATAATTCTGTAAAGTTGATGCTAATACATTTTTTTTAAATGAGAAAATGAAGGCATGGAAAAGTTATGTGCTGATGCCAATTTTTTTATGATGCTTTGGTATAACATTAAGCAGTTTAATTTCAAAATTAACACTTAGCTACCACTGCTCTTTATTTTTAAGTACTAAAGAAAATTAACTAAAAATTACCTTCTACTTTCAGAAAATCATTCCAAAAGTATAAAGGGAAAGGCCAAGAATGGAAACATAGTAAATGTAAAAACCAGTGTTCTTACCTATGTTCTCCTCAGCCCCAAGACATACTCCCAGTATAATTTTAGGACAATTCAACCCAAGGTGAGAAATACTAATGTGGTCACTAAAAATTCAACTTGAAATATTTGGGTGGGGTGGACTGCTCAAACTGTAGATTTCTGTAACACAAATTTGATCTACTGATCAGAATGTACTAGAGGAAGTCCTGTAAATACAAAGCTTGAAAGCCACGCCTTTTACTTTTTACAACTCTTAACATACACACTATAATTTCAGAAAATGTTACCAGGCTAGTGATGTGCACAAAAACAAACGGTATCCACCTATCATCAAAGTAAATAATTACCAGCATGTTGATGCACTAAAATGCAAGGCAAATAGATTCCCAAATTAAAAAGATTAATATTAACTAAAATATTATCACTCTTTGGGTTAAAAAAGCTGCAATACAAAGATGGGCCTGTCCTGTGAGACTGACAACTGGGTCTCAAGTAGTTTTGAGAATCCAACATGGTCTGGTCTAGCTTTGACAAAACAGTTACTTAGAGGAATCTGGGACTCAAGATGTGTGCTGATGTTGACAATTTCCTTTCAATCATTGTTACACTATTCTTCCTAACAAGAGGACTTGTTTAAAACTTCAATAGGATAAGAGATGAGGTATCTTTTAAAGTTTTAAGTGCGAATTCAACTTTGTGGGCACCTAGTGATAGACTTATATCTAGGCTAAAGAAATACAATGAAAGCAAATCTGTGAACTTCAAACAAAACACTATTCCATTCTTTTTTTTATGAAATTGGTCCCAAATCTCAAGCTTTTGTTTTAAAAATTAAACTAAATATCAGCTATCTTACTTTGGAGTCAATTTAACATGTTCTTCCTCTTTATTACAATTAAGAATTTATTGTCATTCTCAATAGACTGTGTAGCCTGCACACTCCCTTTTGCTGGACAGAATCACTGAAGACACTGATTGCTCTTACTACTTTGATCATTATGCTGCTGAGAAGATGTCATCCAGATTACCCTGACTCGCTCAGGATGGATTTCCAATAAGTATTTTGTGCATTGTTTCTTCTGTGATACAAGTATCTTAACACACTTCAAATTTGTTATTACCTGGTGATTGTTAAAGTTATATGAAAATTTTGCCATTTTCACACCATGTTTCAAACTATATTACTTACTGCAAAATCTTTTTCTGATAAAACTGTTTGTCTTAAAAATCTTTCAGTATGTGCTACTGATCACCTTTCATATGTCCATTAGAAATACATGAATTTCAATAATAAAATAAGATTGGTAAAGATCCAAAAATGTTAGTACACATCCCAATCATCACTTAAGTGGATGGTCTATCTTAACATTTCAAACTGTATGTTCCTGAATTTGTAATTTTTCAATTCTATCAGCAGACAAATACTATTTCTTAGAATTTTTTTCTACCATGTTATTTACTTAAATTTTCTTGCTTGTAAGAACTGAGATTTACTTCAATAGGTATATGTCCTTATTTCACTTTTGTTGCTAATACTACATTTATAAAATATTAAGAATATAATATATCTCAGGGGATGAGTTTATAATGTCTACCAATTCTGTCAATAACTTCTAAAGACACATTCTTGGCACCAGGAGTTGAACTCAGGACTTCACTCTTGCCAGCAGATGGTGTGCCACTGAGCTATATCCGCTTCTTGCCTGGCAAGAATGAAGTCCTGAATTTGATTCCTGGTACCAAGAGCAACAACAACAACAACAACAACAATAATAATAATAATAATAATAATGATAATTTTATCAAAGTATTAGTCTGTTATGATGGATCTAGTGAGCTTTTTAGGACTATATCTCATTGTAGTGGAGACAGAGCCATAAAGCACTTATTTAACTGTCAAAATTTTAATCAAGGCTCTCACAAACCTATTTAAGACTTTACCTCATGAAATCAGTTTCCTGTATCTAGACTCTATATTCTGGTCAAAAATAAACACATTATGTGTTTGGAAAGCAATCTGATCTGTTTCCTGCATCTCCCAAATCCTTACCTTTTATGTATCAGTTAAATACATGATACTACCCTAAGTTTCAACTAGAAGGAAAATATTTGTGAAAATATAAATTCTAACAATAGTCTTGTTCCTATCCACCTCTAACTGGATTTGCTTCTTATTAGCATGGCTAAACATTGTTTCAGTTTTTTGAGATAAACTTTAAGAGCCAAATTTCCTCTGGTAAATGTTCATCATCAAACCACCTGGGAAATTAGTGTGTTGAGTAGTTGAAAAACCCTATGTGTTATTTACATAAAATAGCAATTTATAGGACTATGTAACAAATAATGTGGAAATTGTCCAATGAGTCATATGTCTGTGCCCTGCTTTCTTCTTATAGGCAACACTGTACATATAGTACATTTCAACTGTGAGTCTGACTAGGTCACCACATCAATAAAACCATGAAATTTTGTGGCTATTGGTTCATACATAAAAAGTGACACTCTTTTTTTGAAGATAGGATTATAAAATGAGGATCAGTTCACAAATCAAGAGGGAGTCTCTGAAAGTACAGTTGTATTCTGCTCCTAGAATACATTTCTATTGAGCACAAGTTATGGATTAGCACAAGAATCTTTCTGGCTAAGAAGAAAAGACATTTTGTGCAAATCTGTAATAAGGTCAGAAAGCATAGTTAACACCTGATCCTAATAGTCTTCAGTGCTTATGGTAGGCTTTTATATGAATTTCGATGTTTCTAAAGACATGCATGAATTTCAGATGACAGACAAAATGTAGATTGGTTAAATAAGGAAAGCAAGAAAGCTATTTATAGTTTTAGGTTTCATGTTCTGGGCACCACCATCCAATGCAAAATCAAGCTAAAATGTTCGACATCAAAATTCTACATTAAAGGAGTCCTTCAATTAAAAACTATAGATAAACAGGCTGTTTAGTTTGTGCTTTTGTTTCATTTTCTTTCTGATTTGGAATACTGTTCTTTAAATTTCATGGAGCAGTAAACAGGGCAGGATTTTATTTGCAGTAAAGCTGGCCTAAATCATTCTTCTGGAACCCTACCAAGAATGGAGTAAAATATGTATGACATCCAGGTCCATTAGGAGTGAAATGTTACCAACTCTAAATGTTTTCTGCTTTGCTGACATAAGGCCACTTTATAAAGTGGCAGTTGAATGTAAAGCAAGCTTTTGGTTTGAAATAGAACTTCAAGATTTCTCTAACCTTCTCATAGAAATATTGTTTTACAAACATTATTAAAGGATGTGATATTTCTTCAAATATTTTACCCAAACTGATACACTTTTTAAGGTAAAATTATATATTACTCAGCATAATTCACACTAGTTCTTTATTTTTCCATAAATATTAAATTTGAGATCCCCCTGAAGAAAATATCTTTTTTTTCATTTTCTTCATATTGCTTTTTAAATCACTTTTCAACACATTTAATCTATTTTCAATTTGACTAAATATACTTTATTCTGTTTGTCTGTGTATATCTAACAATTGGGATACTTAGGACCATAGATAATTGTGCATTCATGAGTATTAGATAAAGCAGAAGAACAGTTTATAGAGATTTGTTTTGCTTATATGTAGATCTTACACATGCATGTACTTAAAAATATAACTGAATGGAGAGAAAACATTCTCTCAGGCTTTCACAGAGAGCACATTGGCCAAGCAATGGCTGTGACTCATCCACATATCTCACACTGACAAAGGATCTATAATCTGAGGTACAGGATCTCAGGATAAATCCTGAGGGGATTTGACTGACCTTATCAGATCCAAAAGCTAAAACTCTTGTTGCATAGTTTTTGCTTTATCTTTAACCATCCAGCAGAAAAGTATAAAAACAAAGTACAAGAAGTAAAGTCATGGTGTTATGTTGAGATGTAGGGGACTCAGGTCGGCAATTTCAGACACTGCCAGTCAAGTGGAAGACCCAATACTATTATGGACTACTGGACTTTTTTAGAATATTTTGCTGAGTTAACACACCTATAATATTGAAATGACGGAACTAAACGAAAAAGGGGGTACAGATGAATGTCCATTTTGTATCTGTGTATATTGTTTTCTTTTTAAAAAATTTTTTAAAATTTTTATTGAGAAATAAATATGAATGAGACAGTTTCACAGCTGATAAATAGGACAGTTTTGATAATCAATACATCCTACATTGTTATCTTCTTAGTGGTTATCCATACTACAAGAAGCAGACAGGTATTCTGTCCAAACACTGTTAGTACACCTCTTTCTTCTCTTTGAATTAAGTGAAAGGAGCTGTAATTTTATCCTGTTTTGTATATATAAATACAAAATGATCATTCTTTTATATCACTTTTTATTGTGTGTCAGAGGTGAATATTCTATTGGCATCTAAATACTGTAGGTGTTTGAATTCAACTAAACAATCTAACGCTGTGTAGCAATCTATAATAGTGGGTTATCCTCAGAAGTTATTGAATTGAGCCTTTTACAGCTCATCTTATTAATATTGCTTTACTTTATATACCTCATATTTATACTTTTCTGTTGGATGGTTGGTGAGAGTCACATAGAGAGAAAAATCATTTTCTCAGGCTTTCACAGAGAGAAAATTGATCAAGCAATGGCTCTGACTCATTCACATGTCTGACACTGACAAAAGGATGTACAAAGGGTGGTACAGGGCTACAGGATAAATCCTGAGAGTACTTGGATGACCTTATCAGGTACAAAAGTTACATTTCTTGTTGTATAGGTCTTGGTATATCTTGTATCTGTATATTCAAAATTGTTATGATAGATATGTAGTTACAGTCTCTTAATGAATAGAGGGATTTGTTCTAATAGTGATTGTAAATAGGATATCATGTCTGCATCTTGTACAGCAAATAATCACTAGGAAGAGAGTATTCAATGTGTTAATTATTGAAACTGTCATACCAGTTTGATTTGAAACTGTCTCATTGCTACTTGTCTCTCAATAAAATTATGGAAAAAATGAAAATGAAAAAAAGTAATAAAGATAGGAAACTAAGAAAAAAAGTAAAAATATAATTGAACAACTACTATGCCGAGTATTTTTTTATTTTTATGTTCAAATATTCTGTTCTCATAAATTTTATGTTTTATAGGGTTGAAGTATTAATTTATGGGTATTATTTGCAATCAAGCATATGTGTATCTGTGATTTATAAAGTATTATAATCAAGTCAGTTTAAGTGATTCAGATTGCTATTTTTCATGAGCCTTAATGTTTCATTGGTACCAAATATTAAGGGCAAGATACTTTTGTATTGATCATCTCTGTCTTTGTACATTCTGTTTAGCAAATCTTTGCTAGAAAGTGGAGCCAGAGATATTGCTCAGTGGAACAAGAACCTGCCTGGTATTTCCAAAGTCCTGATTTAGATTCTTGTTATGAAAAAACACAGCACAAAGCAAACAAAAGCATTGTGTTAATATTTACTATTCATATTTTAGATTTTAATAAGTATAATTTGGCATGAAGAAGTAGCATACAAATTCAAATGATTGTACACTTTTTTTATTTTTAAAATTTACCTGCTGGCAGATAAGGTACCACAGTGCATTTTACAGTCTGTACTCCTGACTTAAAACCTGAAGTCAGAGTTTTGTCTTGAGCACATCTTATTCTGTTTAAATCAATCTTGCTGCATCTGATTATGAAAATTGTGCAGGACAGTTTGTAAGAATGTGTAAACTTTTATAATATAGCATATTAAAACTGGTAGCAAAAAGTAGAGATAAATAGTTATGGTTTGTGTCTAGATGTCCATTCAATGCCTCATGCAGTCCTATAACTTGTGATTAATTTATTATCCAATTCTGGGATTATGGGTGTGAGTGATGTTGTGATTATGAGTATGAATGCTATGCCCACCCTGAGGCAAATAGTCTGAACATAATATAAGGGAGGGAAAAAGACTTGCTCTTGTGGCTTCTTATCCTCCCTTTTTCTTCTTGCTGTTTTTGTTTACTGCCACCACTAACTGGTTCCCTCTGTCATGTGCCACTACATCTTGTAGGCAGCTAAGGAAGGCCTGAAACCTCCACACACTGTCAATTAAATAAATCTTTCCTTCCTTAATATTAGGTTTAGATATTTTGTACAGCAGTGAGAAAACAGTAACAGAAACAGAAACATAGAAAGCACAAAAATACTGTATATTGCTAAAAGGTATTCCTGTTCATCAGTAACTTAATTGATGTCAATACTTTTCCAACATGTTTTAAAGCTAAGATAATTTATATAGTTTTAAAATATAAATATTCATGATATTATATTTGGATTGTCCACTTGGAGTCAGGAACTCATCATCTTGGATCTTTCATAAGTGTTTGCAACATACAATCAAAGATAGGCAAGTAATGTTTTATTGGATCATGTATTTGTCTCAACCTTCAGGCAGATAGTGGATGGACGGTTTACCAGTTAGAGGAGAGGACATAGTATTTTATTAGTAATGTCTATATCTATAAGATCAGGAAACATTTCAGGAGAAATACTACCCTTAGTTGACCTAATGTTGAATGGACTTGCTCAAGATGTGCTCATAGGAGGACATACTGTAACCTAATGAGCAATATCCTGAATGGAGCCTCTGAAAGAAGTATAATGAAATGATCTAGAGGGTTCTTTGTAGCAAGCTTGATTAATGGAAATGTGTTGGTTTCACTGTCAGTAGATATTCTCAGCAACTAAAGGCCAGTGAGATAGCTCAGCTAACTAAGCACCCAGTTAGACAAGTACAGAGACCAGAGTTCAAAAGGAGCAAACACAGGCAAATGCCAAAGGCAA